>NC_041392.1:242594928-242657819 GCF_002162155.2 Triticum dicoccoides | reverse complement strand
TGAGCTGCTGCTGCTGTATGATGAGTTGCTATGAGCCGCTGCTGCTATATGATGAATTGCTATGAGCTGCTGATGCTGCTATATGATGAGTTGCTACAAGCTGCTCCTGCTGCTATGCTATATGATGAATTGCTATGAGTTGCTCTTGCTGCTGCTATATGATGAATTGCTATGAGCTGCTCCTGCTACTCCTATATGATGAATTGCTATGAGCTGCTGCTGGTATATGATGAATTGCACACTGCTGCTGCTGTATGATGAGTTGCTATGAGCTGCTGCTGCTATATAATGCTTTCAGGTGGTGCTGCTATATGATAATAACCAATCACTTGGACCATCAAATTTCAATAAATAATTGTTCTTCATTTAAATGTGGGTCATGTGTTTTTCGTTTAAATTAGGCAATGGGATCTCTATGGAAAACATTGACCAAACTAGATTGTGCCAAGTAGATGGTATCTTTGTATTTGCATTTGAGCAAATAGTGAAGGTCTGTTTTCCTATCATATTAATTACTACACTGGGTTCAATTTGTGATGTTTGCAAGTCAAATTAATTTTCATATGGGCAGCAAAATGACAAAATATAATGCAATCTCGAGTTTTCACTGATCAAACCAAAGATAAGCTGGAAATGCAATGAAAAGAACTGGTTGGCTTATTACATGGAGCTTATATTCATAGGTGCTTATTTTCTTAGGATAACTCGTAATAACTGTCCCTAAGAAACTTGGCCAATAGAACTGACATACAAATAACATGTCATGGTGATTGCAATAGAGGAGTGACGTACCATAGCACACTGTATAGCCTCACCGCTGGCTCTCCTTTTTTTTGTGATGTTCCATGAAATTGCCACATACATCTTGTACTTTTTCATTGTGTAAACCTATCTACAAGTTGACACGGCTAATTTCAGACATCTCTACATGATAATACATTGCATATCCCTTGCGCATATTTAAACCACCAATTAATGATTGTGTGCGTAGCATAAACTAGCTGAGGGAGTCCTGGATTAGGGGGTCTCCGGACAGCCAGACTATATTCTTTGGCCAGACTATTAGACTATGAAGATACAAGATTGAAGACTTCGTCTCGTGTCCGGATGGGACTCTACTTGGCGTGGAAGGAAAGCTAGGCAATACGGATATGCATATCTCCTCCTTTGTAACCGACCTTGTGTAACCCTAGCCCTCTCCGGTGTCTGTATAAACCGGAGGGTTTTAGTCCATAGGACAACACACAATCATACCATAGGCTAGCTTCTAGGGTTTAGTCTCTCTGATCTCGTGGTAGATCTACTCTTGTAGTACCCATATCATCAATATTAATCAAGCAGGACGTAGGGTTTTACCTCCATCAAGAGGGCCCGAACCTGGGTACAACTTCGTGTCCCCTGCCTCCTGTTACCATCCGCCTAGACGCACAGTTTGGGACCCCCTACCCGAGATCCGCCGGTTTTGACACCGACATTGGTGCTTTCATTGAGAGTTCCTCTGTGTCGTCGCCGTTAGGCTTGATGGTTCCTATGATCATCGATAGCGATGTAGTCCAGGGTGAGACTTTTTTGCCCAGACAGATTTTTGTATTCGGTGGCTTTGCATTGCGGGCCAATTCACTTGGCCATCTGGAGCAGATTGAAAGCTACGCCCCTGGCCATCAGGTTAGGTTTGGAAGCTTAAACTAGACGGCCGATATCCGCGGAGACTTGATCTTCGACGGATTCGAGCCTTTGCCTTGTGCGTCACGTGGTCATGATGAGTACGATTTAGCTCTACCATCAGACAGTGTTCGGGAGATCGCACGGGCAGCCGCTCCGACCCTCAATTCGGAGCCAGTTGCGCCGTCCATGGACGGGTGGATGGACCCCATCACGGAGGTCTTACCCTCATCGACGATCAAGCTGAACATCGACCTTACTCTGCACGAGAGCCGTGTTGAAAAACTGCCGGATCTCTCTCCGACCACGGACTCCGAACCGCCTGCGCCCGTTCCTAGCGAACCCGATTGGGCTCCAATCATGGAGTTTACCTCCGCGGATATTTTTTAGCACTCGCCCTTTGGCGACATACTGTACTTGTTAAGGTCTCTCTCCTTGTCAGGAGGATCCTGGCTGAACTATGTCCGGCAGGTTTGGGATGCGGACGACGAAGAAGTTCGCGGCCCGCCCACCACCCACTTAGTAGCCACTGTCGATGACTTAACCGACATGCTCGAATTTGACTCCAAAGACATCGACGGTATGGACGACGATGCGGGAGACGAAGATGAACCACTGCCCACAGGGCAATGGATAGCCACCTCATCATACGATATATACATGGTGGACACACCCAAAGAAGGCAATGGCGACGAGACAGCGAAGGATGACCCCTCCAAGAAGCAACCCAAGCACCGACGTCAGCGTTGCCGCTCTAAGTCCCGCCAGAGCAAAAGTGGTGATACCGGCACAGGAGATAATAACACTCCGGATAGTGCCGAAGACAACAACAATCCCCTCCAGCAGGATTTAGAGCAGGAGCATGGGGGAGCCAGCCCTCCTGAGAGAGCGGCAGATGGAGAAGCGAAGGATGATAATTACATGCCCCCCTCCGAAGACGAGGCAAGCCTCGGCGATGACGAATTCGCTGTGCCAGAGGATCCCGTCGAACAAGAGCGCTTCAACAACTTCAAGCTGATCAAGATCTGCTAGATGAAAGATGGACTGAAGTCCTCACGGTCGAGGAATATAAACCCGAGCGCCCCTCCAAGAGTTACCCAAAATGCAGGTTGCTACCCTGACTGGAGGAAGAAGTGTATGATGCGTCTAATCGGCCACCTCGTGGCCGCGATAGAGAGGCATTCCAGCCAAAAACTCAGCCTGCACCCCGACGCCATTCAAATAAAAAGGCATGGGGAAATACGCCAGACCTGCGAGACATATTGGAGGACAAAGCAAAACATGCAAGATCGATCTACGGATCACGAGGGCGCGCCACTATGCGAGACGATAAACGTCACGCCGGATACAGTAAAAGTAAATCCGGCCAGGCCGAACACAGCGGGCAAGACCCATTCGAGCTGCATCATGATATAGCCCAATACAGAGGCGCCACATACCCCTATGCTTCATAGACGAAGTAATGGATCATCAAATCCCAGAGGGTTTCAAACCCGTAAATATTGAATCATACAACGGCACAACAGATCCTGCGGTATGGATCGAGGATTTCCTCCTCCACATCCACATGGCCCGCGGCGATGACTTACACGCCATCAAATACCTCCCACTAAAGCTCAAAGGACCAGCACGGCATTGGCTTAATAGCTTGCCAGCAGAGTCCATTAGCTGTTGGGAAGATCTGGAAGCCGCATTACTCGACAACTTTCAGGGCACTTATGTGCGACCACCGGACGCCGATGACTTGAGCCACATAATTCAGCAGCCAGAAGAATCGGCCAGGCAATTCTGGACACAGTTCCTAACAAAGAAAAATCAAATCATCGACTGTCCGGATGTAGAGGCCCTAGCAGCTTTCAAGCATAACATCCGCGACGAGTGGCTTGCCCGACACCTTGGACAGGAAAAGCCGAAATCTATGTCAGCCCTCACGACACTCATGACCCGCTTTTGTGCGGGAAAAGACACCTGGCTGGCTCGCAATAATAACGTATCAAAAAACCATGGTACTTAGGATACCAAGGACGGCAATAGCAGGTCACGTCGCAACAAACATAAGCGCCGCATTAACAACGATAATACTGAGGATACGGCAGTCAATGCCGGATTCAAAGGCTCTAAACCCGGTCAGCGGAAAAAGCCATTTAAAAGAAGCACTCCGGGCCCGTCCAGTTTGGACCGCATACTTGATCGCTCGTGTCAAATACATGGTACCCCTGACAAGCCAGCCAACCACACCAACAGGGAATGCTGGGTGTTCAAGAAGGCCGGCAAGTTAATTGCCGAAGACAAAGATAAGGGGTCACATAGCGATGATGAAGAGGAGCGCAGGCAGCCGAACACCGGAGGATAGAAGAGGTTCCCCCCACAAGTGCGGACGGTGAACATGATATACGCAACCCACATCCCCAAGAGGGAGCGGAAGCATGCGCTCAGGGACGTATATGCGTTGGAGCCAGTCGCCCCAAAGTTCAACCCATGGTCCTCCTACCCGTTCACCTTCAATCGCAGGGACCACCCCACTAGTATCCGTCACGGCGGATTCGCTGCACTTGTCTTAGAACCAATCATTGATGGATTTCACCTCACTCGAGTCCTTATGGATGGCGGCAGCAGCCTGAACCTGCTTTACCAGGACATAGTGCGCAAAATGGGTATAGACCCCTCAAGGATCAAACCCAAAAAACGACCTTTAAAGGCGTCATTCCAGGTGTAGAGGCCCATTGCACAGGCTCAATTACACTGGAAGTGGTCTTCGGTTCCTCGGATAACTTCCGAAGTGAACAATTAATCTTTGATATAGTCCCGTTCTGCAGTGGCTATCATGCACTGCTCGGGCGAACCGCATTTGCGAGATTCAATGCGGTACCACATTATGCATACCTCAAGCTCTAGATGTCAGGACCCCGGGGGGTCATCGCAGTTAACGGAAACACATAGCGCTCTCTCCGCACGGAGGAGCACACTGCGGCCCTCGCAGCAGAAGCGCAAAGCAGCCTCTCAAGGCAATCCACCAGTTCGGCGTTTCAAGACCCGGACACCTTCAAACGCGCTTAGAGTAATCGGCAACTAGACCGCCTGGCACGGTCTGAGCTCGCGTAGCAATGCGGCCTCCACCCCGGCCCAAGCCAAACCGTGAAATTCATGCCACGCGTACATAATTACGCATTAAAAATACCATGGGCACAGGTGGGGAGGGGGGCACAACCACGGCACGCTCCAAGACGCGACCTAAACCGCACTAGGGTCTTCCCGCTTTGTTATTTTTCTCTTTCAGGACTTTAATCTCTGGAAACCTTGTCCGGCAGCATGATTGTCGAACACATGATGCAGCAACCAAGAGAGGCAGAAAGCTACGTCACACCATGGAACTCCCAGGTGGATTACGATAACGAGTGAAATATTTGCTTTAATACTATTCCTCAGCTTGCCCTTGGAAGGGACATAGTCCTACTTTTTGCTTATCGCACTATCTGTATCATTCTGCTTGAACACACCTCTTTGAATAAACAACGCATAACATTACGACTATTATTGCATTCTTGTTATATATATATGTGTTCATTAATGACGCCTTGCAACCGTACACTTTGGTACGGCCAACACACCAGGGGCTTAAGTACCCCACAATATGGTGTGAGAAGTCCGAACACTTTCACAAGTGCGGCACCCCGAACTTATAGCATTATATGCATCAGCTCTGAATCATGTCTTTGGTCAAATGTTGGGTTTGCCCGGCTCCTATGTTTTGGTACCTTACATTCCGCTCTATCAGCTAAGGCAGCGCTAGGAGAACTACTGTAATTGTGCCCCGGTTCTGCTGGGCTAAGCACCTCAGTAGAGAAAGCTAAAACTGACTGTCATGATAAGGCGAGAGAGTGGTTGCTGTTCAGCGAGGTTTCGAGTCCCTAAAGACTTATGCCGCTTAGAGCGAGGAGCCGGTCCTGTCCGACTTAAAGGCGTGTATCACGCCCCAAATTCGGCCTTCCGAATACCAGGGGCTTCACCGAAATTTAAAATTATAGAATTCTATGGCTAAGTGAGAGTGATAAAGCGTCATTAGTCTGGTTGCCTTGTTTGTTGTGTTGAGCACCTCCCTCAAAGGACCCAAAAATGGGAACAAGAGTGCTCAGGTTTATCCCGAACACCCCAGCACTCGCGGCATGGGGGCAGAAGCCGAGGACTAGCCATCTCTCAGATTGGATAAACAACCAAACAGAATGTAATATTTTAAATTCAAACAAGCATTGCATAGCGCATATGAAACAAGTTTTCATCATACAGGATCACACGAGCAAGTTTACTCAAATATTACATCCTTTGAACATTCGTCCGCTACAAGATGGGCACCCTTCAGGACACCCCCATAATAAATTTTGGGGGTGCGATGCTCCTTGCCCTGCGGCGGTCCCTCCTTGATCAGCTTCACGGGGTCTAGCTTGGCCCATTGCACCTCCACGCGGGTGAAAGCCCGGCGTGCACCTTTGATGCAGACAGACCGCTTGACGACCTCCAGCCGTGGGCAGGCGTCCACAAGCCGCCTCACCAGGCCGAAGTAGCTGTTCGGAAGGGCGTCGCCAGGCCACAGCCGGACTATAAAGCCCTTCATGGCATGTTCGGCCGCTTTGTGTAGCTCGACTAGCTGCTTCAGCTGGTCGCTCATAGGCACCGGGTGTTTGGTCCCAGTATACTAAGACCAGAACAACTTCTCTGTTGAGCTTCCCTCCTCGGCCTGGTAAAACTGTGCGGCATCCGACACACTGCGGGGCAAATCTGTGAATGGTCCTGGAGAGCTCCGGACTCGGGTAAGTAATAGGTAATTTACTTTCACATGCTTGCTTTGCATATAGAATGCCTTACCCGCCGCTATTTTCTTCATCAAGTCAATCTCCTGGAGGGCCTTTTGGGCTTCGGCTTTGGCACTTTTTGCGCTCTCGAGGGCCGCGGCAAGCTCAGATTCTCGCGTCTTCGAGTCAAGCTCCAATGCCTCGTGCTTCGTCATGAGAGCCTGGAGCTCTTGCTGCACCTCGCCCACCCGAGCCTCTTGCCTTTCCCGCTCGGTGCGCTCCTTGGCCGCTTTATCTTCGGCCTCGGACAACTCTTGCCTTAGGGTCGCCACTTCGGTTGTGGCCCCTGGCAAATTCATGATGATCCTGTCATTTTGCAATCGCATTCTTTATATACATATCCATAAAACAGTAATTACTTACCTTTGTTCTCCTCGAGCTGCCTCTTGGCAAGGCCGAGCTCGTCCTTGGACACTTTAAGGTCCTGCTTCAGTGCGGCGACCTTCGCAGTCAATGAGGCAGATGCCAGCAGCGAATCCTGCATATGCATATTGACATACTTATATTAGACTCCTGCGATGTTGTTTGATCCTATGTTCGGCTTTTCTTTGTGAACACCGAAAAAAGCATCAGGGGCTACTGTCTATGCGGTAATACTTTTCCTATATTTTAAACACTTACCTCAAAGCCTGTTAGAAGGCTGGCACAGGCTTCAGTCAATCCGCTCTTGGCGGACTGAACCTTCTGGACCACCGCACTCATAATAGTACGATGCTCCTCGTCGATGGAAGCACTGCGAAGCGCTCCCAGCAGATTGTCTGGAGCCTCTGGATGGACAGAGGTCACCGACACAAGCGTCTCGCCCCTCTTGGAAGGAGGCCGCCTGCCCGAGTCCGGAACCATTGGAGGTTCCGGCGCGGTGTTCGGCTGAGGGCCGTACTCGGAGCCCTCAGGGGCCTTGTCCCCTCTGCTCCCGGAGTCCGAAAGGTCGCCTTGAGGCACCTTCGGGACTGTCTCCCCTCGACCCGGTGCCTCTTGAGAGAGTACCTCGGCGTCGTCCGCAGGGCAAGGGGAGGTGGCGGTCGGTAGTGGATCGCTACCCATATCCGACGAGCCCAGGGAGCCGTCCGACGATACATCGATACGGGCTCGTGCCGGCCTGCATAATCACATTCAGCGTTAGGGAAAGCAGTGCGACAAAGGAATGCTATGAGTTGCTCTGGTATCCTAATACTTACGACCTTCCCAGGGGCTTGGCTATGGGCAACCACTTGTCTTCGCCTTCGGCGGCGGCGGCGGAACTGTCCGGAAGGAGAGTTCTTCCCTTCTTGGACCCTTCGGCCCCCCCAGTTGGGGCGGCCTTCCTTTTCTTGTCTCCCCCTCCTGGAGGGGGAGAATCTTCTTATTCCTCCTCGTCTTCAGGGGAGGAGTGTGCCATAGAGTCATCAAACGGTGAGTCCGATGACGCCTAGCGTCAGGAACTCTTTCGGGTTCCCTTAGCCTTCTTGGTCTTCTCCGGCACTGTGTAAGGAGCCGGAGTCAACATCTTCTCTAGGAGAGCGTCTGTTGGGCCTTTGGGCAAAGGAGCCGAACAGTCGATCTGCCCGGCCGTCTCCTGCCAGTCCTATCAAAGGTACGGGAGCTTAGATCCCGTATAGAGTCAAACTATGAAAAACAAGTATCCTGTGAGAGGTAAAACAGCTTACCGCGCGGGCTTGGTGCTTTGCGCAGAATCCGCGGTCCTCGGTAGTGGGAGGGGGGACCTCGGCACTCTGGAATAGCACCTTCCAGGCTTCTTCGTGAGTTGTGTCGAAGAGCCAGTTCAGAGTTCGGTGCTGGACTGGGTCGAACTCCCACAAGTTGAAAGCCCGTTGTTGGCATGGGAGGATCCGGCGGATGAGCATGACCTGGACTACGTTGACGAGTTTGAGCTTTTTGTTCACCATGTTTTGAACACATGTTTGGAGTCTGGTCAGCTCTCTCGAACTACCCCAGGGCAGGCCCTTCTCTTGCCAGGAGGTGAGCCGCGTGGGGAAGCCAGATCGGAACTCAGGGGCCGCTGCCCATTTAGGGTCGCGCGGCTCGGTGATGT
The DNA here is from genome assembly GCF_002162155.2 of Triticum dicoccoides. Classification (NCBI taxonomy): domain Eukaryota; kingdom Viridiplantae; phylum Streptophyta; class Magnoliopsida; order Poales; family Poaceae; genus Triticum; species Triticum dicoccoides. Next base: position 242,649,278 of record NC_041392.1, on the reverse strand, counting down.
AGAACCACCCCGATTTCCACCCCTTTATGGTCTCCATGAAGGAGCCCTCGAGCCATGTGACGTTGGGCATCTTGCCCACCATGGCGCCTCTGCACTCCACCTGGCAGCCGCTCACTACCTTCGGCTTGACGTTGAAGGTCTTCAGCCATAAGCCGAAGTGGGGCTTGATGTGGAGAAAGGCCTCGCAAACGACGATAAACGCCGAAATGTTGAGGATGAAGTTCGGGGCCAGATCATGGAAATCCAGGCCGTAGTAGAACATGAGCCCCCGGAAGAATGGGTGGAGAGGGAATCCCAGTCCGTGGAAGAAGTGGGTAAGGAACACTACCCTCTCATGGGGCCTGGGGTGGGGATAGCTGCCCCTCATCTGGGAGCCGGTGTGCGATGTCGTCGGGCAGGTATCCGGCTCTCCTCAGCCTCTTGATGTGTCCCTCCATGATGGAGGAGACCATCCACCTGCCTCCCGCTCCAGACATGGTTGGAGAAAGTCGAGGTGGGAAATGCGGACTTGGGCGCTGGAGCTCGAGTGCGCGAAAGTGGATGAGCAAAGGAGGAAGAAGGCGTGTATGAAAAGGTGAATCCTTATCCCTTTATATGGGCGGCCGAAACTATGTGCCCCCACTAGCCTGGTAAAACTCGCTTATCCCCCAAGCGCCGGAATCGATGGCGCGGTTGGGTTACCCACGCCCGTATTGATGAGAATCCCGTGATAAGGGGACACGATCTCTGCTTTGACAAGACGTGTCAAAAAACTGCCTCACGTTATGTGCGGGGCTAGTTAAAGGAAACAGTTCGAATAATCACCGGGCCATGGCATAAGGTCGTGTTGCCAAAACAAGTCAGCAAATTAGATTTGTGGAAATATTATTCTCTCTACGGTGGTATGTGGAACTTATTTTGCAGGGTCGGACACTATCCTTGTATTCAATTCTCCCGTGATGTATTCGGAGGAGGAACCCGCCTTGCAATGCCGAAGACAATACTGCACACCGGACTCGTCGTCATTGAAGCCTAGTTCAAGGGCTACTGAGGGAGTCCTGGATTAGGGGGTCTCCGGGCAGCCGGACTATATTCTTTGGCCGGACTGTTAGACTATGAAGATACAAGATTGAAGACTTCGTCTCGTGTTCGGATGGGACTCTACTTAGCGTGGAAGGCAAGCTAGGAAATGCGGATATGCATATCTCCTCCTTTGTAACCGACCTTGTGTAACCCTAGCCCTCTCCGGTGTCTATATAAACCGGAGGGTTTTAGTCCGTAGGACAACACACAATCATACCATAGGCTAGCTTCTAGGGTTTAGTCTCTCTGATCTCGTGGTAGATCTACTCTTGTACTACCCATATCATCAATATTAATCAAGCAGGACGTAGGGTTTTACCTCCATCAAGAGGGCCCGAACCTGGGTAAAACTTCGTGTCCCCTGCCTCCTATTACCATCCGCCTAGACGCACAGTTCGGGACCCCCTACCTGAGATCCGCCGGTTTTGACACCGACACTAGCCATGACTCTGTGTGCTGGACTAGCAGGCAAGGGAGCCTAATGTAGTGTACTAGAATTCCTACATGACACCTACGATTTTGTGTAATGTACTGCCTCTGTTATGAAAGTGCGTTATATGGACTAGAGGGGGTGAATAGGCGATTTTTATGAAATTCTTCACTGAGGAATTTGCCGGTGAGGAAATTCCTTAGCGAAGAACTACTAGCAGGGGAATAAGTACTCAAAGGTAAACATAACAGAATACAAGCATATTCATCATGATGAAATGAAGACATGCACAGAGTACAGGAAGCGTAATCACAGGATAACACAGGATGAAGACAAACAAACTGAAGAAATTGAACTGAGGAAATTGAGGAAGTCTTCAGTCAAAGTCTTCGAACACAGATATGAACAAACACACAACACAGTTATGAGGAAATGAAAGAGTTGAGGAAATAGAACCAGTAAGCTCGGTGAAGACAATGATTTGGTAGACAAGTTCCAACTGCTGTCTCAGTTGTACGTCTGGTTGGAGCGGCTGAGTATTTAAACTCGAGGACACACAGTCCCGGACACCCAGTCAAGGACACTTAGTCCAAGACACCCAGTCCTCACCATATTCTCCTTGAACTAAGGTCACACAGACCTCGTCCAATCACTCGTGGTAAGTCTTCAGGCGACTTCCAAACCTTCACAAACTTGGTCACTCAGCAATCCACAATTCCTCTTGGATGCTCTAGACCATGATGCCTAACCGTCTGGAAGAAGCATAGTCTTCAAAGGTAACAAGCGTCGGATCCACTCATGATCAATCTTTTCAGTGATGCTCAATCACTTGGGGTTTGTAGGTGTTTGGGTTTTGGGTTTTGGGTTTTTGGTTTTTCCTCACTTGATGATTTTTGCTCAAAGTCCTCGGAGGATGGGTTGCTCTCAAATGACAAGTGTCAGTTTCTGTCGGAGCTAGTGGTTGTAGGGGGAGGCTATTTATAGCCTAGGGAGCAGCCCGACATGATAAGACATAAATGCCCTTCAATGATATGACCGTTAGGTGGATAGATATTTTGGGACAGCTGGCGCATAGCACAGCAACGATCGGAATTTTGAGTAGTAGAATCCTCAGGGCTATCATGCTCCTCACTGTATAGGCAATCAGCACTGGCGAATTCCTAACTCCTCAGTCAGGACAAATTCCTCAGAGACCATAAGAACTTCGTCTCTGTCACTGAAGAAATTGACTGATCTGCAAGAGATTTCCAATGGCTTCACTCGAAGGGATTGGTCGGTGTAGGATTTTGAGTTGAGCATCACATGGAAAATTTTCCTTAGTATTTCCTCGACCCCCTTTAACAGTACGGTGTTTCCTATGACTCAAGAAAGATAAAAAACAAAACTATGAAAACGAAAGTCTTCAAGCTTCATATTCCTCGCATGAACATCAAGTCTTCACGGACACACCAATTTCTTCACTTTCAAAGTCTTCATGAAAGTCTTTAGAAATACCAAAATCTTCAGTCGAAGATGTTCATTTTTAGGGGTCAACTTTTCCTGTAAATATCAAACTCCTCATAGACTTATAGACCTGTGTACACTCACAAACACATTAGTCCCTTAACCTATAAGTCTTCAATACACAAAAATCACTAAGGGGCACTAGATGCACTTACAATCTCCCCCTTTTTGGTGATTGATGACAATATAGGTTAAGTTTTCAACGGGGATAAACATATGAAGTGTAACTACTGATATTGAGGAATTTGATTGCAAGATATAGAAGAACTCCCCCTGAAGATGTGCATAGTGAGGAATTTGCTTTTGAAGCAATGCACACTTGAAGAGTTGAATCATGGAGATCTCCCCCTATATCTTGTAATTCATACACGCATTTAACATATAATATGAAGAATTTGAAATGCATGATGAAATATGGTGCCTGATGAAATTCAGCATGCGTGCAATAATATTTAACGAGGAATAAGCATGCAGAATAGTGCATCAAAAGTATCAGAGCACGATGCATCAAAAGTATCAGAGCACCATCGGGTTGAAGATTACAACTCGATCCAATAAAGTTTCAGAAGAACAAGAGTTGTAACTTTAGCAAAAAAATGCCCATATAGTAGACCCACTTGAAGACTAACTCATATTTCTCCCCCTTTGTCATCGGATGACCAAAAGGATCGAAAATGAGGACTAACGCCCCTGAAGATAATCATGTTGATGAAGGAGCGCCAGCGTTGTTGGGGTCGTTTGTTGATGTAGGGCCTGCCGCAGTGTCGTCCAAATCTTCATGTTCATCAGTGTCGCATGATGAAGAAAATGAGCTGGCCACCTGAGAAGGAACTTGGACCTTCTTGAATTTCTTCGGTGGAGGTGCAGACCAGTCAAAATATTCTTTGAGACCCATGTTCTTCAGATCTTCTTCACCATATAGATGTGACAGGATTGCCCAGGTGCGACCGAAGACTTGATGGAGGTAGTAGTGGTTTTTGTTCACTGCATTGTGTGTGGCAGTCATGTTGTGAAGAAGTGAACCAAACTGATGCTTAACCCATTTGTGATTTCGATCCACCTTCTGGTGAAGACTAAGCAGAAGTTCACGGTCAGTCATCACGCGCGGAGCAGTGGACTTAGGTGCAGTGGCAGAGTCATGTGTGGCAGAGTCATCATTGGTGGAATAAGATGCAGCTTTGCGAAACTGACCATCCAATGGACGAATGCCTTCATCAATTACAGCTGGTGCCTTACCCTTTCCATCAACTGAGGAATATGTCTGCTTGAGGACTTCAATTGGGGGCAAGTAGCTGAGGTGATTCTGGAAATCAGCTTTGTAGTTGAGTGAAGACCTTGTCCTGAGGAATCTCATAATCCAAGGTGCATAAGACTTCAGCTCAAATGAAGACAGTGCAACATTGGCCATAGTCCTCATGAAGAAATCGTGATAATTGACAGGAATGCCATGAACGATGTTGAATACCAGATTCTTCATGATGCCAACAATTTCCTCATCAGATGAGTCGTGGCCTTTGATAGGACTAATTGTCCTCGTAAGAATACGATAGATAGTTATGGGCACGTACAGCAATTCCTTCACGAGGAATTTGGTTCTTGATGCTTGACCTGGCTTCTAAGGTTTCATCAGCACCTGCATATAATGATGTGTGAGCTCATGTTCACTGTAGATGCAGCGAACTTCTTCAAGGGGAGGACTGAGTGGTAGAGCACGAAGTAATTCAGAGGCTGGTGCAGTGTAGTGAGTGTTTTCAGACATCCAGTCCAGCACCCATGAATTCACATCTGCAGCATCTCCGGTGATGTGCAATGTTGCATAGAATTGAAGAATCGGTTCTTCATTCCAATCGCAGATGTCAGAGCAAAAGTTGAGCAGTCCAGCATCATGAAGAACACTGAGGACTGGTGCGAAGCACGACAGAGATTCCATATCCATGTGAGGAATATGCTCATGGTAGAAAATCTTCTCCTTGTTGAACAACACTGAGGAATAGAAATTGGCTTGACTGGCAGTCCAGAAACACCTCTTCATAATGCGAGCAGAGTCATATGGGTTGTAATCTTCGAAGAATACGTGCTCGCCAAAGAAATCATCAGCCTTGAACTTTTGCTTGCGTGAGAATGGATCCTTTGGCTTCGGCAGAGGAGTGTCTGTGAGTTGCATCACGACCTCAGGAATCTCAATCGCAGGTTCTTCAGGCTGAGGAATTTCTGGTTCCTCCTCAGTGGCAGTCTGCGTAGTTGGTTGTTCAGTAGCGGCAGTTTCATCAGCGCTAGTGGCTGGAATTTCCTCATGGACAGATGAAGTGGGATGAGTTTCTTCAGAGCCCATGTGAACAGTTTGTGTGGGGGACTGAGGAATTTGCTGTAGAGGAGTGAACATAGGAGAGTTTGGATGCTGACTTTCCCAGAATTCATCACTGATTACGGGTGTGGAGCAGCTAATGTCCACATCATCATCTTCCATTTCTTCAACGCTAGCCTCTTCAGCTATGAACTGAGGCACAGGCGAGGAGATGATAGGTGTTGAAGGGATCATATCCACTTCAATTTCTTCATCCAATGGTTTAGACGAAGCAGCAGAAGGAGTTTCTTCATCAGATCCGCTGGGGATCACATATTCTTCATCAAAAGGAACAAGGTCCTTTGATGGCCTGGTTGAGATGGGAACAACATCAATCAGTTTTGCAAATGAGCTTGTCATATGCTTCATTTTCTTTGGAGCTAAAGAATCTGAAGCAGCTGATGCTTTCCTTTTCTTCACTGCAGCATGCTCTGCAGCCTTGGTCTTCTTCACATCTGATGCAGATGGAAGGGTTGGAGTTGAAGTTGGTGCAGGAGCAGCTGAGGAACCTAGTTGATTTTCTTCAGGCACAACTGATGCAGTTGCCCTGAGTTCTTCAGTTTCTTCAGGCACACCATTAGTGGGTGCCCTGGCAATTTCTTCAGCGGCTGGAATGCAGTCATCAGCCCTGGAACTCACATTATCTTCAGCAGCCTGATTGTCATCAGCGGTGCTGGCATTTTCTTCAGTAGGCTGAGCAGATGCTTCAGCCTGAGGAATTTCTTGTTGCATTGGGGCTGCAACATTGGAAGTGAAGTTATCCGCAAGTTTCACAAAACGAACCTTGGCTCCAAGCCAATCAGCGCGATATGCTTCAAAGTCATCACTGAGTTTCTTAATCTCAGTCTGAGTAGTGACATGTTCTTCAGTTGTCATAGAGACAATGTTTTTTTCAGATAGCGCTCTTTCTTGTACTGCGCTTTCTTGATCTGCCTGGCCTTCTCAAATTTCCACTTTTCTTCTTGAATGAAGTGGGTCAGCATGTGACTCTGGCCAGGAGTCATCTTGAAGTCAGGCAAGGGAGTGTTGGGGTCCTTGTACCAATCATCAATGTAGTCGAGGATCAGCTTGGGATCCAAAAGCAGTGGCACCTCTGATCCTTTGGCTTTAGCGGCCCTGACTTGCCTGTCTCTGATGATTTCTACAAGTTCATCATCATCAGCTTCGTCTTCATCAGACGGCACTTGGAAAGCGACTTGCTTTTTTGAGGACTTGGGCGTGGACCTCGTCCAGCAGTGGCCTTTGTCTTCAGCAGTGAGGGGCTAGCTGACGAACTTGGTGCAACTGAGGAACTAGCTAAGACACCCGAGGCAATGGAGATGCCGGCAGTCCTTTGGCAAGAAGCGAGATGCACATGTGCTGAGGATTTGGTCGGAACAGCTGAAGGCTTTGGCGGAGGAGCTGAGGACTTTGGAGGAACAGGAGCAGCATGAGGAATTGGCCGTGAGGGCTTTGATGATTCTGGCCGTGAGGGCATTGCTGAGGAAGCACTTGGCTTGCGTTCAGGCTTCTTTGACATAGCCTTCTTTGGCTTGACAACAAGGACCTCAGCAGAGGCAGCAGCAGCAGAGTCTTCATTGAATTTCCTCACTACTTCTTTGATTTGCTTAGCCAACTTGGTTTGGCGCTTGGCCCATTCATCAGGATAGTCCGCACCGCGCTTGAGGCTGGTGGGATCTGCTATTTGGCCAGGTGCCAATGGAGCTCTTGGGCATGGAGGATTGAGTGCGAATTTCTTCATGTACTTAGGAGTGATATATCTGTACTCCTTCCATTCTCTTGCCCATCTCCTCTCTATCTTTTGAATGCGCACTTTGCGCTCATTCTTGGTTTCCTCTGTAGGTGTGCAGTACCCAGCATATATGTCATCAGGGATTTCAAACGCTGTATTTACCTCAGGCCTCTTTCCTCCCTTCTGTGGCATTTTACCATCAACTATTTTCTTCATTTGAGGAATTTGAACAATCGAATTCTCTGAAGAAGTATGCAACTTTTCTTCGAGGAATGCTGCAAATGAGTTAAGTTGATGAGAACCTAGTGATTCAGCAGCTGACATGTGTACCTGTGAACAGAGTATAGTTGCGAGGAATTTGGAGAGGTCATATGCGTTCTCAGAAGGTTTTTCAAAATGAACAGGTTTGAGGAATTTGACCAAATGAGTCTTGAAGATTTTCACTAAGCGTTCTTTGTCTTAGGTTCCAGAGTTGTATAGATCGAAGATCCACACAATTGAGGAATCTTGAAGAAAAATGATGCTTAGAGAAACGAATCAAGAACGGATGACTTGTGAGGTGTTCAGTGTGTGAAGATATGAAGAAAAACACTTTTGAAGATTTTGTAGATAATCATTCGAATCAACGAGGGCAGTAAAAGTAACTTTTAATTACCCTGGACGAAGAACACGACGAACTGGAGTGAGGAGATGTGAAGTTCGTCTTTGCAGATCTTCCACGCCCTAACTCGGCGGAGGAAGACGGCTACGGCGGCGGCGGAGTGAAGATGTCCGCGGTCGGTGCGAGTACGTCAGCGACGAGGTCGAGGCAGTGAAGCTCTTCCTCACCGGAGGCGATGAAGTAGCAACGACGCTAGAGTTTGGGAAGCTCAAGCCGGAGAGAGAGGCCGAGCGGAGTAAAAGAAGTGAAGAGGGGAAGGAGAGGTATTTATAGCCACAGTGAAAAACTGCTCGCCCGAAGAAATTGGACGAACGTGCCCCTGACCCTTCTCATTCGCATGACATGTGTCGCCCATGTAGTGAGAGGTGGAGATCGTGTTAGATCGTGGGTGAGTGGATAAGTGTATCATGGGATGCGGAACGGTTTGAGCCCGAAAATTTCGATAAGATAGGTTTTAAAGTTCTGTTCGCAATTTCTTCAGCTGACAAGGACACAGTGAAGATTTTGAACGAGTTTCAAATAGAACGCACATGAAGAATTTGTGAACAGATTGGGTTTAGTATAGCATAGAGGGGAAGGGTCCGATCACATTCACTTAGCAGAAAACCAACTTGAAGAAATAGCAATAAGTGAATGTTGTAGAGGACATAAACTCATATATATATATATATATATATATATAGCCAATGAAGAAAAACGAAGGAACCAGTGAAGACTATGCAAAGTTGAAGAATATGAATAATTTGAGGAATTTCAACTTTTGGTGGTGGCGTGTCCCACCGTATAAGAATGATGATTTCAGACACCGCGTACAATTATCGTAGGGTTCTGAGAATCAAATTCTTTGTTAATTTCTTCACACTAAGAGTGTTATTCTTCATTGATTGAAGAAAAACGTTTCTTCATGTGTTGCACATCTAAGTCATCAATTTTGCATAAGTGTTAGGATGAGTGTCCATTTCACAAAACATTCGAAGATTCTAGGATATTTAGCTCACACCGCAACTTGCTAGATCTCTTCTCGTCCAAGGGCTTTGTGAAGATATCGGCTAGCTGTTCTTCAGTCTTCACATGCTCAATAGAAATGTCGCCCTTCAACACATGATCACGAAGAAAATGATGACGAATCTGAATGTGCTTTGTCTTCGAGTGCTGAATTGGGTTGTGAGCAATCTTGATGGCACTCTCATTGTCACAGAAGAGAGGCACATTCTTCATGTTGACGCCGTAGTCCTTGAGAGTTTGCTTCATCCATAGCAATTGGGCATAGGAAGAACCAGCGGCAATGTACTCAGCTTCAGCAGTAGATAGTGATACGCAGTTCTGTTTCTTCGAGGACCAACAGACCAAAGATCGTCCGAGGAAATGACATGTACCAGATGTTGACTTGCGATCCACACGATCACCAGCATAGTCAGAGTCAGAATATCCAACAAGATCAAAAGCCGAGCCTTGGGGTACCATAATCCAAGTGTTGGTGTGTGAGCTAGATATCGAAGAATATGCTTCACAACCTTATGGTGTGATTCCTTCGGTGCAGCTTGAAATCGGGCACACATGCAAACACTAAGCATTATATCTGGCCTAGATGCACATAAGTATAATAAGGAACCTATCATGGAGCGGTATACCTTATGATCGAAGTCAATACCATTTTCATCGGTGCACAGATGGCCATTTGTGGGCATAGGAATTTTGACGCCTTTGCAATCTTGCATGCCGAATTTCCTCAGTACATCCTTGAGGTATTTCTCCTGAGATATGAATATGCCATTGTGTTGTTGACGAACTTGAAGACCTAAGAAGAATTTCAACTCTCCCATACTAGACATTTGATATTCTTCACTCATCATATAGGCAAATTCATCACTATAACGTTGGTCAGTACAGCCAAAGATAATATCATCAACATATATTTGGCACACAAACAATTCACCATCATAAGATTTAGTGAAAAGAGTAGGGTTGAGTGAACTGGGTTTGAAGCCTTTCTTCATGAGTAGTTCCTTCAAGGTATCATACCAAGCCCGTGGGGCCTGCTTGAGGCCATAGAGGGCCTTGTTAGTCTGAAGACTTTGTCAGGATTCTTTGGATCTTCATAACCTGGGGGTTGAGCAACATATACTTCTTCCTCAGGCTTACCATTGAGGAACGCACTTTTCACATCCATTTGATATAAAGTGATATCATGATGGTTAGCATAAGCAAGTAATATGCGAATAGCCTCAAGTCTAGCAACAGGTGCAAAAGTTTCATCGAAATCAATTCCTTCAACCTATGTGTAGCCTTGAGTTACAAGCCGTGCCTTATTCCTCACCACAAGGCCATTTTCATCTTGCTTGTTGCGATAGATACACTTTGTGCCGATGATATTGTGCTTGCGAGGATTTGGACGTTTGACCAGTTCCCAGACATTGTTAAGCTAGAACTGATGTAATTCCTCTTGCATGGCCTGAATCCACTCAGGCTCCAGAAATGCTTCATCTACCTTAGTGGGCTCTGTAATAGAGACAAAAGCATACTGCCCACAAAAGTTAGACAAATGTGAAGCTTTTGAGCGTGTGAGAGGACCTGGCGCTTTGATGTCATTGATGATCTTTTCAACTTGCACTTCTTTTGCAATGCGAGGATGAGCTGGTTGTCGTTGAAGAATTTGATCAGCGTTTTCTTCAGCATTTTCTTCAGGTGCATTAGCTCGACGTTCTTCATGTTCTGGAATGAATTCTTCAGCAGATTCTTCAGTAGGAATGACATCCTCAGTAGCCTTGAACTTGATAGTTTCCTCAGGTGCTGGTTCATCTATCATAGTAGGTAGGTGCTCTCTTTGCGAGTAGTTAGTTTCATCGAACCGCACATCTACAGTTTCAACAACTTTGTGAAGAACATTGTTGAAAACTCTGTAGGTGTGCGAGTCCTTTCCGTAACCAAGCATAAAACCTTCATGTGCTTTCGGTGCAAATTTTGAGTTGTGATGAGGATCTCTAATCCAACATTTAGCATCGAAGACTTTGAAATAACTTACATTGGGTTTCTTATCAGTGAGGAGTTCATAGGCAGTCTTTTTGAAGAATTTGTGAAGATATACTCTGTTGATGATGTGGCACACAGTATCAATTGCCTCAGTCCAGAAACGATGAGGCATTTTGTATTCATCAAGCATAGTGCGAGCCATCTCAGCAAGAGTCATGTTCTTGCGCTCCACGACGCCATTCTGCTGAGTGTAAGGAGCAGATAACTCATGAGTAATACCAAGTTCATCAAGATAGTCATCGAGACTAGAATTCTTGATCTCAGTGCCATTGTCACTTCTGATGTGCTTGATCTTCACACCAAAGTTGGTTGAAGCCCTCGAGAAAAATCGTTTGAAGACTTCCTGCACTTCATGTTTGTAAGTAACAAGGTGTACCCATGTGTAGCGAGAATAATCATCAACAATAACAAAGCCATATTGAGATGCTTCATTTGAAATAGCAAAATAATGATTAGGACCAAAGAGATCCATGTGAAGCAATTCAAATGGCGAGTGGTGGTCATGATAGTCTTCGCTGGATGCTTGGCCTTGGTCATCTTCCCCGCTTCACAGGCTCCGCATAGGTGATCCTTGAGGAATTTGACATTCTCGATGCCAATGACATGCTTCTTCTTCGCAAGTGTGTGCAAATTCCTCATGCCTGCATGACCAAGTCGTCGATGCCAGAGCCAGCCTTCTGAAGCTTTTGCAAGTAAGCACACGGCTGGTTGTGGTCCTGTAGAGAAATCAACAATATACAGGTCTCCTCTCCTAAAGCCTTCGAAGACTTAGGAATTGTCAGCTTCCATAACCACAACACAACGGTACTTGCCAAAGACAACAACCATATCAAGATCACAAAGCATTGAGACAGACATAAGGTTGCATCCTAAGGACTCAGCAAGCATGACTTTGTCCATGTGTCGATCCTTTGTAATCGCAACCTTACCTAGAACCAATACCTGACTTTTGCCTTTGTTAGCAAAGATGATATGCTTCAGATGCGACGGAGATAATGGAGCATCCATCAATAGATTCTTGTTACCAGTCATGTGGTTTGTACATCCACTATCGAGGACCCACTCAGTGGCTTTGGGTTGATCATCCTGCAGATGAATTAGTGTAGCTTACAAACTCATATACTTCATCAGTGAAGAATATGACATCAATTCATCAGATCAATTTCATCAAGTAAAAGAACTAATAACGCAATATGAGGACGTGAGAAATGAAAGTTCATTTCTTCATGGTTAGCCTGCGTCCTTTCAGGCATGCGCAGGTCTCCAGCAAATTCTTCAGATGATTATGTGCATCTGGAGACCTGACCCTGCAGAAGAGATTAGTTCTTTTTCTTCACCACCCACATCTGTAGGGGTGGCAAAGAGTTCATCATTCCGCGAGCTCCATACGAGAAGGATGGCATAGAAGCCAGTCCATTTCGTTTCACATAAGAGGGGTTAGAGTAAGCATAAGAGTATGCAGAGAAATTCTTCGAGGACTAATGGACATCATGATTTGAAGAATAATGCATATATCCATAATCCTTAGATTTTCCCTGCGAAATAGACGGGTTAGCACGATGAAGTTCATATGAGGACTTTGATCCATATGAGGAATTTGGTCTGTATGAGGAATTTGATCTGGGGTTCCTATTCTTCACAGGTGGTGTCATGATGACATTCACCTGAAGATTTTCAAGACATCTTTTGGGAACCCAGATTTTCTGCATAGGGGAGCCGTTCTTGCAGTTAGTGCCAACATATCTCGCAAATACTTCACCATTCTGATTTTTGAATAGCTTATAGTTGGAGTCAATTGACTCATCATCAGAATGAGGAGATTCACATGCAAATCCAGATAAGTTAGATGGATCAACTGGAGGTCCCTTTGCAGCAACCCATGTAGTTTTGGGGTACTGCTCAGGCTTCCAATATGTACCATCAGCATTGAGTTTCCTCTCAAAGTCGATACCCTCTTTCCTAGGGTTCCTATTGAGGATCTGTTTTTTAAGCACATCACAAAGAGCCTGATGCCCTTTGAGGCTTTTGTACATGCCTGTCGTGTAAAATTCCTTCAACCGTGCATTGTTAGTGATACTAGCAATGTCCTCAGATGAGGAATTAGTGATAGCAGAGGCATGTGAAGAATTTGAAACATTAGCAGCATTTGAACATTCAGGTGAAGAATTAGCAGATTCACGTTCAATGCACTTCAAGCATGGTGGAACAAATTCTTCCTGAGAAGCGCTGATTTGTTGAGCAAGTAATGAATCGCGCTCCTTCTGAAGATCTTCATAACTTACTCTTAGCTTCTCAAGGTCTTGCTTTCTTTGAAGAAATTCATAGGAAAGCTTCTCATGATCCGATAAGAGAGTGTTATGATGACTTTGAAGTTTGTCAAGCTTGGACTGAAGTCTCTGAAGACTTTCAGTCAAAGTTTCAGTGCGATCCATTTCTTCACCCAACATATCATCACTTTTATTTAGCATGTTTCGAACCTTTTCTAAAGCCCTTTGTTGTTTTATAGCAATCTTAGCAAGTTTAGGATAGCTGGGCTTAAGATTTTCATCAGATTCATTCTCACTTGATTCAGAGGAGGTATATTTGAGTACCTTGGCACCCTTTGCCATGAAGCAATAGGTGGGAGCGTAGTCATCATCGCCTTCATCAGCCTTGTTGGTGAGGTCATTTTCTTCAGTGTTGAAGATAGACTTGCTGATGAATGCAGTAGCCAGAGCAAGGCTCGCCACTCCGGATTCGGACTCTTTAGATGACTCCGCTTCCTCATTTTCTTCAGATTCAGCCTCAGAGTCCATTTCCTTGCCAATGAATGCCCTGGCCTTCTTGGAGATGCTCTTCTTGTGATATGAAGGCTTGGAAGATTTTGATGGTGAGGATTTTGTGGATTTCTTCTTTTTCTTCGTATCATCAGAACTGTAATCCTTGTATATCTTTTCTTTGATTCCTTTTCCCACTTAGGACAATCTTGAATGAAGTGTCCAGGTTTCTTGCATTTGTGACAGAGCCTCTTCTTGTAGTCACTGGATGAGGAATCATTGCTCCTTGAGGATCTTCCAAGGCGATCACGTCTTGAGAACTTTTGGAACTTCTTCATGAGCAGAGCCAGATCATGGCTCAGTTCTTCAGGATCACCAAGGCTGCTACCAGAGTCTTCATCTTCGGACTCAAATACTGCCTTGGCCTTCAGTGCACGGGTTCTGCCATAGCTTGAACCATAGAGAGCTCTCTTTTCAGCAAGTTGGAACTCATGAGTATTTAGCCCCTCAAGAATACCAGCGGGATCAAGTGACTTGTAATCAGCACGTTCTTGTATCATCAATGCCAGAGTGTCAAATGAGGAATCAAGCGATCTCAGCAATTTCTTCACCACCTCATGGTCAGTGATGTCAGTGGCACCAAGTGCTTGAAGCTCATTTGAGATGTCAGTGAGGCGATCGAAGGTTTGTTGAACATTTTCATTGTCGAGTCTTTTGAAGTGGTTGAAGAGATTGCGAAGAACTTCAACTCGAGAGTCACGCTGAGTTGAGACTCCTTCATTCACTTTGGACAACCTGTCCCAGATAAGCTTCCCTGTTTCCAAAGCACTCACTCTGCCATACTGTCCTTTGCTCAGATGGCCACATATGATATTCTTCGCTTGAGAGTCGAGTTGCTTGAATCTCTTCACATCGGCAGCATTCAAAGAAGGTGTGACTGAGGGAACACCATTTTCCACAACATACCAGAGATCATTATCAATTGCTTCAAGATGCATTCACATCTTATTCTTCCAGTAGGGGTAGTCCGTCCCATCGAAGGTAGGACACCCAAAAGAGACCTTGATCATACCTGCGGTCGACATAACTAAAACTCCAGGCGGTTAAACCAAAATCACACAGAACAAGGGAGTACCTTGATCTGATACCAACTGAAAGTGCGTTATATCGACTAGAGGGGGGGTGAATAGGCGATTTTTATGAAATTCTTCACTAACAATTTGCCGGTGAGGAAATTCCTTAGCGAAGAACTACTAGCAGCGGAATAAGTACTCAAAGGTAAACATAACAGAATACAAGCATAGTCATCATGATGAAATGAAGACAGGAACAGAGTAGAGGAAGCGTAATCACAGGATAACACAGGATGAAGACAAACAGACTGAATAAATTGAACTGAGGAAATTGAGAAAGTCTTCAGTCAAAGTCTTCAAACACAGATATGAACAAACACACAACACAGTTATGAGGAAATGAAAGAGTTGAGGAAATAGAACCAGTAAGCTCGGTGAAGACAATGATTTGGTAGACCAGTTCCAACTGTTGTCTCAGTTGTACGTCTGGTTGGAGCGGCTGAGTATTTAAACTCGAGGACACACAGTCCCGGACACCCAGTCAAGGACACTTAGTCCAAGACACCCATTCCTCACCGTATTCTCCTTGAACTAAGGTCACACAGACCTCGTCCAATCACTCGTGGTAAGTCTTCAGGCAACTTCTAAACCTTCACCAACTTGGTCACTCGGCGATCCACAATTCCTCTTGGTTGCTCTAGACCATGATGCCTAACCATCTGGAAGAAGCACAATCTTCAAAGGTAACAAGCGTCGGATCCACTCAGGATCAATCTCTTCAGTGATGCTCAATCACTTGGGGTTTGTAGGTGTCTGGGTTTTGGGTTTTGGGTTTTTGGTTTTTCCTCACTTGATGATTTTCGCTCAAAGTCCTCGGAGGATGGGTTGCTCTCAAATGACAAGTGTCAGTTTCTCTCGGAGCAGCCAACCAGCTAGTGGTTGTAGGGGGCGGCTATTTATAGCCTAGGGAGCAGCCCGACATGATAAGACATAAATGCCCTTCAATGATATGACCGTTAGGTGGATAGATATTTTGGGACAGCTGGCGCAGAGCACAGCAATGGTGGGAATTTTGAGTAGTAGAATCCTCAGGGCTATCATGTTCCTCACTGTATAGGCAATCCGCACTGGTGAATTCCTAACTCCTCAGTCAGGACAAATTCCACAAAGACCAGAAGAACTTCGTCTCTGTCACTGAAGAAATTGACTGATCTGTAAGAGATTTCCAATGGCTTCACTCCAAGGGATTGGTAGGTGTAGGATTTTGAGTTGAGCATCACATGGAGATTTTTCCTTAGTATTTCCTCAACCCCCTTTAATAGTATGGTGTTTCCTATGACTCAAGAAAGAGAAAAAACAAAACTATGAAAATGAAAGTCTTCAAGCTTCATATTCCTCACATGAATATCAATTCTTCACGGACACACCAATTTCTTCACTTTCAAAGTCTTCATGAAAGTCTTCAGAAATACCAAAATCTTCAGTCGAAGATGTTCATTTTTAGGGGTCGACTTTTTCTGTAAATATCAAACTCCTCATAGACTTATAGACCTGTGTACACTCACAAACGCATTAGTCCCTTAACCTATAAGTCTTCAATACACCAAAATCACTAAGGGGCACTAGATGCACTTACATGTTCCTAAATATATGCCTATATAGATATTCCAGTATGGACCACATACAGATGTATATAGATGCATTTTCGAGTGTAGATTCACTCATTTTGCTCCGTATGTAGCCTATAGTGGAATCTCTAGAAAGACTTATATTTAGGAATGGAGGTACGAGGTAGTATCATGTATGATATCTACATATCTAATTTAGCATCCAATAGTAGAAATCATTGTCTGCGTAAAGGGATTACTAGTCGAAAATCCTAGCAAAGCACGCTGGCAGGCACAGAACAATACAAGAGAGAGAGAGACACATTTACAAGATCATAGCAATGCCTTGGTCCAGGATCTTGGTTGGCCAAGCTGTTAGATCCATAAGAAACATCGTCCTTGTAGTTTTTCCCAGCTGCATAACAGGTAACAGTGACCTATTAGTATATTTGATGTACATCGGGCAGATGTTGGATGGGTTTAATGGTGACAAGTAGCTAGGCCATGGCGGGTGCTTGGCATCTTGCCAGACGGTGGGAATCAGGTTAGAAACGTCAAGGGTGATGACGCTGCGCTGGCTGTCGGGGTCCGGTAAGGAGATCTAGAACCATGGATTAGGGTGTTTGTGGAGCGGCTCCTGTAGGGTGGACTACGGTGTGGGCAAAGCGGATCTGTGGCCGTCGACGAGGGCGTAGGTGAAGCTGCTCCGGTGGTTGGGTTGAGGATGGTGTCGACGATGCGGATCTGCGGTCATGGACGGGGCGTCAGAAGCTGCTGCAGTAGGTTGGATGAGGGTGCGAGGAATCGGATCTGAGGCCGTGGACTTGTGAGTTGGCAAAGCGTCCCCGGTAGGGTTGAAAATGGTATAGGTGAAGCTACTCCGGTGGGGTTGATGATGGTGTCGGCGAAGCGGCTCCGGTAGGGTTGAGGAAGGTGTCGGCGAAGAGGATCAGAGGTCGTTGACGGGGGCATCGGTGGGGTGGCTTCGGGGGGTGGACGAAGCATCTCCGGTGGGGAGTACGAATGAGCCACTGCAGATGCGCTGCAGTTGATGAGAGTACCGGTGAAGCAGATCCGGCGCTGTGGACAAGGCCAACACTGAATGGGCTGTGGTACAGTGGTGGATGAGTAGTCTACTTGTTTCTAGGGGAGGTGAGAGGGTTAGATGCGTCCGCAGAAGCAGATCTGGCAAGGTGGACGCCGTTGGCAGTGAATGGGCTCTGGTACGATGGTGGATGAGCAGTCTAGGGTTTTGAGAGCAAAGGGGAGAAAGGCCTCTGAAGTACGGATGACGTGATGTGAGATGCTCTAGTGCTGTATAGTCGTTTTTGCGGGAGGGGAGAGGAAATGGAGGTGCCGTGTAGTGGGGGAACCAGAAGTTACCAAAGCAGCCCCGACCTATTATGCAGATGAGGGCAGTATTTTAACTGTTGGTTTCCGTGCACCTAGGACAAAAGGGGAATTTCGCATGCTAAAGACTAAGGTGGCGGAAATTTTAGAAGGAGGCGGGAGATTTTGCCGCCCGCAGGATCGTTCATATCCAGTTTCAACTAATTTTGTACCGTGCTAGCGGGAAGGTCATGCGAGCCTGTGTACACGGGGCACGCCTCAGCAGTTAATAACTGGTGTGAAGTCCACCCCAGAAAAAAGACAATAACTCGGGATGATGCGCCGATAACTTGGACGTTCACATGGGCGCGGCCAATCGTACGGGTGTAGTGGCGCGGTCACAAAAAAGGGATCAAACGCTCAGCCTATGTATATCTCGTGCAAATAGATAATTTAGTGCAATTGGTTATTTACTTTAAACATAATGCATTGACGTGTCAGTGTAGAGGCGCACAAAAAGAAATGGATATTGTAGTCCACTACTTAAAAGTGTTACCTCATATGATTACATAGCCTCCATTTCATAAATTGTGTACCCGTTGAATTCATATATGAATATTACATATATTACTTCATAATAGAACCTTAAATCATCCAAGACTAATGATTTTGAATGCAAGAGTAACAATGGTGCATGTACATGATAGTTACATTGGTTATTTGAAGAAACATCACTGTAACTTTGGCATGCACAACTGAAAAGGTTTATTTAAATAGAAAAAAAATGTGAAATGTGAGTGTCCAATCTTTATAGCGATGAATCGATATTGTAGCTTTGGCCACGATACAAAGTAGATATTGGTTTATGTTCAAGCGATGCACATCCACGATCACTAGATAGTGATACGTGAATGAATTGCGCAATCTCTCTCACACGCGTACATATCTCACTTCCCTATGGGCATTAGAATCATACACGCGCACTTCGTGTATTTCTCTCCCTCCGTCAAGGTTAGAATTCGTCTTTTTACCCTGTCCTACAAGTCTCTCACACAGAAACACACACGCTCTCTCTGTCGAACACGCCCACCCCTTTAATTCCGCCCACCCACAGCCAGTAATGTCTCAAAGTATAATAATGTCTCTCACACATATGCCTAAGGTTAACTCAAGTTCCGGAAACATATGAATACATACAATGGGATTCCATCAGAGCACCTTTTGTTTTGATATTTCTCTCTCTCTCTCTCCCTCTCTCTCTCTCTCTCACACACGCGCGCACACACACACATTGTTTCTCGCTTCATTTTTTCGTCACTTGCATGCATACAATTTTGTTTATCTTCGTGATCCTTTAAGTATGCCTTGCACAAATGCTATCTACCTATCCCTTACTATAGCGAGATATGTGTCACACAAAGTCCTTCTCCCTACTAGCAAGATTCCCATGTGTTGCACCGAACATCAAGATGCATTTGTATGAGTAGTTTATCTTGTGGGAGAAAAGGATGAATGAGGGAATGCCTTATTTGCAAATGCGAGAGGAGTGTGGGTATCTTTTTGCAAAATTTCCACATTTTCCTTCCTACCCGTTGGGTATAAATCGGATGGCCTATATTGCAGGATGGCAGGAACACCATCATCACCAACTCTGCTTTTTATAAAAGTAGGTAAATGTAAGTGTCACTGCCCCCCCAACACACACACCCACACCCACACAACCACACACACACACTTCCCAACACCGAAGGAGTAGGGTGATACCTCGATCTTGATACTAATCTATCGACCGGCTTCTCTCTCAAACACACACACACACACGTGCACACACACTACCCGACACAGAATGAGTAGGGCGGCACCTCGATCTTGATAGTAATCTATCTACTCCTCTTTCAAACACACACACACACATACACACACTCGCTAGTTGTGCCTCTATGCCTACCGCGCACACTCTCGATACGTCTTTCTCTCCCTCCCCCTCCCCCACCCCAACAATGACAGTAGAAGGGTGAAAACTCAATCTAATCGTAATCTGTCAATTGGTTTCTCTCTAGAACATGGTGTCTCTTTGCCTCTCTCAGTAGCCCCCTCGATATGTAGACTTCTCACGCGCGCACAGTTGTACTGACGATGACGCTGAACCCAGTGTGCCTTGTTTTTACCAGCCTCGTGTGATAGTTTTCACCTTGTTTTCTATTAATTAACAAGGCAACCTTTTCTTTGTTACTACTAGTGAATCTGAAATCATTCGGGGCAGAGATAAAATATATCACTTCAACCCAATTATCGCAGTAATTATTTTAAAAGAAACTAGCTAGATGCCCGCGCGTCGCACGGAACATGAAGATGCATTTGTATGAGTAGTTTATCTTGTGACAGAAAAGGATGAACGAGGGAAGGCCGTATTTGCGAACGTGGAGAGGGTGTCGGTATATTTTTGCAAAATTGCCATAGTTTTCTTCCTATCCGTTAGATATAAATCCGGCGGCCTATATTGCAAGATGGCACGCACACCATCATCACCAACTCTGTTTTCTACTCCCTCCGTTCCTAAATATTTGTCTTTTTAGAGATTTCAACAAGTGACTATATATGGAGCAAAATGAGTGAATCTACACTCTAAAATATGTCTACATACACATCCATATGTGGTAGTCCATTTGAAATCTGAAAAAGACAAATATTTAGGAACGGATGGAGTATAAGAGTAGACATGGAGATATATCTCCAGCATGGTCTACAACAAAAATGTGCTGGACTGGTTAGTGCCGGATGCTCGCAATGCGGTGACATGAGTTCGAATTATGTCTTTAACTTAGATTTTTATATTATATATTACTTATTTAATATATACTTCTTTCGCTACTGTACTGACAGTGGAACCCACAGAGTACTTAGAACACAATATTAAGGATGGACTTGTTTCTTTTTAACTTTCTGTACGAAGCTGTAGCCACCTTGCAAGTCACGTGTACACTGTACATGCAATTAACTTTTTATAGAGGGACAATCATACATGCAATTAACTCAAATGGATTGGATGTCACTCTATTATTTCAAGCATAAGAGCATCTCCAACGGCAGCCGACAAATTTCCTCCCGCTTCCTTCCGCAGAGGACGACATCAAACACCAGCGGCATACATTTTCACAACTCTAACCAACATGATGAAATTCATGCAAACATGGACTGATTTCATATAAGCATGAAGGATTTCGTATAAAAAAGCCGGATCATATAAACTTGATGGATTTCATTACATTTACATGAACTAAGCGGTGCCAATCTGGCTCTCTTGGTATAACTAATACTCCCTCCGTCCGGAAATACTTGTCCTAGAAATGGATGTATCTAGACTTATTTTAGTTATAGATACATAGTACAATTTATCCATTCTTAGGACAAAAATTTCCCGCCAGCTGGAGAGGGAGTACATAATCTAAATGGCCGCCCGCGGATCCCTTTGTCTTCCTCATGTCCGGCAGACACTTTGTCGGGTCGACGAAGGTCCTCGGAAGAGACGAAGAAGCAAAGAAACCACCTGAATGCGTAGTCGTCGCCTCGGCGGTGGCCTTCATGGGACCCAAGTGGCGGCAGCCCCCCGTGTTCTACTTCTCCTCGATGATGGAGGCGGACACGGAGAAGCTGGCCACCGACTTGTCTCTCTCCATGCACCCGGCTTCTGTCTCTGCGTGCATGGCGCTGCCGCAGGCACGGGAGGCATGCCCTCAAACACGGGAGGTGCGGCACCACAGACCCTGGTGGCACGGTACGACGTGGCAATGATGACGCCTGTACCGGTGTGCTCGCCGCTCTGCCGGCGTGGAGCAACTCGCTAATCCTCATCTAGCTGAACTGGAGCGGCGAGTTGCTGAACCACGCGCCTGCTTGGGGCGGCAACTGGTTCCGTTGGACCAAGCGAAGTTGGTGAAGCACTGAGCGGCCTCGCCCGTATTCGGAGGGCCCGGTAGGCCACCCAGCAGTGTAATATGCCGGAGAACGGCTCCTCGGAAGCCAGTGGAAGAGTGGAGAAAATGGTGAAGGAGGAGATGGGGGAGCGGCGGAGGGGTGCGATTCTTGCCCGTTTTCTGTCTGGCCTTGTGTAAATAGAGGGCGGACGGTAAGAGCTTGGCCAGCGTCTGGCCTAGTTTAAACTGAGGGCAGACGGGAGGAGCTCGGCCGGTGTTGCGTTTAATTCCGGCCCGCTCATGAACGGACTTGTGGCCGGAGTAGGCTTCTCGGTTTGCATGCGGGTTTAACGGAGGGGTTTGCTGGAGGCGAGGAGGTGTGTTCAGCCGGGTGTGCAGCAGGCGGCGCAGTACTATTCAATTTGACAGCGGGCGGTGGAGTTCCCGATACGGCTTTAATGCAGACGAGGGAGGGAGTAGCGGTTCCCGAAATGTTGAACGGCCAATGCATCCTCCTTCAATTAATGCATGAGGGAAGTAATGGGAGGAGAACCGGGAAAAGAGGCTGCACGATGTGAATGCATCACAGTTTGCCCTCATATAAAGGCACCCCTCCATTCCAATGCATCTACCACATCGTACGCACCTAAGAATTTGCCTAAGCACCTACACTAAGCGCAAAAGAGCTCACTCCAGACCCATGGCGACGATGCGCGCGAGAGGCCAGCGGCTGTGCCAGATGGTCCACGATGTCGGCCTGCGGCATGGCGCCGAGGATCGCTCTAGACGGTGTTGGAGACCGGCTGGTGGATGGCCGCCGTCGATGTCAACTACGACTCTTAGTTGGACCAGATGATCATTGCCACCACCAACAAGTTCAGCATCCTTAAGAAGCTCGTGGACGACATCGCCGTACTCCTCCAGCCCATGCGCCCGGGCTCCTCATTGCCTGCCACCCTAATCGACCTCCATGTCCGGAACCTCTTTCAAGCACTGGTGGCCCTGCGACTGCCCGCCGATGCCACAAAGAATGTCCACCTGGAGGTCGCGCTCGCCGCGAGGTGCCTCGCCCTACAAGAATTCGTCGACCAACACATCCATGTGTACAAGCAAATCATGTACATAGGTATCTACAAGGCCAGTGAGGATGCTACGACATTGGCCTTCCTCAACCGGCTGGAAGCCTTGGATGCCTTTGCTGAGAAGCACCTCGACATCGCCACAAAAGCCGCCGCTCCTTAGTCGCCGGTCGGTGGCCCGGCGCACTAAGTTGAGGAGGAGGAGGTTGTACGTTGATGGATGCATCTTTCTTCTTGCCTTTTGTAACCACCACTGCAATCGCATCATCATCGTGGCCTTAATACTTATTGTGCTGTTGCATTCTCATTCCAGTCAATACCGACATGTGCGATCCCTTTGCTTAATTATATGCATCACTGTAACTAGTACTCCATCCGTCAATTTATAAGTTGTGCTTACCTTTTCCATCAACTTCGTGCAACGCGCGTGCATCTTGCTAGAAACACTGGAACATGTCGGACCGCGTGTGACCAAACCAACGATGCACCAACCTAGCTACTATGTACCCTGCTTATCTGGCGGAAATAGCCCCGCCCTAGCGTTTCCAATCGTTATTTCTATCTATCGATCGTGCTAAGGTGCAAAACCAAAATGTTACAATTTATACATGTTTGTCTACTCCTACTCCTATAAAAGACTCAGTTGGTGATGGTGGTGTGTCTGCCATCCGTCGTTTTTGACCATTAGATCTGCATCTAACGGCTGTGAGGTAAGTTGTGGCATTTTTGCAACAATAGCCCACTTCTCTGCTCCAATTTGCAGAAAACCCCTTATTATCTTGAAAGCAACCACATCCCTCCCTCACCTCATCAAAACAGCATGAGAAATATATTTTGAGTGAAAAGTACTCCCTCTATTCCTAAATATTTGTCTTTCTAGAGATTTCAATAAGTGACTACATACGGAGCAAAATGAGTGAATCTACACTTCAAAATATGTCTATATAATCTGTATGTGATAGTCCATTTGAAACCTCTAAAAAGACAAATATTTAGGAATGGATGGAGCAATATATTAGGAGTATATCAAAACAAAAGTGATTTCTTTCAAGTTTGTGAACAAGTACTACTATTATACTACTTTGGATCCGTCGCAACACACGGGCAAATTGCTAGTAAAAGGAAAAGGCTTGCCGCGTTCGCGTCGCACTCCCCCCCACACGCCCGGGAATCGGGAGTATTCCACGGCCCGTCTGGCATGACACATAGCTTAGGGAAGGCGTGTTGCCTAGCATTTTCACTTTCATGTGGGACCACCGTTGAGCAAACCGACTATTGGCAAACCGCACCCCGCCCGCCGCCGGGATGGAAAACATAAATGAGAGGAAGATCTAGCTATAGCACGGAAGCCAAGAAATTTGGTGTCAGATGGGGCTCATTGATAGAGTAGGAGCATTCCGTACTACTCTACTCCTACTAGTACCAAGTTTGTAGTACTATACAACTAGTACTAGCACTATACAACTAGTAGGTACGTGCACGACACAACATCATAGGAACAAAAAATGGGAAGATCTTGTTTTGGGTGATTTATCTTTTTTTCAGTCAACGTAGTATGAATAATATGATGTGGGGGGAACCCATGAAGCTTATGTGGCTTGGTTGCATGGCTACGAAAGGTTAGAGAAAAATAAATAGATAATGTGTTTAGAGTGCACTCCACTAAACAGATATACTTTGGATCCATTGCAACGGGCTGGCACATCTATATCTATACCCCCTATATAGTGTGAATAACTTTGAAACATGGTCGTTGGACGAAGCCATTCCGCCGGTACAAAGATGGCAAATTCGAGCACTACTGGTCGTTGGATATCATCTACATTCCACCAGATTCTACCACCTGTAGAATCTAGAAGACTCCATGGTTGAACTTCATTCATGACTAACTTTGCCACAACTAAGCTTACGCAAAGTGTGTCTGCCACAAAAAATGTGGCTAACAAAATGGCCACCACAAGTGTGGCAAGATTTGGCAAGAAGTTGAGTCTATGACATGTGGACCATTTTGCTAGAAAAGTGTGGCAAGCCACAAGTGTAGCAATGAACCAAACACATGCCTGGTGTGTTTGGTAGGGTGTATGAAGGGTGCATGATCCCAAGAGTTCCCTTCTCGACCCACTTTTGGGTGTTTGGTAGAATGTATGGAGGGTGCATGAGTCCACACTAGATTAGCACAAATACACAAGAAGCATGCATGAACAGGGCATACATGAAGAGGGGTGTTGAGTTGAGCATGCATGAAGAGGGAACAACTATGTTGAGACAAGAACGCAACCAAACACACTTGTGGCATGCCTAAGCTTAGGCGTGGCAACCTTAGGCTGCAAACAAAACCATAACTTTGGAAGTTGGTCGTTGGATGAAGCCAATCCGACGGTACAAAGATGGCAAATCCGAGCACTACTGGCCGTTGGATATCATCTACATTCCACCAGATTTTGCCACATGTAGAATCTAGAAGACTCCACATGTAGAAGCATAATGCACAAACCACCAGAATCTCATGCGTGCAATTCACGTGTACCTTACTACTAGTTGGTAGTAGTAAGAAACAAATTCCGGGTTTGGCACGAGCTCGTACTGCAGGAGCACCACAAGGCATGCCGCAGGAGTTACATTTCCCTCTTGGGGCCCATGGGACCGAACTTCAGTGGCTTAGTGCCTGGCCTATGAGCCAATGACATGCGGACCTTAAATGCATCTGGCCCACATGTCATTCTCATGGTGGTGGTGTGGTTTGCGACTCACTCATTCGAGATGAACCGACCAGTGGTGGCGTGGCCGTGGCGAGGGTGCGACAGCTGGGCGTCGGGGCGTTACGAGGCGTAGATGGCCACACCGGACGGTACTACCTATAGTACAGAAGTACTCCAGCTGAGGATTGATGCCCGGGACGAAATGTGTCACGGCCGCTGGATGGAAATTCGATGGTGCGGGAGTACGGATCGGAGCACAACAGCGGAGCAGGCAAACCACGTCCAATCGGGTGTGGCTGTGGTAGAAAGTTGATGGTCGCCGTAGTTCAGCTGGCCCGCATGTCATGCACACAAAGGCAGAGGAGCGGTGGGTCCGAGAGGGATGAGGCACACGTCGGGGGGATGAGGATCCCCTGACGTGAATAATCCTACCATTCTATCACTGACATGTGGGACCCGCAAGTGTGGGTGCCACCAGTCAGCGAAGGAAAGGCAGGGTAAGGCAGTGATAGCCACGTCAGAGGATCCATGTCCACGTCGGGGGACGTCGTGCTTACAGGTAGGGTTGGAGCGGCATCGTGGGAATTGCGTGTGGGTGTGGCAGTGGTAGAAACAAGAAACGTGATGGTCGTCGTGGTTCAACTTCCATGGACAAGCTGTCATGTATGCTGACACATGTATATCAAAACTAGAGTGTTTATATTTCAAGCACGTGAACAAGTATTATTCTACTACTTTGGATCCATTGCAACGCACAGGCCAGCACATTGGTAGTAGTAGTGTCTATCTCTATCTCTAGAGGCCTTCCCTTGTTCATCCTTTTCTCTCACAATATAAACGACTCATACAAATGCATCTTGTTGTTCCGTGGTGACAAACCAGGGGACTTGTTTCGTATGGGACACATCCTACGATATACTCCCTCTCTCCCAGTTTATTTGTTTTGAATCTTTTTGTTTTATAAGTTTCAAATTCAAATTTAGAGGGGCAGTGGGGCCGAGAGGGGTGAGCCGCAGGTCGGGGGACGTGTGGTGTCATGGGTTCATGCGGCGTCGTGGGAATCACGTGTGGCTATGGTAGAAACTTGATGCTCGCCGCATTTAAGGTGGCCCACATGTCATGCACACAAAGGCAGAGGGGCGGTTCCGTCGAGAGGGGTGAGGCGCACGTCGGGGGATGTGGTGCCCTGGGTTGGAGCGGCGTCATGGGAATAGCGAGTGGTAGTGGATGAAACGTGATGGTCGCCGTAGTTGAACTTCCATGGACAAGTTGTCATGTCTACGGACACATGCATTGCATATCATTCACTGGAAGGAGTAGTAGAGAAAGCTAGGCGGATAAATAGTTCCTTATAGTCAAGAGGACCCGCGCTACTACTTGTTCCAAAGACATGCACACCATCGAAATAGTCCATCTATATCAATATACATAGAGAGGGAGTATTTTTTTACAAGAGAGGAAATAGTTCATCCATCCATAATGCCCTGCTGCTGGTGCAACATCTTCTTCTTCTTCTTCTTCTTCTTATTCTCAATTTCTATGGGAGACGGCTTCACAACAAGCTCTCTGGACCATGCAGCTATCTCGAAACTCACACGGGCATCGAGGGCAGCATATTTTATCCGCTCGTACGTCAAGGGATAATTCTCCCATCCAGACGACCTTAATGCCAGCATCTCGTCACCCTTCTGAAGATTTGTTCCGAGCACAAAATTTCCTACGTCGAATAGGGATGGTGTCGGTTTATCACAATCTTCTACAGGATTTTTTATTCTAGTTTGTAGGTCAGCGAGGCTTTCCAAATCAAGGTTGTATGGCTCCAACTTCTGTTTGTCCCCTGCGATGGCTGCCCCACAGAAGAATATATCCTCCTGAGACCAAATCATGAAGCTCACCTGGTATGGAGGGCACGTGTATGATGTGGTACACCAAAACATCATCTTCGAGGCACAACTGAAGGACAGCGGCACGTTGGATCTTCCCAGTGGCACGCTCCGTGTAATCTGCGTCGAGACCGATGACATTCATCTCCACCTTTTGGAGGGAGTTGGATACATTGTTGATCCACTTCCGAACAACCCATGGGTGGTCGGTGACTATGGCAACTATGCTCAACGAGCCTTTGACGAGGACATGTTGGACGCTAAAAACCTGCATCTCGATCTCTTTCGCCATTTGGAACTGCTGGACCGGAGGGCTATGGTTTGGAGAATTAGGATTAGATGGCTAGTGAGGGAGTCCTGGATTAGGGGGTCTCTGGACAGCCGGACTATATCCTTTGGCCGGACTGTTGGAATGTGAAGATACAAGATTGAAGACTTCGTCCCGTATCCGGATGGGACTTTCCTTAGCGTGGAAGGCAAGCTTGGCTATTCGGATATGTAGATCTCCTCCCTTGTAACCAACTCTATGTAACCCTGGCCCCCTCCGGTGTCTATATAAACCGGAGGGTTTAGTCTGTAGGATAACAGACAATCATACCATAGGCTAGCTTCTAGGGTTTAGCCTCTACGATCTCATGGTAGATCAACTCTTGTAATACTCATATCATCAAGATCAATCAAGCAGGACGTAGGGTATTACCTCCATCAAGAGGGCCCGAACCTGGGTAAACATCGTGTCCCCTACCTCTTGTTACCATCTGCCTTAGACGCATAGTTCGGGACCCCCTACCCGAGATCCACCGGTTTTGACACCGACATTGGTGCTTTCATTGAGAGTTCCACTATGTCGTCATCATAGGGAGGGATGGCTTGTCTCGTTGTCAAGGACAACATCACCTCTGGGGGAGCCCTGGCTGTAGGGCAAACTCTCCGACTAGGCAGCTTCGTCATGACCGCCTGCTCGGCCGCTGCGCCAAGGATGACTTCTCGGGTCATCAAAAATAGCCTCCACATTGGCTCGAAATTCACCGAGAAGATGGAGCCAATGGAGCTCTCCTCTTTGAACAAGCTCTTGGATCGCATCGCTGCTTTGAGAGTCGCTACGGACTACGATCGGACTGGGCTTAAACCCAACCAAAGGGAGATTAACTCTCCACCGGTAACCCATCAGATAGTGGTGGTGGAGGAGCAATGCGGCGATTCTCCCTCTATCCTAACGACAAACTATGTCCGGATTCCCGAGCTCTCCGAGCCGGATACCCGCCAACGGGAGGACATCGCCCTAACTCTGAACCTAGAATCAGGCTGCATACCGAACATGCGGGGCAACATCCGGGAACCCGAACTTCCAAGATCGAAAACTCCCCCGCCCCGGGGTCTTAGATTGGGTCAAGGTCTGGACTTAAATCCACCCACCCACCCAGATACAAACAATCTTTCCCACATTAGGCAAGAGCCCCAAGAGACAGTACATCACTATTGGGCCAGATTCCTCCTTGTGATGAACAAGGTCAAGGACTGTCGCGAGGAAGATGCAATTTCATCCTTTTGCAAAAATTGCACGGGCAAGGGAATCCTCAATGCCATAAGTCGCCGTGACATAGCACACTTCGCTGACTTGGCGGCCATAGTACGGAAGTACTGTGCGATGGAAAGCGCCCGGAAAACCCAAACAAAATTTAGGGATAATCTGGCTTTGACAAAACCCCCAGTCCGAACTAAAAGGGTGCACTCTCATATGTCACCCGACTCAATTACAAAGAAGCAAAAGCCCACTACAGGGCGTGGAACCATATTGGAGGGATGGCTTAACGGGCCCTGCAAAATTCATAGTACAGTGGATACCATACCAACACACAGCCTTAGAGCATGTTGGGTACTTTGGCAGGTGGCCAAGAGCGATGAGGATCTCCTCATCCAAAACACCTCAGAGCACCATCCCGTGGATAACAATACAGTATTGAAAGTCTTCGAGACCTTCGCCTCAAATAATAGGCGTAAGCGAGCACTTTGCAGCCTTGCCGAAGTTTGCCACGAGGCAGCCATAAATCCATGGAGCGACACGGCTATCACCTTCAATGCCAGTGATGAACCTAAATTCCGAACAGCCCGAGCGCCAACCGCCTTTGTCCTCAGTCCAATTGTGGACGGCTTTCGACTCACTAAAGTGCTCATGGATGGCGGCAACGGACTAAACCTCATTTATGAGGAGACTCTTCAAAAAATGGAAATAGACAGAAACCGTATTGAGCAAAGCAGCACGACCTTCCAAGGAATCATCCCTAGTTGGGAGGCACGTTGCGCTGGGAAAATCACACTAGATGTTGTATTCGGCACTCCGGAGAATTACAGGTCCGAAGAAATTACATTCCAAGTGGCCCCTTTCAGTAGTGGATACCACGCCCTTCTAGGGCGGGAGGCATTCACGATTTTGCAAGCCATACCCCATTACGGGTACATGAAGCTCAAAATGCCCGGGCCCAATGGAATCATCACTGTAGCTAGTGATCCAGACATAGCACTCCGCACCGAGAACAAAACAGCCGCACTGGCCCTCGAGGCATTATCCGAAGCCCTTATGGCGGAGGAATTAACCATGCTGCGCTCCACAGTGGACAGGGACGACGTGATACTAGACAAAAGATCCAAGTCCACCTCTTTTAAACCAGCGGATGAAATAGTCAAATTCCAAGTCCATCCAACGGACCCCAAAAAAACAGCATCCATCGGGGCAAAGTTAAACCTCGTTGTAGACGCCGCACTACGGGAGTTCCTACGTGAGAATTGGGACATATTCGCCTGGCATCCTTCAGACATGCCAGGAATCCCACGCAGGCTGGCCGAGCATAGCCTTAACATTCTAAAGGGATTCAAGCCGGTCAAGCAGACTCTTCGGCGTTTCTCTGAACCTAAGCGACAAGCCATGGGAGAGGAGCTAGCCAAGTTACTGGAGGTCGGATTCATTAGAGAAATAAAGCATCCGGACTAGCTAGCAAACCTGGTGATGGTACCAAAGAAGGACAAATCCTGGCGCCTATGCGTTGACTTCAAGGACCTTAATAAGGCTTGCCCAAAGGATCACTTCCCCCTCCCTCGCATCGACCAAATTATCGACGCTACCGCAGGACACGACTCATTGTGCTTCCTCGACGCATACTCCGGTTACCACCAAATTAAGATGGCGGAGTCCGATCAAGCCGCAGTGGCATTTATCACTCCATACGGCCCCTTCTGTTTTAACACAATGCCCTTTGGGCTTAAAAACGCCGGCGTAACGTATCACCGCATGATTCAGACATGTCTGGAAAAGCAGATCGGCAAAACAGTGGAGGCATACGTTGACAATGTGATCGTCAAAACCAGACACGTCGACTCCTTAATAGATGACTTGAGGCTCACGTTCGAAAATCTCCGAACATACGACATTAAGCTCAATCCGGAAAAATGTGTTTTCGCCGTACCCGCCAGAAAGCTCCTGGGCTTTATCGTCTCCAGTAGAGGAATTGAAGCAAATTCGGCTAAGATCCGGGCTCTGTCGCAGTTGGCTATCCCAACTGACCTGAAGCAAATCCAGAAGTTAACTGGATGTGTGGCGGCCCTAAGCCGCTTTATCTCCCGATTAGGAGAAAAAGCACTCCCCCTCTATCGCCTTCTTCGGCGCACCGAACACTTCGAATGGACGGATGCAGCCACAGCCAGATTGGAAGAAATAAAATCCATCTTGGCCACCAACCCAATCTTGGCCGCGCCAAATGTCGGCGAACCAATGCTGTTATATATAGCGGCAACTCACCAAGTTGTAAGCGCAGTGCTCGTCGTCAAACGAGAGACGGACGGACATAAATTCCCACTTCAAAAGCCAGTATATTATGTATCCACTGTCCTCACTCCATGCAAATCACGGTACCCACATTATCAAAAGATAGCATACACGGTATTCATGGCATCCCGGAAATTACGACACTATTTTCAAGAGTGTTGAATTACGGTGGCCTCAGAAGTACCACTCAACAACATAATAAACAACCGTGATGCCACGGGACGGATTACCAAATGGGCTATCGAGCTCCTCCCGTTCGACATAACATATAGACCACGGCGAGCCATTAAGTCACAAGTACTGGCCGATTTTGTCGCCGAATCGATAGAAGCCGAACTCCCTAAAGAGTACGGCGCATACTCCAATTGGATCATGCACTTCGACGGCTCTAAAATGCTGGCTGGTCTGGGAGCTGGCGTCGTCTTGACGTCCCCCACCGGAGATACAGTGCAATACGTACTCCAAATACTATACACAGACTCCAATAACGCAGCCGAATACGAGGCCCTATTACACGATCTCCGGATGGCAGTTTCCATGGGCATTCAACGCCTGGAGGTGCGTGGGGACTCGAACCTCGCAATATCTCAAATAAATGGAGACTTCGATGCCAAGGATCCGAAAATGGCGGCATATCGCAACGTCGTCCTCAAAAAGTCAGCCCGGTTCGAGGGGCTTGAATTCCACCATGTGGCTCGGGAAAACAATCAAGCGACGGATATCCTCACCTGTATCGGCGCTTAGCGCGACCCTATCCCACCTAACATCTCCCTGGAAAAACTATTTAAGCCATCCGTTGTATGGGAAGGGGACACCGGTAACAATAGTCCAGACCCGGCCACAATGTCAGATGCCGAACACTCTCATACAATCGGAGGCTCTGCCATCGAAATAACACCTTCAGCCCACGTGATAATGGCCATCATCGCCCCGTGGACAGAACCATTCATGGCCTACCTAACCAGGCAGGAACTACCTGAGGACCAAAATGAGGCACGTTGCATAGTGCGGCGATCTAAAGCCTACAAGGTCCACGAGGGAGAGATTTATAAGAAAAGCACTACCAGAGTCTTTCAAAGGTGCATCTCCGAAGAGGAAGGGCGGAAGCTTTTGGCAGAAATCCATGCTGGACTCGGCGGCCATCATGCTGTAGCTTTTGGCAGAAATCCATGCTGGACTCGGCGGCCATCTCCGAAGAGGAAGGGCGGAAGCTTTATTGGCCGACGGCCCGAGCAGATGCACAGCATCTGGTGCAATATTGCGTCGGTTGCCATCTTTTTGCAAACCAAAGCCATATGCCGCCTACCGCTCTCCAAACAATCCCCATTACTTGGCCCTTTGCAGTCTGGGGGCTTGATATGGTCGGACTCCTTAAAGGGGGAACCCTTAAGAAAAAAATACTTACTAGTCATGGTGGATAAATTCACCAAATGGATAGAAGCCAAACCTGTCAAAATTGCTGAATCCGGACCGGTGATAGACTTCAAATCTGGGGTTGTACACCATTATGGCATCCCCCACAGCATCATCACTGACAACGGCACGAACTTTACAGCCGACGAGGTGAAACTTTGGTGCAGCAAAATGGGCATCAAGCTCGATTATGCTTCTGTCTATCACCCGCAAACTAACGGTCAAGTCGAGCGAGTAAATGGTCTTATCATGAGTGGCATCAAACCCAGATTAGTGCGGTCCATAAAGGAATGAAACACGCACTGGGTAGAGGAGCTCGACTCCATACTATGGGGGTTGCGGACCACGCCGAATCGCACTACCGGATACACACTGTTTTTATGGTGTACGGCGCAGAGGCGGTTCTGCCTTGCGACATAACTCATGACTCACCTCGAGTGCGCATGTACGAAGAAAAAGAGGCCGAGCTCGATTGGCAGGACAGTTTGGACGCCCTCGAGGGGGAGCGCGACGTGGCAAAAGCCCGTTCTGCATTCTATCAGCAACAGGCTCGAAGGAATCAAAGTAGAGAAGTATGGGCCAAAACCTATAACGTTGGCGAACTAGTTCTACGCCTGTCGGAGAACAAAAAGAACAAACTCAAGCTCAAATGGGAAGGTCCCTTCATTATTGACCAGGTTCTGACCGGTGGAGCATACCGTCTGCGGGATGCATCAGATAATCGACTCGAGCCAAACCCATGGAACGCAGCCAGACTCCGAAGATTCTACGCCTAGTGACAGACTCTATGTTCGTCTCCTTACCTCCGACAATTTTTTCCATATCAATTATCTGTCTTTTCTCTCTTTCTCTCTTTTTATTCTCCTTAAGGCCTTAAAAGGCTAAACTTGTGTCTTGGTAACACAATCTTGACGCGCTAACCGCGCTCATTATACCTGGGGGCTTCTTATACAGAAGCTTAATATAACTACTTTTCTAGGCTTTATGCCCCGCACATGTGTTATTCTTCCACATGTACCTTTTTTCGCCATTATATGCATCGATATGACTTAAGTTTTGGCCAAGCTGGGTTGCCTGGCTCTTGTATTTATGCCCTATGTTCCCATTAATTTGGCTAGGGCATAAGGGGAGCACCTCTGCGATTGTTACTGCCGGGTCAGCCGGATGTGTACCTCAGACTGGGTGAAGCCGAAAGCTAGCGTTCTTAAGGGAATATTCGGTCGGTGAACAAAAGATGACTTATTTTTAATTTGACACATGCCCCCAGATGTTTATAGCATGCGCCTCTTTTCGCAGTTCGGACATGCACATTAGGGTATGCGTACCCAGGGAAAGGAACCCTTAACAGAACTATTCTCCCTGGAAGATGTTTCTTACTATCCATGTAATATAACATAGCTAGTTGGGTACTTGTCTGTTCAAGCACTTATGACCCCTATGCCTGGTTTCCATGCATACCCCAGTTTTTACATAACCGAGCGGGTATTCGGATACACTCCGAACTATCTGGTCCAGAGGTCGAAGCGAAAAGGTCTGCCATGACAAATGATTTACAATCTGGCTAGGGACATTATATATGTCACTTGCAGTACACATTCACTAAGACTGATTAAATTCTTCTTCTATACCATCCAATAGGCTGTCTAGCCTACAATCCTGCTGGGAATACTTTGCGGCTAATTCTACTTGGCCATACACCAAACTGACAGGGATCTCTTTCCCATCGGGCCCCACATGTCCGACCTCGGCCATGTTGTTTGGGTCAGCTTTGGTATATCGCGTCTTCACCATAGCCCAGGCTTCCCTTGCACCTTGTCGGCAGGCTGATATCTCCCATAATCGGAAGCGTCGCCGTGCTCCCTTGAGCTTCTCTATAAGCTCCCCCATGCTCCTGGCGGGGACATGGATGGCCACTAGGCTTGGGTAATACTCTGCATCACCTGCCGAACTTGTTCGTGCAGTTGTGAGAGCTCTGGTAGAAGATCACTTGCAGACCCAGGCATCTCCTCCGCGGGATGACCCGTCAGCATACCTGCAGACATAACTCTGTTAGCCGGTTTCTTCGTCGAACTCCTTCCAAAGTTCGTTCAAAGCACTTACTGAAAATGCCGCGTCGAAGCCGCTTATTCTCCTTCACGGAGTCCGCAAGCTGGGCTCGGACATCTTTCAGTTCCACGCCCAACTGGATATTGGCGTCCTGGAGATTATTTTTCTCCTGCCTGACTCGCGTAAGCACGCACTCGCCAGCATTTAGCTGTCAATCAGCACATTCCGCATTCACCGGCACGGCCTCCGGATTCACTCCGGGGTCATCTGCAACATCTATTATTAGATTTGCAGGCATGCCGCATACTATCTGGTACCTGTATTCTTTGTAATGGAAACAAGTGTTACCAGAGGGGCCCTTCTCGGACTCCTTCAACACGGCAACAGCGGCCCCTAGCTGGGCCTTGCACTCTTCCAGCTCTTGAGATAGTTGGGAATTCTTCTCTATAAGAACCTGCACAAATAATGATCCTTAAATCAGTTGTGTCAACTGCTTCAAGTCTCAGGGGCTACTGATATATATATAATCGTCAGATTTTCTTACCCATATATCCCTTACATACTGGTCCGTGGCTCTGGCTAGACCATTTTGAGCAGCACAAATGTACGCATCTCCTGAGTTGAAGGCATCGAACGCCTCTTGGGAGAAA
This sequence comes from Triticum dicoccoides, assembly GCF_002162155.2. Taxonomy (NCBI): domain Eukaryota; kingdom Viridiplantae; phylum Streptophyta; class Magnoliopsida; order Poales; family Poaceae; genus Triticum; species Triticum dicoccoides. The sequence continues at coordinate 242,614,247 of NC_041392.1, read as the reverse complement.
CAAGCGTCACGGAGTACGGCCCGGCGATGCATGTGATTCATGGCGCTCTCCACTTTGGAATTTGTAGCGGATAGTCTGTCTGCATCCTCTGTAGAAGGAGCATCCGCCGTTCGCCCCGTGTTAGATTCCACCTGTATGTCCGGCCCTGGAGCCCGACTGGTGGAGGCGTGATTGGCAACCTCTCCGGATATAGTCCGGCGAGCGTTTTTTCTACTAGGAAACATGGACATCATTATATTTTAAGAAAGACGACAACCACGGAGTGAGGTTTTGTATCATACCTCTGCGTCGGCGTCTCAGTCCTGACCACCTTCCTTTTTGGCCTACCCGGCTTCGGTGCCCCTTGTTGGCGAGTCACTGCGGGTTCGCCATGGCGTCCCGAAGGCCTTCCCTGTAAAACACCATATGTGTACGGTAGGTGAAGTGCATAAAAGGGGATCCTTATCGGAAGTTGGGACTCCGGTTTTTTCTTACATGCGATGCAGGGAGTAGCCCAGGATAGTCGGCCATGATGGCCACCATGTCGTCATCGCAACTCAATTGATAGAATGACCTGTCTATCAGCTCCACAAATATGTCCGGATCCTCTTCATTTTCGGGATCGAGGGCCCGGTCAGGGTCCTCCGGTTGTGGAGGTGGGCTGTTGACCTCTGTTATGACTTTTCGTAGTTCCTGCCATGAAATGGCAAGGTGAGTATTTACGACGAAGAATGTGGGAAGGTTGGGAGTAAAGAGTGACAGCTCACCCAGCTTGGAGGGTTGTACATGGAGAATCCATCCCGTGGCTTAATACGGATGAACTCCTCTTCCTCTCCCTTGAACAACTCGGACAGAATTTTTGCTAGAGCAGCAGCGGAGTCCGGTCCCTTACACCCGCAGCGGGTGGCATCATCTTCCCCGTTAAAGCACCACAGGGGGTGCCCTCGATATTTAAGTGGCTGCACCCCCCGCATTATGCATATTGACATAACCTCGATTATTGTCAATCCTGATTGAGCTAGCACTTTAATCCAGTCCATCAGGTAAAGGACTTCTCTGTTGTCTTCCTCCTGGGGGCTCCGTGGGCGCCAGCTTCGGTGTTTCTTCAGAGGAGCATTGTTGAACTCGGGAAGACCCCTCCGAATAGGATCTGGAAGGGGGACGTCCTCCATGTAAAACCACTCCGAAGGCCAGTCTTTGGACATCTTCTTCAGGGTACCAGACAGGTATCTGGTCCCGGTGATGCGCCATATATCGGCTCCTCCCACTTCATATAGTGACCCCTCCTGTGTACGGGGCACAAGGCAGAATAGCCTCTTCCACATCTCGAAATGAGCCTGGCAGCCCAGAAACAGCTCAAAAGGGCAACATAACCAGCGATATGTAATATGGAATCGGGGGTGAAATTATGCAACTGGAGGCTGTAAAACTCCAGGAGCCCGCGGAGGAACGGATGGATTGGAAATCCAAGTCCCCTTAGTAAATAAGGGACAAGGCATACCCTCTCCCCCTTGGAGGGATTGGGGAAGCTTTCCGCTTGCTCCCTGCCATTATAGGTGGCGAGCCTGGCTCGAACGGGGACCATATATGCTGGAGCGAGAAATCCCTGGGTCTGCAACTCTACTAATTGGCTGTGCGGGACGGAACACTTCTCCTAATCACCAGGCTTAGGGCTACGGGAGCGGGAGGAGGAGCTGCGATGGCCGGCCATGTTGGAATGGATTTTTCTGAGCGCGCTCCGATGGATACTCGTTGTGGGAGGATGGTGTGGTTTGGATCTAAGAATCCCCATCCCTTTAATAGACATTTTATTGACATGGCTAGGGTGGCGAATGTAAAAATGCCCTGGCTCCTCGCATTCGCTCGACATGTGGAAGATAGCCCTTATTGGGCACAGAAGCCAAGAAGTGCAACATTTATGGGGAGCCGGACACTACTCAGCAGATATTCAGAATTTGGAGAAGAACCCGCCTTGCAATGTCGAAGACAATCTGCGCGCCGGACTCATCGTCATTGAAGCATGGTTCGGGGGCTACTGAGGGTGTCTTGGATTAGGGGGTCTCCGGACAACCGGACTATATCCTTTGGCCGGACTGTTGGACTGTGAAGATACAAGATTGAAGACTTCGTCCCGTGTCCGGATGGGACTTTCCTTGGCGTGGAAGGCAAGCTTGGCTATTCGGATATGTAGATCTCCTCCCTTGTAACCGACTCTATGTAACCCTAGCCCCCTCCGGTGTCTATATAAACCGGAGCGTTTACTCCATAGGACAACAAACAATCATACCATAGGCTAGCTTATAGGGTTTAGCCTCTACGATCTCGTGGTAGATCAACTCTTGTAATACTCATATCATCAAGATCAATCAAGCAGGACGTAGGGTATTACCTCCATCGAGAGGGCCCGAACCTAGGTAAACATCGTGTCCCCTGCCTCCTGTTACCATCTGCCTTAGACGCATAGTTCGGGACCCCCTACCCGAGATCCGCCAGTTTTGACACCGACAGCTAGTCTAACTGAAGAAGAAGATTATTTATAGGGGCTTCAGAATTACTCCAGAAGGATGTGAAGAGGTTAAAACAAATGTAAATGCAGTGTGGTTTGGGTGCAAACGAAGATCAGGGAGTAGTGAAAAAGCCGAGGAAAATTGGTTCTCGATGGAGAAGTAAATGGGAGAAGTTATGTGCATGCATGAGGAGAGCTGCGGTGGTTTGACTGCTGCATGCAATGGATTGGACGGGCTCTTCGGTTGCCTTTTCTCTCTCCCATGCGCACAGAATGGCCCACTCGTATGCTGCAGTTTATTGGCTAGAGTCTGGCTGCAGCTGCTCATGCATATGCTAATTAATGTTGTGAATGTGGGACATGGAGGGAAATGGGCGCATGCAAAAGGGTATGTACGCAGACTAATTACGGAAATACTGAAAAAAGTTATATGTAGACAAAAGAGGACCAGAGGGAGTACTACGCATGTTCCTACTACGGTTAAGGAATATGCGGTTCTCCTCAAAAAAGAAAAGTCCTTCTTCACGCTTCCGCATGCATGATAATTTGGTTCTACTCGCAATATGGATGATAGCTGGAGGATGAAGTGAACCCAGAGGCATGCTAGCACGGGAGTGTACTCATGTTCCTACTACTACTACTACTACTACTACTACTACTACTACTACTACTACTACTACTACTACTACTACTACTATTACTACTACTACTACTACTACTACTACTACTACTACTACTACTACTACTACTACTACTACTACTACTACTACTACTACTACTACTACTACTACTACTACTAGTACAACTGTGGTACACTTGATGGTCAAAATACTATTATTCATCCGGTCCTCACAGTGAAGTGACAAGACCCTGCGCCCAAGGTGACACCAGTCTAGGCGGCGTGTCCGGGTTACCAAAGTCAGCCTCACCTTGTGCACTTTGCAGTCACTGTCACTGCCAATGTATAGCATGCCTCGCCTCGTCTCCCTCTCCCCTAGCACTACTCCATCTCCATCTCCATCTCGCTGGAGATCCTGAGGTCACTCTTCATTATCTCACTGTGCCCCCGCATACCCTCACCTCACTCGCCTCCCCCAGTACCACTATTCCCTCGCTAGCCGCTCCAGCACCGATAGCCTTCTCCCCCGTAAATCAAGCCCTCCAAAACCCCACCTTCCAAACTCCACCATGGTCGAACGCGAACCGCACAGGATCCATATGAGCCGCGATTGGAGTAATATCCCCAGTGACGTGCTCGACCTCTGTTGTTCGTGTATGGATATGTTGAGCGCCCTACGGCTGGCTACATGCTCGAGGGGCATGCACACGACCATCATTGAAGCGAGGCCAAAGCTTTTCAAGACACCCTCCTTGCTGCTATCTGGTCTTGCGAAATTGGCTCACCATGATACGAAGGCGTACATGATGCCCCTCGACTTCAATCCGATCTCCATTAGCCGAAACTTCTTTGCAGGTATGTAGTGGGTCGTCGTACATCATTTCCCTCGACTTCGATCCGATCACCATCGCCCGAAATTTCTTGGCAGGTACGTACTGGGTTGGCATGAACTCCCACTGGATGACTGCCTTCAGAGAAGACGGTAAAGAGTTGGTGCTCGTGAACTTCCAGACCTCCCATGAGATTATCCTTCCTCTGTTGGATTATATAGAGTTTTACCTTCACGGTCCTAGTCATCTAGATTACCACGTCAGTTGGATGGGCCTTGTTTTGCAGAAGATTGTAATCTGCCAAGTGCCCACGCGACATGCAAATTACACAGACTTCAAGCTAATTGCCTTCTTCGACTGCAGACTCGCCTATCTTTACGTCGGTGCCTTCTTTAGCTGGAGACAACTCAGCTCGTAGTGGATCATCATCAAAGCTGATACACACTTCTGTGATGCTATTGAACACAATGGCATCATCTACACGATTGACAAAGCAGATGGCACCACGTATTGCTGGGACGGCGCGTGTAAGTTGTTTCCATCTCATGTTAATGATGACGCCATGACACTGTTTGAACTTTTTGTGATGATTGGCATATCCCTGTTTGAGCAGAATTTGAGTATAACTATCGCAATGTATTAGAGACGCCGGAAATTAGCTATATTTGGAATGAGTTAATTCATGTGATTGTGATCATGTCATTACAGCCAATTTGTACCCCTGAATAATCAAACGGTTAGGAATATATGGATATTCTCCTTATTTTACAGTAATCTATATATGCTATTACTAAATATGAGTGTGTATCAACAGCCATGTTGGTTTCCTCATTTTCATGATGTAGAAACATGCACCACACTGTTGGTTTCATCTAACCATACATTAGGGAAGTAAATGTGCATATGGAGAACTCTATATTTGGAAGTAGTGAATCCTGTAATGCTTACCATGTGTACATACCTATATTCGCCCTTCAACAATCAATGGCTAGAATAATATCCTCACAAAATTTTTGCCCATAGAACACGACTATATAACAATGCATGGTCTGTTAGTTACCTTGAAGAATTTGTTTGTGAGGACAGAACATGATTCCATAACATGCATGGCATGGTAGTTTCCTATGAAGAATCGATTGCGAGACAACATGAGTATAACCATGCATGGCACTTCTATATTTTCGAACCCATTATACATTCCTCTGTATTTTCCTCCCGGTTCCAACAGGGACATATCAATGCTCTTTCTTGCACTATCCTACTCATACTCTGAACAATGTTGATCTTACATTAACAATGCATGTCCTTTTTGATATGATGCAGTGTCCCTATAGTTACTGCCCTTTGTAATCACACCACCTTCGCCAAAAACAGGGAAGCACAACTGGTTCCTTGCTTGATCAGACGAGGGAAAAATACTGATGATCATTCAGACACATGAGCCAGAAAAGTCATATTGCATAAACCCCACTTTATACAAGCACCATGAAATACGTGAGTATTCGGACAATGGCTGTTAAGTCTATGAGCAGGATGCCAGCTTGTTGGGGCCTTCAGGATTTTTTAGTTGGAGGCGGGCAAACAACCTTGGTTCACACTCTCTATTTCTCGGACTCAATTATCCGATTAACCAGGAGATCACCGTTGGCAAGGACCTTGATGGCAGAGAGGCTCTGTTTGCTATGGAAAACTGGGTCTACACGGCGAGCGCTAGGAGTTTGGGAGCAAACTCCCCTGATTGTCAACGATACAGCCCGCAGCCAAAAGAAGGTGAGAATGACAAAGGCATCTGGATTAACTTTGATCCTTGGATGTCTCAATTACGACAAGCAGTGATGTGGTTCAAGCCTTCAGGTTGATAGGTAATTGGGCTGTTGCGTCGAAAGGGTGGAGTACTGGTGTCTCCGGATCATTGGTCATTGAAGCGGGGCTGCAAATTATGATGATGTTGGATCATCTCTTCGAATGACTTTGTTGTCTTTGCTGCTTGTTCTGGATGGGTAGTTCTTTCTTTTGTTATGCATATTCCTTGTCATTTGGTCATCCTCGTCTATGTCACTCTTACTATGTAATAGTTGCCTCTGTTTAGAATGTCATTCTCGTCTGGATCATGAGAGTCTGAGCGCTACAGATGGGTGTGTTTTGGTGGTGTAGCAAGACTTCTTATGAACTATCATGTCATGCTGTTTATGTCAGTAGTAGTCACTAGTCAGTGTTTGAATGTTGTATATATCATTGTTTAGAATTGTTTATTGTGTCGAACTACTGGTGGGCTAAATGAGGGCATCACCATTCTCTAGTGTTCAAAGTGTATCTCCTTTTTTCAAGTTATATAATTTGAGCTTAGTGTCTTTTCGATGATGTACACTTGTTTGGGCCAGTGAGGTGTCATTGAATATGGGCCGAGTAGTAATGCAATGCCAAACAGGTCAATTATGACTCTCAGGCCGGGCTCTCAAAAGATCCTCAAAAAAAGGCCGGGCTCTCCAAAAAATAAAGAATAAGGACTCTTAGGCCGACATGTGGGCGCCACCGGTGTTTTCGTGCACTGCGCGCCGAGCGCATATTGGCGTGTGTTCGAAATTCAAGCTACCTTTTCATCCACAATCTCCCGCTCGTCCCGCACCTCTAGAATCTCAATTCCTACTCCAGTTCCCCCAAATCCCCCTCCTTTACTCCCTGTACTCAAGCTCACTATCATGCCGCCAGTCAACACGGATCTCCGAGCCGGAGATCCTGAGGTCCGTCCTGCCTTCAGTCGCTGCGTGCTGTCGCTCAACAGTGGCATGGCGGCGCTTGATGACCAGTTTGCCGGCAAAGTGCTGATGGTAACCATCAACAGCGACCGACCTCCCATCTCGCCGGACGACCTTGTCAAAGCTCTTGGCATTACGCACCGCATCCAAATAAGTGACTTGCTCGTCGAAGTCTATCCGCCACAGGCTGATGTTCTATATGATTGTGTCAACTATAAAAGTTTTTACTGAGCATCATCAATGCATATGGCTGAAAGATGTATTTACGAGCATCGACCAATGGGTCTCTCTCTCTCACACACACACAAACACACGCACAAGTGGGACCCATTGAATTATTTCTTTGCTCGTGACAGCTTTTAATTAGGTTCCACTATAATCTAACTTTTTACTTAAGTTATTAATTGAGCTCAATAACTTCAAAAAGTTGTACAGAAGCCTTGTTTGGGCCTTTCCGGTGTCGCTGAATGTGGGCTAAGTAGCCATGTTAGGTTGTACTATACTACACATGCCTTTTTTTCAACATCAGCAATGCAACTGGGCCGACAATTGTACACAATATCCGGGTCAACTTGTTATTCTCGGCCCCGCTGGGCTGTAAACTTTCCTAGGAGGTAGGCATTAGGCTTAACAAGAAAATGGACTTTAAAAAATAATAAATGGGATGTAATTATAATAACTAGGCAGTAACTATAAAAAAATGCACCAAACGCGTAATTAGTTTAAAAATTGTATTATTTTTGGAATTTGAAATTTTTAATTTCATTACTTGTTACGCGCGCAATATTTTGTTGGATTTTAACGTAATACAACTTTATTTTGAAATTATATTTAATCTAACTAGAAATTTCGGATAAAAATATTTCGGATCCCATAAAAATGTGGGAATTTTTTTTGAATTCTGTTTTGAGCGGTTGGTTGTAATTATTAATCGTTGTCCTAGCTAGAAAATGGGATGTGCTTTTAACAAACAGTAAATGGGTTGTAGTAAATTCCATTAGAATTAAAAAATGGGTTGTACATTCTTATAAATCACAAATGGGCTATATGTTCTCTGCCACACACTTGTGAGCCTTCTAAGTTGACGCGTCCCCTAAAAAAACTAAGTTGACGCGTATGCAAGGCTTTGTCAACAACACACGGTTCTCGCAGCTGTGGCCGTTGGATGTCCATCCAACGGATGTCGTGCTTCTTCTTCAATCTCAGATATTCTTGCTTCAGCCGCCCAAAAAATGATTCCTCCCCCTGACATCTGGGCGCACCATTTCGGAGGCTGACCTGTGGGCCTACTAAGTTGACGCGTACCAAGGGCTTTGTCAACTTAGTCAATATAAACGATTCTAGCTGCAGTGACTGTATGATGTCCATCCAATGGCCGTAGAGCTTCTTCAACCTCTGGTCTTCTTGCTCCAGCCGCCCAAAGCAGCGCTAGTCGTGTCGCGTGCTCCTGCCTCCCGTGGCCGGCTATGATGCCACGGAGGCCTCACCGCCCCTACTACTCCCACCGCTGGCCAGGCCATCCCTTTACTCACCCAAACCCCTTGTTATTCTGCAGCGACGGCAGCCTCACACCGCAGCTGAAGCAGTGAACCCTCGTACTCCTCTCTGCGCGGGCTTCCACTGCCGCGTCTTCCCCGGCTACTCGTCGTCCCCTTCCTAGGCCTCGCCGTCATCCACCGCCCTGGTGCTCTCGGCGCGGCGTGGTCAATGTGGTCAAGGAACGGCTTCCATCGGACGTGGACTGTACATGGAGAGGCTGACAGCTGGGTCCACGACGGAGCAAGGAAGTGCCTCCTTATTACGTGGAAAATAATGATTCCTCCACATGACAGCAGGGACCCACCAGACGGGCCACCGTATTTCGCGAAAAAAACATTTCCCCCTGACTACTGGGACCCACCGGACGGGCCACCATATTGCGTGAAGAAAACGTTCCCCCCGCTATCAGCTCGGACCCACCGGAAGTGCCTCCTTATTATGCACAAAAAAATGAATACTCCCCCTGCTGGTCGGGACCCACCTTGGCGGGAGGCTGACTTGTGGGCCTAGTAAGTTGACGGGGACGGAGTGCTTTGTCAACTTAGTCAATATGAACGATTCTAGCTCCAGTGACCGTACATTGTCAATCCAACGGCTGTAGTGCTTCTTCAACCTCTGGTCTTCTTGCCCCAGCCGCCCAAAGCAGCGCCGGTCGTGCCACATGCTCCTGCCTCCCGTGGTCGGCTGTGCTGCCGCGGAGGCCTCACCGCCCCTACTATTCCCACCGCTGGCTAGGCCCTGCGGCGATGACAGCCTCACACCGCAGCCAAACCAGTGAACCCTCGTACTCCTCTCCGCGCAGGCTTCCACTGCCGCGTCTTCCCCGCCTCCGTGTCAAACCCTTCCTAGGCCTCGCCGTCATCCACCGCCCTGTGCTCTCGGCACGGCGTGGTCAACGTGGTCAAGGAACGGCTTCCATCGGACGTGGACTGTACGTGGAGAGGCTGACAGCTGGGTCCATGGCCGCAACAAGGAAGTGCCTCCTTATTACGTGCAAAATAATTATTCCTCCACCTGACAGCGGGGACCCACCGGACGGCCACCGTATTTCATGAAAAAATATTTCCCCCTGATTGCTGGGACCCATCAGCTACATCTTCGCACACAAGGAAGTGAGTCCGGGCAAAAAAACGATTCACCCCTGATAGCTGGGACCCACCAGCTACATCTTCGCACGAAAGGAAGTGCCTGACAGTCGGGACCCACCTGGTCGAAGCGTACGTAGCATTAACATTCTGGTCGTGAATGTGTACGTACATACTGGTCGATGTAGAGGCGCGCACGTAGCATGTACACGTACGTACAGCGAACAGGGTGCAAGAAAGAAAATACGGCCACGTACGTACATACAGGCAGGGTCTCGAACGCCTACTCGCGCATACGTACGGCCAGGGCTCGTGTACATGGCTGGGTCGGAACAGAGAAACTGCATCGTCTTCGTGTTCATGGGGAGCCAACTGGCTGGGTCGGAACGTAATGCGTCGTCGTGTTCATCGGGAGGGGTTGGATGGAACAACCGATGGAAACGAGGCCTGGCATACCGCAGAACGGAGGAAACGGCCTTGTGTTCGACCGGCCACGTTCGAAACGGGATCCTGTTCATCAGGAGGGGTCTAGCGTACCGCAAAACGGAGGAAACGTACCTCCTATGGTCGAAACGGGGGTCCTATTGATCGGGAGGGGTGTGGCGTACCGCAAAACGGAGGAAACGGACTTGTGTTGGAGCGCTACGGTCGAAAACGGGGGTCCTGTTCATCAGGAGGGGTGTGGCGTACCGCAAAACGGGACTCCACGGGATACCGTTCATCTCCACCGTCGACTCCTCCAGCCTTCACGGGCTACTGTTCATCCACCGTCGACCTCCTCCAGCCTCCACCTGCTCCTATTCATCCACGGGCTCCTTTTCATCTAGCCTCCACCGCGCGCTACTCCACCGGCTACTATTCAACCAGCCCTCTCCCCGGGCTCCTATTCAACCACCCCTCCATGGGCTCCTGTTCAACCACCACTCCACGGGCTACTATTCATCCAGCCCTCCACCGTCTACTGTTCATCCTGCCCTCCATGGGGTGGTCCTGTTCATCCTGCCCTCCATGGGGTCCTGTTCATCCAGCCCCAACCGGCTCGATCGATCGGGGTCCTGTTCATCCAGAGGCAACACCACGGGGTCCTGTTCATCCACCCCCACCGGGAACTGTTCATCCAACCCCCCATCAACGATCACTGTTCATCCAGAGGCAGCATCGATAGGCTTTAGTTAGCAGCAGTAGCGAAGGAATCGCTCGATCGTGTTCAGTTAACAGCCATCGATCGATCGCTCGGGTTCAGTAACGCGTAGCCTGCAGTGCAATCAGTCGGGTTCAGTTAGAGCCCAATGCCTCGCACCAACGCGTGTGCGTATATGAGAGAAACGCGCATCGCTCGGCCCCGACCACCCACCGTAATCGGGAACACCTAGATATTTTCCTCGCCCTCGCTTCTACCACGGTTTTTTCCATCATGGACGGCCCAAAGAATGTCATGCAGCTGCGTCAACGGCCCGCCCAGGACGAAAAGCCCATTTTCTGTCGTGATTTTTTGTCATAGAAGTAGGACCCCACCACATCTATGATGATACCAGGTTTTGTTACAATTATCGTCATAGAAGTGTCATAAGTATGACAGAAAAAAATTTGTTCGTCCCAAAATGTCACGGATGTGTCTTTTTTTTGTAGTGGTTTCTTGGAGATCCATATGGTGTAATTCTTTTTGCGGTGTGTTAGTTTGGATCCGATGAACTTTGAGTTTATGGTCAGATCTATCTTTTTATCCATGAAAGTTATTTGAGTCTTATATGCATGATTGCTTATAGCCTCGTATTTCTTCTCCGATATTTGGGTTTTGTTTGGCCAACTTGATCTATTTATCTTGCAATGGGAAGAGGTGCTTTGTGATGGGTTCGATCTTACGGTGCTTGATCCCAGTGACAGAAGGGGAACCGACACGTATGTATCGTTGCTATTAAGGATAACCAGATGGGGTATATTTCTACATAAATAGATCTTGTCTACATCATGTCATCGTTCTTATTGCATTACTCCGTTTCTCCATGAACTTAATACACTAGATGCATGCTGGAGAGCGGTCGGTGTCTGGAGTAATAGTAGTAGATGCAGGCAGGAGTCGGTCTACTAATCTTGGACGTGATGCCTATCTAATGATCATTGCCTGGATATCATCATGATTATTTGAAGTTCTATCAATTGCCCAACAGTAATTTGTTCACCCACCGTTTGCTATTTTTCTTCAGAGAAGCCACTAGTTAAACCTACGGCCCCCGGGTGTCTTCTTTATTATATTTGCCTTTGCGATCTATTTTCCTTTGCTTTCATTTCAGATCTATTAAACCAAAAATACCTTGCTGCACTTTATTTTATTTGGCGTTCGATCTATCAACTTATACAACTCTCTGATGTCTGTTTGCCATTTTCTGGCATCATTGCCCGAAAGGGATTGACAACCCCTTTAATACGTCAGTTCTCCTATTGGTTCGATAACCTTGGTCTCATCACTGAGGGAAATACCTACCATTGCTGTGTTGCATCATCCCTTCCTCTTTGGGAAAATACTGACGTAGTTCTTGCAGACATCAACCATCCACACCCAACACCCCGGCAAATCGCCTTTCCGGGTAGAAGATGCAGGTGCAGATGGTGGTGTCGTTGGCCCCCCGCCGATGGTGACGGTGAGGCCGGTTGATACCCCACAAGTATAGGGGATCACAACAGTTTTCGAGGGTAGAGTATTCAACCCAAATTTATTGATTCGACACAAGGGAGGCCAAAGAATATTCTCAAGTATTACCAGCTGAGTTGTCAATTCAACCACACCTGAAAGACTTAATATCTGGAACAAAGTATTTAGTAGCAAAGTAGTATAGAAGTAAAAGTAACAGTGGCAAAAGTAACAGTAGCAGTTTTGTAACAATCGTAACAGTGGCAACGGAAAAGTAACGAAGCAAAGATCAATATGAAACGAACTCATAGACAATGGATCAGTGATGGATAATTATGTTGGATGGCATTCATCATGCAACATTTATAACCTAGGGTGACATAGAACTAGCTCCAATTCATCAATATAATGTAGGCATGTATTTCGCATATAGTCATATGTGCTTATGGAACAGAACTTGCATGACGTCTTTTGTCCTACCCTCCCGTGGCAGCGGGGTCCTAATGGAAACTAAGGGATATTGAGGCCTCCTTTTAATAGAGAAGGTTGGTGATGATGTTGGCAACGATTTCCCATCTCCGGAGCCCAGAACTGACTCCAGATCTACCCTCCCGATGAAGAATAGGGGGTGACGACTGCTTCGTACCGTAAAACATGATGAATCCTTCTCTCTGGTTTTTTTATCTCCGGATGTGAATATATAGAGTTGGAGTTGAGGTCGGTGGAGGTCCAGGGGACCCACAAGGTAGGGGGCGCGCCCACCACCCTTGTGGACAGCTGGTGGGTCCCCTCTGCTTGATTCTTTTGCCAATATTTTTTATTAATTCCAAAAATATTCTCCGTAAATTTTCAGGTCATTCCGAGAACTTTTATTTCTGCACAAAAATAACACCAACGCAATTCTGCTAAAAACAGCGCCAGTCCTGGTTAGTTCCATTCAAATCATGCAAATTAGAGTCCAAAACAAGGGCAAAATAGTTTGGAACAGTAGATACATGGAGACGTATCTAGTTGTCCTCAAGCAATTCAGTTGACAAGTTGAAAGTGATAAAGAAAAACTTTTACAAACTCTGTTTGATCATGTTGTTGCAAATATGTAAAGCCAACATTGAGGTTTTCAGGAAGGATTATGAACTAACCATATTCACAATAATATTTAGGTCTCACATTCACCCATATCAATGGCATAATCAACTAGCGAGCAATAATAATAAATCTCGGATGACAACACTTTTTCAAAACAATCATGATATGATATAAAAAATGGTATCTTGCTAGCCCTTTCTGAGACCGCAAAACATAAATGCAGAGCACCCCTGAAGATCAAGGACTGACTAGACATTGTAATTCATGGTAAAAGAGATCCAGTCACAGTCATACTCAATATCAATTAATAACAAGGCATACAAATGACAGTGGTGCTCTCTAACTGGTGCTCTTTATAAGAGGACGATGACTCAGCAATAAAAGTAAATAGATAGGCCCTTCGCAGAGGGTAGCAGGGATTTGCAGAGGTGCCAAAGCTCGAGCTTTAAAACAGAGATGAACATAATTCTCGGTATGCTTTTATTGTCAACATAACAACCAAGATATCTCACTATCTTCCATGCTAGATACATAATAGGCGGTTCCTAAACAGAATGGTAAAGTTTTTACTTCCCGTCCACCAACAAGCACACTCCACGGCTGGTCCGAAACAACGGGTGCCATCCATACCAACAACAGTCCTGGGGCAGTATTGTTTGAAATTATATTTTGATTTGATTTCGAGCATGGAACTGGGTATCCCGATTACTAGCCACTTTCTCGTAAATGACAAGTGAATCATCACTCATCGTGAGAATAACCCACCTAGCATGGAAGATACTGACAGCCCCCAGTCGCTACATGAGCGATTCGGGCATACAAAAGATTATTATTTGAAGGTATAGAGTTTGGCACATGCACATTTACTTGGAACGGCAGGTAAATACCGCATATAGGTAGGTATGGTGGACTCATATGGAACAACTTTGGGGTTATGGAAGTGGATGCACAAGTAGTATTCCCTCTTAGTACAAGTGAAGGCTAGAAAAAGATTGAGGAGCGACTAACTAGAGAGCAACAACAGTCATAAACATGCATTGAGATTAACCAACATTGAGTGCAAGAATGAGTGTCGTGGGAAACCATGGCCACCTATGGGGCCATGATCCCCTTGTGGTTCGGCAGGGGGGTGAGCACGTTGCAGAAAGAGCGGAGAAACATCATACAACACGGCAGGGATCACACGGGCAGTTTTACCCAGGTTCGGGCCACCGCGAGGTGTAAAACACTAATCCTACTTTGGTGGATTGTGGTGGAAATGCAGTGCTCTTGCGTGGCAGGGTTACCTTGGGGCGAGAGTAGCTACGCGCGTGCAAGTGTACGAGAGTCTGAATCCTTTCTGTGGTTGCCACGGGCCTCCTTTTATAGATCAAGGGGTCACCACAATGGAAAATCTGTCATTGCGTACTGATTAGATAGCAAACAGTGCTATCATACCTAACTCTACAGACATGGTAGGGCGCATTAAATGTGCCACCTAGTGTCACATCATGGCACGCCCGGCAAGCCTTTCCGAGCAGTTAGGCCACCTTCTTATCTGCCTGCTTGACACGTTGTTGGACGGGTGTCATTTGGAGGTGATTTCCATAGGAAGTGGCTGCCATATGGCAAAAAACAGCCACTTAGTCACTTGGGGGCTTGACACCGCACCGATCGATGACTTCCGTCGCTGTGAGGTGGAGCGATGAAGCCTTGGCGAGGTATTTTGTCCTCTTAAGGCCCAGCAAGTCTGCCATGACAGTCTTGAGGATTGTCTCCGGGGTAACCTTGTCCTCGCCAGGATCGCCTGCCCGACAAGGGAGGTTTTACCTTGGTGATATCCTGCTCCTTTAGCTTGACTTGGCCTTCTTGATCCGTACTCTAATTCCTCAAAGAGCTGATCTCTTCTGCTTGGTATGGTCTTGGATGTTGTAATATTTGCTCTTAGGCCTGTGCATAGTCTAGGCAACAGACCCTGGGTTTGTTGCACTGATAGGAGCCCTCTGGCCTGGCCCGAATGCGCTGTCAGGCGCCGTTAGGGTAGGCCCTATCCAGTGCACATGCAAGAGGGTAGTAGTTGCTCGTCCTATAAAGGAGGGGTAGGGAAGGAGTGAGTCTTCCGTGCGTCGTCTAACGCCAATTGCAGTGGGGCCACCTTTGTAATGGCCCGTGAATGACTTTAACGCATGGGCGAGTAACTGCCAATTCACTCTTCCCACCAAGATCTTATCCTTAGCCATGTATGCTACATGCATTGAGTGGGGTAGGTAACGGAGGCGCATGGTGCGGGAGAGCGTCAAGGTAGGGGCCTGGTCTCCTTGGATTGGCGGAGGAGGGCGGCGGTTACCCGCCGAGGGATCGGCTCCCAGCCTCGATCGACCTATAAAGGAGGGGTAGGGAAGGAGTGGGAGTGTCCATCCACACAACTCTCCTCCTCCATTCCCCGCCTTCTTCTGGTTATGCTAAAGGGAAGAGGTCGGGGCTAGGCCCCGGGCTGAAGCTTGGGGTTGATGACGCTGAATGTTCGTATCGATGCTTGGGGAGTGAGTCTGGTCCGGGTCCTGAAGAGATGCGGCGGGCGAGCCGCTCGTAGTGCAGGAGATATCAAGCTTTCCCATTATGGTGGGATGCTTGTCTCCTCCACTCGGGCGGGCCAACTGGTGGGGAGCGTCCGTCCTTACCGTGAGCCGCGGTGGCTGAGCGCTCCAGCGCCGGAGCCCCTAGGGTCCTCGGTGCCTGCCCAGGGTGTGGCGCTCAGGTCTTGTGACAATCCCAGCACTACCTCCTTTGGTCGAGTCGGGGCAATCATTGAGGATGGAGGCATTTCTCTGCCCCCGAGGAAGGGAGTGATGCCCTTCGCGTGCCTCGGACACCGACATTGCCTGCTGCTTCTTCGGGGAAGGTGACGGCTCGAGGAGTCGGCATCCTCCCTGAGCGGTGGTGACAAAGAAAGAACAAGGGAGGACGGAGAAGGCGGGTGGCAGGGCGTCAGGTCGGAGTACGATGGCACCGACGCCTTCGCTCCTATTGGTGACCTGCCGCCTTCTCTTTCCGCTCTTCCCCTCCCTCCCCGACACCATCATCATTGGCCTCTTGGTTGTCGGGGAGGGGGTCGCTCTCTTGGTGCCTTCGCCTCCTCCAGCAGTCTTCCAGCTAAGCTTCGGCGGTTCTCCATACCGGCGCTCGCCCTGGGGCTTCTCGCTGGTCCTAGAGGTGGTGACGAGGACACCACTAAGTTGCTTCCTACGCCCTTCTCCTTCGCAGCCTCGCCACTCCCGATCTTGTTAGTCTGCGCCCGTCAAGCTCCTGGTGGGATTGGGTCGGGCGTCTGCTCAGGCGCTCTTCTTGCGCTCTTCACCACCCACCACAGTATCTTTGGGAAGAAGGGCCAGAAGGGGGATTATAGGGCATTTATCTTTTTTCAATCTAAAATGTGTAGGAACTTGCCAAACTTTAGTTTCAAATTATGTAATCGTATTTACCCATGTTTATGTTCTGTAAGATTTGTACTTGTTAATCAGCATATTAATGAAAAAGACAAGCCTTGCTAGGTACTTGTGCATGTAACGTGTCCATGCAAAGATGAAATGCCTCTATACATTCAGGTAAAAAAGTTTCCCCCGGTAGGCTATCCTGTCGGTACCCTTAGTTTGCTGCCACGGAGCTAGGCCTACCAGACATAAACCATAAAGAGGGACCAGGCCCCCGGCAAACCCTTTCGGCAAAGGCCACTGCGTCCATCCTGACCGAAGCAACGTTCGAGTCAAGGGATGGGAGCACATGAGTTTCGAAGGCGACAGGGTTATCATACCAAGTCCCTACTTACAGAACATGTATGGATAAGAAAAGAACTTATCTGTTTGGCTTGCCGGAGATCGCAATGTAGGCTCTTCTTCTCTTCTCTTCTTCGGGACCAAGTCCACAGCAAGAGCCTACAACTGAATGCAGATGAAAATGAAGCCGCATCCGATCTTATCTAGGTGCAGCAAGGTGGCCCAATCCTTTTTGTTGCAAAGGACAAGCCTGGACAAAATCTTATATAAAGCAAAGCGCTCCCGAGGACACATGTGAATTATTGTCAAGTTAGTTTTCATCATGCTCATATGATTCACGTTTGTTACTTTGATAATTTGATATGTGGGTGGACCGGCGCTTGGGTGCTGTCCTTACTTGGACAAGCCTCCCACTTATGATTAACCCCTCTCGCAAGCATCCGCAACTACGAAAGAGGAATTAAGATAAATCTAACCATAGCATGAAACATGTTGATACAAATCAGCCCCTTACAAAGCAACGCATAAACTAGGGTTTAAGCTTCTGTCACTCTAGCAACCCATCATCTACTTATTACTTCCCAACGCCTTCCCCTAGGCCCAAATCATGGTGAAGTGTCATGTAGTCGATGTTCACATAACACCACTAGAGGAAAGACAACATACATCTCATCAAAATATCAAACAAATACCAAATTCCGATGATTACTTATAACAGGACTTCTCCCATGTCCTCAGGAACAAACGTTACTACTCACAAAGCATGTACAAGTTCAAGATCAGGGGGTATTGAATATCATTAATGATCTGAACATATGATCTTTCACCAAATAAACCAACTAGCATCAATTACAAGGAGTAATCAACACTACTAGCAACCCATAGGTACCAATCTGAGGTTTTGAGACAAAGATCGGATACAAGAGATGAACTAGGGTTTGAGAGGAGATGGTGCTGGTGAAGATATTGATGGATATTGACCCCCTCTCAATGAGAGGATCGTTGGTGATGAAGATGGCTTTGATTTCCCCCTTCGGGAGGGAAGTTTCCCCGGCAGAACAGCTCCACCGGAGCCCTAGATTGCTTCTGCCCAGGTTCCGCCTCGAGAAGGCGGTGCTTCGTCCCGAAACCTTGCTTATGATTTTTTTCCAGCTCAAAATCCTCCATATAGCAGAAGATGGGCACCAGAGACCTGCCAGGGGGCCCACAAGCCCTTGGGGCGAGCCCCAGAGGGCAGGGCGCCCCCGGCTTAGGGCCACCTGGTGGGTTCCCCTCTGGTACTTCTTCACCCAATATTTTCTATATATTCCAAAATAATTCTCCGTAAATTTTCAAGAGTTTTGGAGTTGTGCGGAATAGGTTTCTCAGATTTGCTCCTTTCCGGTTCAGAATTTGAACTGCCGTCATTCTCTCTCTTCATGTGAATCTTGTAAAATAAGAGAGTAAAGGCATAAGTATTGTACCATAATGTGTAATAACAGCCCATAATGCAATAAATATCAATATAAAAGCATGATGCAAAATGGACGTATCAACTCCCCCAAGCTTAGACCTCCCTTGTCCTCAAGCGAAAGCCGAAAACGATAAATATGTCCACATGTTTAGAGATAGAGGTCTCGATAAAATAAAATACGGACATGAGGGCATCATGTTCATCTTTAGAACAACAACATATATTGTCAAATAATTTCTTATGCTCAAGTAACAGTTCGTTGACAAGGTAAAGTATGAATCAGAAAGTTTATTGAAAACTAACAAACTGTGATCTCAGTCATTGAAGCAATTGCAATTTATCATAATATCAGAAAGAGTCAATGTAAGTGCTTTTGTATAGCCAGTCCACATACTCAACCATCTTTTAGTCTTTCACAATTGCTAACACTCACGAAATACTTATGATTTCAAAGCCTCAATCGGACACATAGAAAGATAGGGACTTATAGTTCCGCCTCCCAACCTTTTACCTCAAGGGTAATGTCAACAATAGTACTTTATGATAACCTACATCTGAGTGGATATATATATAGGGCTGGACTATTCTGTTACCCGTAACAGAATAATATTCTGTTACCCTCGCGCCCTATATAGAGGAGGTGATCCGTTTGTCCAAAGCCCACCTGTAACGCCCCAGATATACTTTCCCCATTTGTACTCCAACTCTTGCCGTTTCCGGTGTCAAGTTATATTTATTTCTCGGGTTCGGGTCTTTGTCTCCGTGTGTTGTTTTTCTTTTCGTGCATCTCTTATCATGCCATCTCGTGCATTGCATTTGCATACATGTTCATCTCATGCATTCGAGCATTTTCCCCGTTGTCCGTTTTGCATTCCGGCGCTTCGTTCTCCTCCGGTGGTCATTTCTAGTCTTCTTTCGTGTGTGGGGTCTAAACATTTCCGGATTGGACCGAGACTTGCCAAGCGGCCTTGGTTTACTACCGGTAGACCGCCTGTCAAGTTTCGTATCATTTGGACTTCGTTTGATGCTCCAACGGTTAACCGAGGGACCGAAAAGGCCTCATGTGTGTTGCAGCCCAACACCCC
>NC_041392.1:242591822-242594176 GCF_002162155.2 Triticum dicoccoides | reverse complement strand
GCCGCTCCGGCCACCGGCCTCCTCGCCGCCCCGCGCCGCCGAGGGCGCCGCCGAGCGCCGCCGCCCTCGCCCGCTGCTCCGGCGACCGACTCCGGTCGGCCCGGCCTCCTCCATCCTCCCCGGCGCCGCCTCGCGTCTCCCTCCGGTGAGCTCCGGCGAGAGCCCGGCGGACCTCGGTTTCCGCGTCGGTGAACAGTGCCCCGATCTGGATCTCAGATCCGAAATTCTAGGGTTGACTTTTTCCCTCTCCCTCTAATTTTTATGCATTCTTTGACTGCTTGTATCTCCGCAACCGTAGCTCCGTTTTGGGCATATGATATATCAAAATCTTCGCCTCGACATGTACATCATTTCATTCCATTGCATCATTTGCATTTGAGATAATCTTGATATCCAAAATGCTGTTAGAAGGAGGCTTCATGAGTTAAATTGCAGATCCGTTAGTTCATCATGCACTTTTGTCATTTTTGCTATGTTTAATTCGTGCGTGATATGCCTGTGCCCCTTTGGGATGTATTGTGAAGCATTTTGTCTTCTTTCCAGAGGTGCCACCCATGCATTTTTAGGATGTGTGTGTTGTCTTGTGCAAGCTTGCGAAGAGAGGTACCTGAGATTGCAGATTTCAGGGACTTAGTGATTTTCGCTAAGTCTGCGATATTTTAGTTCATGATGCCATATGTCCAGCTCGTTTCCTAATGATCCGTGCCTCTTTTGAGGATGATCAGTAAGGGAGTTTTGATATTTATGTTATGCTCTATCCATCCTTGTCTTTGTTTGCATATGTGGAGTGCTCTAGGTTGACTCAATCGAGCTCAACTTTTGCTTCGTTGTTAATCTGGGCAGATCGGCAACTCGTTTGCGATTTCGCCGATGCTACCGTTAGTGTTCCATGCATGCTATGCCTTCGTTCTTGCCATGTGTAGCTAGCACTTTGTGCCTTCTTGCTGGTTATATGCTTTCCTTGCCATGACTTGCACCGTAGTGAGTGCATCGAGCTCGTTTACATGCCTTCGTGAGTTAAATTTCAGCTTGTCTCAGTTTTCTGAAAACTGATTGTGTTCGAGCGATGTTCGTGAGCTCGGTAGAGTATTTTGTGAACCCTTTTGGCCCCAGGTCACTTTGGGTGTTTTGCTAAGCTTGATGAGTAGCTCCATGCCATGTTCTTACTTGTCATGTTCAGGTTTTCTATCATGTTGTTTTGCTGCTCCGAAGAGAGCATCGTGATCTGAAATTTCAGACTAGTGTTAATTTCACTAAGTCTGAAATCTGTTTTGCATTTGCGTTTTAGCCATGCTTGTTTGAACCTCTTAATGGATGAATTTGCCTATGGCTCAGTGCTAGTGTTTTGTCAACCATCTTGTGTACATCGCTGCCATTTATGTTGTTTTCATGTTTGGTGGCTGTAGCATGTTCATTTCGTTGCATTTAGATGCCTACTTGCTGTAAATCGCAGACCGGTGTCATATCTTAAAACGCTTGCCATTTCTAAACCGTAGCTCCGATTCCTATGATCTTTACATCGTTTTCAAGCGATTTCATCCCCTCTATCCAGTGGCACACTTGGTTTTCCAAGTTGATGCCAGGTTCATGCATTTCCTGTCATGTCTTGCATTTTGCATCCCGCATCGCATCCCGCATAGCATATCGTCATTTCATCATATTGCTTGGTCTTGCCCGTGGTTGATTGTATCCTTGTTGCTTGTTTGTCTTGTTGGGTAGAGCCGGGAGACGAGTTCGCTACCGAGGAGCCCATTGAGTTTGCTTGTGAGGATCCAGTCAACTCTGACAACTGTGCAGGCAAGATGATCATACCCTCGAAATCACTACTATCTTTGCTATGCTAGTTTGCTCGCTCTTTTGCTTTGCCAATGCTAGGATGCCTACCATTTGCTTGTCAGCCTCCCAATTGCCATGTTGAACCCCTAACCCACCATTGTCCTAGCAAACCGTTGATTGGCTATGTTACCGCTTTGCTCAGCCCTTCTTATAGCGTTGTTAGTTGCAGGTGAAGATTGGAGCCGTTCCTTGTTGGAACATTTATATTCTTGTTGGGATATCATTATATTGCTATGTTATCTTAATGCACCTATATACTTGGTAAAGGGTGGAAGGCTCGGCCTCTCGCCTAGTGATTTGTTCCACTCTTGCCGCCCTAGTTTCCGTCATATCGGTGTTATGTTCCCGGATTGTGCGTCCCTTACGCGGTTGGGCTATAATGGGAACCCCTTGATAGTTCGCCTTGATTAAAGCTTTTCCAGCAATGCCCAACATTGGTTTTACCATTTGCCACCTAGTCTCTTTTTCCCTTGGGTTTCCGGAGCCCGAGGGTCATCTTATTTTAACCCCCCCCCCCC
>NC_041392.1:242585181-242591725 GCF_002162155.2 Triticum dicoccoides | reverse complement strand
TGGGAACCCCTTGATAGTTCGCCTTGATTAAAGCTTTTCCAGCAATGCCCAACATTGGTTTTACCATTTGCCACCTAGCCTCTTTTTCCCTTGGGTTTCCGGAGCCCGAGGGTCATCTTATTTTAACCCCCCCCCCCCCGGGCCAGTGCTCCTCTGAGTGTTGGTCCGAACCAGGCAGCCTGCGGGGCCACCTCGGGGAAACTTGAGGTTTGGTTTTACTCGTAGCTTGACCTATCCGAGCGTGCCCTGAGAAAGAGATATGTGCAGCTCCTATCGGGATTTGTCGGCACATTCGGGCGGTGTTGCTGGACTTGTTTTAACCTGTCGAATCGTCTTGTTGTACCGGGATACCGAGTCTGATCGGTGTGTCTTGGGTGGAGGTCTATTCCTTCGTTGACCGTGAGAGCTTGTTATGGGCTAAGTTGGGACTCCCCTGCAGGGATTGATCTTTCGAAAGCCGTGCCCGCGGTTATGGGCAGATGGGAATTTGTTAATGTCCGGTTGTAGATGACTTGAACTAAACTTAATTAAAATGGATCAACCGTGTGTGTTACCGTGATGGCCCCTTCTCGGCGGAGTCCGGGAAGTGGACACGGTGTTGGAGTTATGCTTGCGCAGGATGTTCTTTTAGCTTCTCGCTCGTGCTTCGCCTTCTCTTCTCGCTCTCTTTTGCGTATAAGTTAGCCACCACATATGCTAGTCGCTTGCTGCAGCTCCACATATATTTGCCTTATCCATTCCTATGAGCTTAAATAGTTTTGATCGCGTGGGTGTGAGATTGCTGAGTCCCTGTGGCTCACAGATACTACAACTCCAGATGCAGGTCCAGGTGTTTCTGCTCCAGTTGACGACTACGAGCTCCAGTGGGAGTTCGACGAGGACTCTCAGCGATACTACATATCTTTTCCGGATGATCAGTAGTGGTGCCTAGTTGGGGTTATCGATTCAGGACCTTGTCGCATGTTGGGTTCTTTTCTATTTTGGCGCCGTAGTCGGGCCATGAGTGCTTGTTTGATGGATGTTATTTATGTACTCTGATGTGACGTGGCGAGTGTAAGCCAACTATGTTATCTCCCCCTTTTATCATATATTACATGGGATGTTGTAATGATTGCCTGACTTGCGACATTGCTTTCAATGCGGTTATGTCTCTAAGTCGTGCCTCGACACGTGGGAGCTATAGCCGCATCGAGGGCGTTATAAGTTGGTATCAGAGCCTTCCCCGACCTTAGGAGCCCCCATTGCTTGATCGTTTTTAGCAGCCGAGTTGTGTCTAGAAAAATGTTTTGAGTCCTTAGGAATTATATATCGGAGAGTTAGGAATTCTTTTTACTTCCCAGTCTCCACATCGCACTGGTAAGGCATCCTGACGTAGAGTTTTGACTCTTCTCTTCTCAAATTTCACAAAAAAAAATTTAGGATCACGCGAGTATTTTGGTTTTGTTCCGATGGTTTTGTGACGAGAACATTGTTCTTGGTGCCTCCTGTCTTTAGGGGTTGTGGCAGTGTCCCGGGGAGTTGAGCTCCGAGGTGTTGTCGTCACAATTTTATCGTTGCAATTCTGGTATACTTGAGATATGTTCGCCGACATCGAAAATCTCCTTTATGCAGTTCGTTGGTGAGATAACCTCGATGCCACCCAGTACTGGGGCGGGAGTTCGGGAGTATCGCCATAACTTGTATAACGGACGCTTTTCGAAGGTTGAGGTAGATGGTTTCCGAAGTTTTCCTGGTTATGTGTTGAAGGATGGATACAGCTGGATGTAGGAATTGCTAGTTTGGGTGAGATATTGTGCTTCCCCTGTATCCCCAACACCTGATTGCATAACCGGAAAGGTTCGGGAGTTTCATAGGTGGGAATTCTAGTAGCTCTAGTTCTTCTTCCACGGATATTGGTTTGAGATTGGGATTTCTTACCGATTATTCGTTCTTGATCCGTACCTTGTTGAATTATTTCTCTTCCTTAATTCTTCGTGGTTTCTCAATTTATGGATATGTGACCATTTGAAGAGGAATGCATTCGTTCATTTTGTTCGGATGTGAAGACTATATGTTGCAATTTTCATTCCGTTGGATTCAGCTTCTATATTGTTGTCTATCTATGTGCTAATGGTGGTCAACCTGTTCAGGATGGCTCCTCCAACACGCACGACTCCGAATCCTAATCCGCCTCCACCTCCGCCTCCTCCGGAAGCATGGCAAGCTGTGATGGCCGCTACTAATGCAAACACACAGTTGATCATGCAAATCCTTCAAGAGCGCAATCAAGGCAGTCAAGGGAATCAAGGCCACAATCAGCACCACTTTGCTACTCTGAACCAGTTCCTTGCTAATGGCCCAAAGACGTTCAGTGGTTGTGTTGAGGCTACCGATGCTGACGATTGGCTAGTGGATCTGGGCAAGCATTTTGAATGCAGCAACGTCAGGCCTGAAGATTTCGTCAAGTTCGCTTCTTTCCAGCTCAAAGATCAGGCTGCAGAGTGGTTCCAGCAGTACAAGGATTCCAGAGGTGGACGTGTTATCACTTGGGACGATTTCCGTCAAGATTTCCGCGCTCATCACATCCCTCAAAGTGTGGTTGAGAGTAAGCGTCAGGAATTCCGCAATCTGAAGCAAGGCTCTTTGTCTGTCTATGACTACAACAAGTTGTTCCAGAAACTCGCCCGTTTTGCCAAGCAGGATGTTCCTGATGAGAAGAGCATGATCTATCAGTTCAGGGGTGGTCTTCGTGAGGAAATTCAGCTCGCTCTTGTCCTCTTTGAGCCGTTGAGATACGATGAGTTCTACAACATGGCACTGAAGCAAGAAGCTGCTCAGATGAGATGTGATGCTTCCAGGAAGCGTGCCAGAGATGTTACTCCTTCTTCCTCTACTCAAGTGGTCAAGCAGCAGAAGTATTGGCTTCCTCCTCCTCCGTTTCGTCAGCCGTATCAGCAGAAGAGCAAAGGTGGCAGTGGTTTCTCCCACCCACCCAACCCAGGCTTTCAGAACAAGTCCTCGTCTCAAGCGCCAAGATCGAGTGCTCCGTATCACCGTCCGCTTTCAGAGGTCACCTGCAACAAGTGACAACAGAAGGGTCACTATGCCAACAAGTGTACCAACCAGAGGCGTCTTCCTCCTCCTCCTCCTGTCAGATCGGCAAGTACAGCTGTGGTCAAGCATAATCCCAAGTACGCCAAGGTCAATTTGATGAATGCAGCCCAGGCAGAGGACTCGTCAGATGTGATCATGGGTAACCTTCTTGTTAATGATATTCCTGCAAAAGTTCTTTTTGACTCTGGTGCATCGCATTCCTTCATGTCATTTCCATTTGCATCGGAGAACAATTTTAGCACTAAGGCATTACCTAGAGCTATGCAAGTCGTCTCTCCAGCTAAGCGACTGAGTTCTAGTATGGAGGTGCCGGATATTTCAATCTTGATGGGTGATTTCAAGTTTCTTGCTTCTCCAATGGTTCTTGGAAACTCGGATATCGATCTTATTCTCGGGATGGACTGGCTCTCTAAGCATAAAGCTCAGCTTGATTGTGCAGCCAGGCAGATTCAACTGACTCATTCGTCTGAGGATGTCATTGTCTTTGCCGCTCGGGATAATTCCATCCGGTTGTTTTCTCTCAATGAGAAGGGTGAATTGGATGCTATTTCGTAGATTCCTGTCGTTTGCGAATATCAAGACGTCTTTCCAGAAGAACTTCCAGGGATGCCTCCAAACCGGCCGGTTGAATTTGTTATTGAACTTGAGCCCGGTACGGAACCTGTGTGCAAACGTCCCTACAAGCTCGGCCCCGAAGAGTTGAAGGAGTTGAAGAAACAACTCGATGAGCAAGAAAGATTGGGTCTCATTCGGCCTAGTACTTCTCCGTGGGGTTGTGGTGTTCTTTTTGTGAAGAAGAAGGATGGATCGAGTCGACTTTGTGTTGATTACCGTCCAGTAAACAAGAAGACCATCAAGAACAAATACCCACTTCCCAACATCAATGAGCTGTTCGAACAACTCAAGGGTGCTCAAGTCTTCTCCAAGCTTGATCTTCGTATGGGTTATCATCAGATTCGTATTCGTGAGCAAGATATTCCCAAGACGGCGTTCAGGACAAGTTTTGGTTCATATGAATACACCGTCATGTCTTTTGGCCTCGCCAACGCTCCTCCGACGTTCTCTCGCATGATGAACTTCATCTTCAACCCCTACACCAATGAATTCGTTTTGGTCTATCTCGACGACATTCTGGTTTTCTCGAAGAACAAGAAAGATCATGCCAAGCACTTGCGTTTGGTACTTGACAAGCTCAGGGAACATCAGTTCTACGCCAAGTTCTCCAAGTGTGAATTTTGGCTCGATGAGGTTCTTTATCTTGGTCATATCATCTCTGCCAAGGGCATTTCCGTGAATCCTGAGAAGGTGTCTGCAATCGTGAATTGGGAACCTCCTCAGAACGTAAAGCAACTCCGCAGTTTCCTCGGTCTCGCAAGCTATTGCAGAAGATTCGTTGAAAACTTTTCTAAGATCGCCAAGCCTCTCTCAAATCTTCTTCAGAAGCACGTCAAGTACGTTTGGTCTCCGGAGTGTGATATTGCTTTCAACTCTTTGAAAGAGAAATTGGTCACTGCTCCAGTTCTGACTCCACCTGATGAAACCAAGCCGTACGAGGTCTTTTGTGATGCCTCTCTCCAAGGTCTCGGTGCTGTACTGATGCAAGAGAAGAAAGTTGTTGCTTATACCTCCCGTCAGTTGAAACCTAATGAGAAGAACTACCCCACTCATGATCTCGAGTTGGCGGCAGTTGTGCACGCTTTGTTGACTTGGAGACATCTTCTATTGGGAAGAAAAGTGGATATTTTCACTGATCACAAGAGTCTCAAGTACATCTTCACTCAGCCTAATCTCAACCTCAGGCAGACTCGATGGGTCGAAATGATTCAAGAGTACAATCCGAGTATCGAGTATACTCCAGGCAAGGCTAATGTGATTGCTGACGCATTGAGCAGAAAAGCATATTGCAACAGTCTGATTCTCAAGCCTTATCAACCCGAGCTTTGTGAAGCTTTCCGCAAACTTAATCTGCAAGTTGTTCCTCAAGGTTTCCTCGCCAACCTTCAAGTCTCTCCTACCTTAGAAGACCAGATTCGCCAAGGCCAACTTCTTGATGATATGGTGAAGAAGGTGAAGATTGGTATTGCAAAGAGTCAGTCCAAGTACAAGTGCTACCGACTTGATGACAAGGACACTCTCTTCTTCGAGGATCGAATTGTTGTGCCCAAAGGTGAACTCCGTAAGGTGATCATGAACGAGGCTCACAACTCTCTCCTCTCCATCCACCCTGGTAGTACGAAGATGTATCAGGACCTCAAGCAAGCTTATTGGTGGACTCGAATGAAGCGCGAGATCGCTCAATTCGTGAATGAATGTGATGTCTGCAGAAGAGTGAAGGCAGAACACCAAAGGCCAGCTGGTCTCCTCCAACCTCTTGCCATTCCAGAATGGAAGTTTGACCACATTGAAATGGACTTCGTGACTGGGTTTCCAAAGTCCAAGCGTGGCAATGATGCTATATTCGTCGTTATCGACAAGCTCACCAAAGTGGATCATTTTCTGCCTATCAAAGAGTCGATCACTGCAGCTCAATTGGCGGAACTCTATACCTCTCGCATTGTCTCTCTGCACGGTATTCCTCAAGTGATATCTTCAGACCGTGGCAGCATCTTTACCTCCAAGTTTTGGGATTCTTTTCAGAAGGCCATGGGCACCAACATCCGCTTCAGCACAGCTTTCCATCCTCAAACGAGCGGTCAAGTCGAGCGTGTCAACCAAATTCTTGAAGATATGCTCAGGGCTTGTGTGATCTCCTTCGGCATGAAGTGGGAGGATTGTCTTCCTTATGCTGAATTCTCATACAACAACAACTTTCAAGCAAGTTCGGGCAAGGCCCCCTTTGAAATTCTATATGGCAGGAAGTGCCGTACCCCTCTCAACTGGTCTGAAACCGGTGAACGTCAGCTGCTGGGTAATGACTTAATCACAGAGGCAGAAGAAATGTGCAAAGTCATTCGTGATAACCTCAAAGCAGCTCAATCCCGCCAGAAGTGCTACTATGATAGTAAGCATCGTGATCTGGTTTTCGAGATCGGAGATCATGTTTACCTCCGCGTCTCTCCCATGAAAGGTACTCGTCGCTTCGGTATCAAAGGGAAGCTTGCCCCTAGATACGTGGGACCTTTCAAGATTGTCAGCAAGAGAGGCGACCTCGCCTATCAACTCGAGCTTCCTTCAAACTTTGCAAATGTTCATGATGTGTTCCATGTCTCTCAGCTTCGAAAGTGCTTCAAGACTCCTGACCGCACCGTCAACTTCGAGGACATTGAGCTCCAAGAAGATCTCTCCTATCGTGAGCACCCAGTTGCTATTCTTGAAGAGACTGAACGCAAGACTCGCAACAAGTCAATCAAATTTCTCAAAGTCAAGTGGTCACACCATTCCGACCGTGAAGCTACCTGGGAACGCGAGGATCACCTCCGTTCTGAGTACCCGGAGTTCTTTCAGTCCTAGA
>NC_041392.1:242415060-242584288 GCF_002162155.2 Triticum dicoccoides | reverse complement strand
CGCCCACTTCGCCGCCGCCGGCCCGGGAGGCCCAGGAGGGGCCCCCGAGGCCCGATCCGTCGCCGCCCTTCGTCCCGTGCCCCGCCGCCGTCCTCTTCCCGGCCGGCTGCCGGCGCCGCCGCGCGCCGCCACCGCCCGCCGCTCCGGCCACCGGCCTCCTCGCCGCCCCGCGCCGCCGAGGGCGCCGCCGAGCGCCGCCGCCCTCGCCCGCTGCTCCGGCGACCGACTACGGTCGGCCCGGCCTCCTCCATCCTCCCCGGCGCCGCCTCGCGTCTCCCTTCGGTGAGCTCCGGCGAGAGCCCGGCGGACCTCGGTTTCCGCGTCGGTGAACAGTGCCCCGATCTGGATCTCAGATCCGAAATTCTAGGGTTGACTTTTTCCCTCTCCCTCTAATTTTTATGCATTCTTTGACTGCTTGTATCTCCGCAACCGTAGCTCCGTTTTGGGCATATGACATATCAAAATCTTCGCCTCGACATGTACATCATTTCATTCCATTGCAGCATTTGCATTTGAGATCATCTTGATATCCAAAATGCTGTTAGAAGGAGGCTTCATGAGTTAAATTGCAGATCCGTTAGTTCATCATGCACTTTTGTCATTTTTGCTATGTTTAATTTGTGCGTGATATGCCTGTGCCCCTTTGGGATGTATTGTGAAGCATTTTGTCTTCTTTCCAGAGGTGCCACCCATGCATTTTTAGGATGTGTGTGTTGTCTTTTGCAAGCTTGCGAAGAGAGGTACCTGAGATTGCAGATTTCAGGGACTTAGTGATTTTCGCTAAGTCTGGGATATTTTAGTTCATGATGCTATATGTCCAGCTCGTTTCCTAATGATCCGTGCCTCTTTTGAGGATGATCAGTAAGAGAGTTTTGATATTTATGTTATGCTCTATCCATCCATGTCTTTGTTTGCATATGTGGAGTGCTCTAGGTTGACTCAATCGAGCTCAACTTTTGCTTCGTTGTTAATCTGGGCAGATCGGCAACTCGTTTGCGATTTCGCCGATGCTACCGTTAGTGTTCCATGCATGCTATGCCTTCGTTCTTACCATGTGTAGCTAGCACTTTGTGCCTTCTTGCTGGTTATATGCTTTCCTTGCCATGACTTGCACCGTAGTGAGTGCATCGAGCTCGTTTACATGCCTTCGTGAGTTAAATTTCAGCTTGTATCAGTTTTCACTAAGTCTGAAAACTGATTGTGTTCGAGCGATGTTCGTGAGCTCGGTAGAGTATTTTGTGAACCCTTTTGGCCCCAGGTCACTTTGGGTGTTTTGTTAAGCTTGATGAGTAGCTCCATTCCATGTTCTTACTTGTCATGTTCAGGTTTTCTATCATGTTGTTTTGCTGCTCCGAAGAGAGCATCGTGATCTGAAATTTCAGACTAGTGTTAATTTCACTAAGTCTGAAATCTGTTTTGCATTTGCGTTTTAGCCATGCTTGTTTGAACCTCTTAATGGATGAATTTGCCTATGGCTCAGTGCTAGTGTTTTGTCAACCATCTTGTGTACATCGCTGCCATATATGTTGTTTTCATGTTTGGTGGCTGTAGCATGTTCATTTCGTTGCATTTAGATGCCTACTTGCTGTAAATCGCAGACCGGTGTCATATCTTAAAACGCTTGCCATTTCTAAACCGTAGCTCCGATTCCTATGATCTTTACATCGTTTTCAAGCGATTTCATCCCCTCTATCCAGTGGCACACTTGGTTTTCCAAGTTGATGCCAGGTTCATGCATTTCCTGTCATGTCTTGCATTTTGCATCCCGCATCGCATCCCGCATAGCATATCGTCATTTCATCATATTGCTTGGTCTTGCCCGTGGTTGATTGTATCCTTGTTGCTTGTTTGTCTTGTTGGGTAGAGCCGGGAGATGAGTTCTCTACCGAGGAGCCCATTGAGTTTGCTTGTGAGGATCCAGTCAACTCTGACAACTGTGCAGGCAAGATGATCATACCCTCGAAATCACTACTATCTTTGCTATGCTAGTTTGCTCGCTCTTTTGCTTTGCCAATGCTACGATGCCTACCATTTGCTTGTCAGCCTCCCAATTGCCATGTTGAACCCCTAACCCACCATTGTCCTAGCAAACCGTTGATTGGCTATGTTACCGCTTTGCTCAGCCCTTCTTATAGCGTTGTTAGTTGCAGGTGAAGATTGGAGCCGTTCCTTGTTGGAACATTTATATTCTTGTTGGGATATCATTATATTGCTATGTTATCTTAATGCACCTATATACTTGGTAAAGGGTAGAAGGCTCGGCCTCTCGCCTAGTGATTTGTTCCACTCTTGCCGCCCTAGTTTCCGTCATATCGGTGTTATGTTCCCGGATTGTGCGTCCCTTACGCGGTTGGGCTATAATGGGAACCCCTTGATAGTTCGCCTTGATTAAAGCTTTTCCAGCAATGCCCAACATTGGTTTTACCATTTGCCACCTAGTCTCTTTTTCCCTTGGGTTTCCGGAGCCCGAGGGTCATCTTATTTTAACCCCCCCCCCGGGCCAGTGCTCCTTTGAGTGTTGGTCCGAACCAGGCAGCCTGCGGGGCCACCTCGGGGAAACTTGAGGTTTGGTTTTACTCGTAGCTTGACCTATCCGAGCGTGCCCTGAGAAAGAGATATGTGCAGCTCCTATCGGGATTTGTCGGCACATTCGGGCGGTGTTGCTGGACTTGTTTTAACCTGTCGAATCATCTTGTTGTACCGGGATACCGAGTCTGATCGGTGTGTCTTGGGTGGAGGTCTATTCCTTCGTTGACCGTGAGAGCTTGTTATGGGCTAAGTTGGGACTCCCCTGCAGGGATTGATCTTTCGAAAGCCATGCCCGCGGTTATGGGCAGATGGGAATTTGTTAATGTCCGGTTGTAGATGACTTGAACTAAACTTAATTAAAATGGATCAACCGTGTGTGTTACCGTGATGGCCCCTTCTCGGCGGAGTCCGGGAAGTGGACACGGTGTTGGAGTTATGCTTGCGCAGGATGTTCTTTTAGCTTCTCGCTCGTGCTTCGCCTTCTCTTCTCGCTCTCTTTTGCGTATAAGTTAGCCACCACATATGCTAGTCGCTTGCTGCAGCTCCACATATATTTGCCTTATCCATTCCTATGAGCTTAAATAGTTTTGATCGCGTGGGTGTGAGATTGCTGAGTCCCTGTGGCTCACAGATACTACAACTCCAGATGCAGGTCCAGGTGTTTCTGCTCCAGTTGACGACTACGAGCTCCAGTGGGAGTTCGACGAGGACTCTCAGCGATACTACGTATCTTTTCCGGATGATCAGTAGTGGTGCCTAGTTGGGGTTATCGATTCAGGACCTTGTCGCATGTTGGGTTCTTTTCTATTTTGGCGCCGTAGTCGGGCCATGAGTGCTTGTTTGATGGATGTTATTTATGTACTCTGATGTGACGTGTCGAGTGTAAGCCAACTATGTTATCTCCCCCTTTTATCATATATTACATGGGATGTTGTAATGATTGCCTGACTTGCGACATTGCTTTCAATGCGGTTATGTCTCTAAGTCGTGCCTCGACACGTGGGAGCTATAGCCGCATCGAGGGCGTTATAGGACCTCTTGCATCTGGTCAACCCCTGACCTTCTCCATCCCGAGCGCACACCACCTCCACCTTCCCGCACGCTGCCAGCCACCACCTCTGTCCCCCGCGCCGCCGGACGCCGCCTCCCTCCCCCGCCCCGCCGGACGCCGCCTCCCTCCCCCACGCCGTCGGACGCCGCCTCTCTCACCAGCCTCGCCGGATGCCGGCGCCACCACGGCCACCCTCCCCGATGCGCCATTGCCATGACCACCCTCCCCGACGCGCCATCGCCACACCCCCCTCCCCAGCATGCCGCCGCCACGACCTCCCTCCCCAGCATGCACCGTTCGTCCTTCTTCCCCACCGCGTGCAGGCAGTTCAACGTGCGACCATGGGTCGTTCAATGTCTCCGCCGTGGACACGCCCCTCTACCTCCTTCTAGTTGCCTGTCATCCTGGTGTGGCCAGGGCATTGGGTTCGCTGCCAGTGCGACCAGCAGTCCAACCCGGCCGCCCCAGGCCATTCACTCGTCGCAGCTCCTAGGTCCCTGCCCACCCCCTTCTTTCTTCTTAACCGCATAAGCTTTTGCTAAGTGCATGCCATGTGTTTGCTAAAATGTCTCAGTGCACTCGCCTACTAGTTTTAATATGTTCATGTTCGTTTGTAGCTAATGTCAAATCTGGTTTCGCTTGAGGCAGGGACAAAGAAGTGAGCAAAAGGAGAAATCGATCAATTGCTCATTATGCAGCAGTGGTTTTCCTATGCACAGATTGACACAACGTATCATTAAAATGGGTATGATCAAAATGCCTCTCATAGGATTTGCTATAAATGTGTACACCTTTGTAGGCTTTTTCAGTTGCTAGCAAAAATAGATTTGTAGAAGTTCAACATAAAAAGTGAAATCAGTTAGTTGATGGAAAATAATTCACTTAGATATGTATACACTGTAGTAGCAGTTTGATTCAAAAAATTCTATAGTTTGTTAAACAAAAAATAAAAACACATACTGTGGTTTAGGGCCTAGACCACAAAAATTTCAGTAACTAAAACATTTCAAAAAATAGGTACAATGGTAGTTCAGAGTTCAAATATAGTTGCCGTCAGATAATTGGAACTTTTCAGATGTTGAGAGGGAGAAATGCACTGCTCAATTCAAAAAATAGCTGAATGAAAGAACTATAGCTTTATGTATGCTTGTTTTGTGTTCTTGCATCAAGTGACACCAAACCTGTTTGATGGAATATTCACAAGGAATGATCACACACAAGTGACACACTCAGTCAGAATCTAATTTTGGATCAGTGCAATTCTTATTTTCCATGTGTTCTGCATTTTAGGTGGCGGAGAACCAGTAAGTGCTACTACTGGTGTACACCAAGTTCAAGGATTTTCCCATGCTCGAGCATACACTGGCTCTGACCTCCACCTGTTGCCGCATGCCTGGGATCCGCAACCTCCCACCTCACTTGTGGACCTCGGCTGGCTTCTCTGCCTCGAGTGTCGCCGCCGGTCTCCCTGCAGCATGGCTTCGGTTCCCTCCTCCGGATGCATCTGCACCAACCATCTCTACGAGGCACTCGGCACCCTGCAACATGACCGCTCCAAGGCCATGCCTTATGCTTCAGCGACAAAAAGTGGAGCCTGCTGGAGGAGTCGCGGGGTCAAGGACCACCAGCTCAACAGTCCAATTGATTCCTCTATGGCCGGTCGCTCAAGGAGCTGAGTGCAAGCCGCTCCTTGCTGCAAGCTGCTGCTGCACCTAGGACTGCCCGGCATAGCCGCATCCCTTTCTATTGCTATCGATGCATGCCCCTACGCAGCTACCAATTGCTGCTATTGTTACCTCTATTTTCTATCTGAAGTTCAGTTCTAGTGCGGTGACTAGCGAAGCTAGAGAGGTACAGAATGTTGATTTGACCATAACCCTTACTCACACCTTTAATGTTGCTAGTGGTGGTGTTTATGTTGTTACTTCGATCGAGAAGGAAGTAGGAAGGAGAAGGAGAAGGAGAAGGAGCAGACTAGCAACCTTGATGTGGAGGAGAACGAGAAGGCCAAGCATGCCGCCTATGGTGCCCCTCAACGAACAGCTCAAGATTGACAAAGGTAGCTGCCATAGTGCAATGAGTAATCAAATTGATTCATTTTGTTTGTTTCCTTCCATTCAATCTGGGGAACAATCAATTGTTCTTTAATCTTAACTTGTCTTGTTTGATCTCAACTTCGAATCCATCAGCCAATTAATTGTTCTTTCCTCATACCTCTGCTCTCGACCCTCGATCCTATTTCATTACAGGAAGTGAGCGAGTTTGAGAGAGATTTGAGAGATGAATGTGTATGTGGGGTTACTGTTGCTATGTATTCTGGTTTTGCATTTATAGGAAGTGAGAAGAAATTCAGGAAGATGAATGTGCATGCTGCTGCACTACTGTGTTTGTTGTTTTTAGAAAGTTGATTGCTATCAAAATTTTGTTGCTTAAAATGATGCTATTTGCTGATCGATGCATATTTACATAAAAACTCTGAAAAAGTTTGGACAGAACCGCCTAGATCGTTCGAACGCCAAACCCTGTTAAGTTCCCCTTGAAAAAATCTTATCTTGTTCCTATTTTTTGCAGGTTGCAGCAAAAACAAGTTGCTAAAGTCAAAGTCCCCAAAAAGCCTATTCTTTGCATCTTCAGTACTCACTCAGGTGAGGTCTGAATTTCTTCAAACTCTGAAGTTCAAGTTCTTTGAAAATTTGGCAACAGTTCGATGAAAAGGTTTACCTCAGTACAAAAGTATGGGTACCCAACCAATTTCTGAAGAATGTTTCTACTTTCTGCAGGTCCTTGTTGGGATGAGAGGGATGACTAGAAAGTTCAGAGAAATATATTTACTTGACCCAGAGGTGGTATAGTTTTATTGATCTCCTTTGTAATACTGTGTGGACTAGAAAATGGATTATTTTAATATATTGCGATTTTCAGTCAAGTTTTTGTGCCCAAGCTAAGCTTATTTTGTCCATCTACAGTAATAATTAGTGTGTTAATTGTGCATTGCAGAGTTTTGATAGAAATGGTACTTCGTTTGGTTTGTGATATTTAAACTTACGCATCACCATATGTCTATGTTGATGCCTGGAATTTATCTACTTTGTGTTCTCGAGATTTCTTTTATAGGTCTCTATTACAGAGTGCTGAGAGGGATTGATGTTAAATGTCGAACTTATGTTTTCGTGTGTAGTTGGTAAGATGTATACTGCACATCAGTGTAGTGAGAGAAATAAAAAATGCAGCTAATTATTTTAGATGTTAGATTGTCTAGTGATTTTGTTTCACACAAATTGCAAAAAAGGTCGCACTTTCTTTCGCACTTAGTTCATGCGATTAGTTGTTATAAGTTCGAAGAAGTTTATAATACCTCCAAAGGACTATGAGATTTTTTTTGCATCAAGTGACACTACATCTGTTTTGATAGGATGTCCACAAGGAATGATCTTCAATGACGACTAACTCGTGTGAATTCCTCCACTAAACTACAGTTCGGTCAGTTAATATTTCAGTAACACGCTCATTTCCGTTTGCTCATTTTAGTCTAGTACAATTTGTTATTTTAGTTCAGTCCAAAGAACTTATTTTAACCGTGTAATATACATTGTTTGCAAAGATGAATATAGTTGTTATAGCAAAAATAGTACAAACTTTTTAAAAGTTTCTTTTTGAAATTCTCCCAATTAATATACATGAACTTGATTTTCTTTTTACATGTACTTACAGCAGCTCATTGGATTTTGTGCGTCTGCTTGTAACACAATTAGTTCATATCTCGGGAGACCATAAGTTCAAGTTCACTAGTATTTACAAATGCTGGTAGCAGTGCTAGCATTTAAAAACTTGTGACCTAAGAATTAAGCTTGCATCTTGCTACTTCTATGGAGGCACTAACCTTTTAAATTTTTTAGACCAACCACTGACCCGAGAATTAGCCATGGTGGTGATCGAGGGAGAACACTCGGCTAGAGGGGTTCCCAAATTAGTTGTGCATGGATGGCCACATCAAGCAGTAGTAAAGTTCATCATATGTAGACTAGTTATGAACTAAACATGCAACCTCCTCAATGTGCCTGATGATGCTTGACATACAAGTACATGCATTTGCCTGATATGCAAGTCTGTGTTGTTGGTATGGTCGTCGCGGAGTATTGCAGCGGCACATAGTGGCTCTTCGAGCTGCAAGACTTGCATCCGTTAGCTAGCACCCAATTCTGCTACTGCTCCGACCACTCATGCCAAGAACAGAGAGCACAATTCGCAAGGTTTAGAGCAATCTGTCATAGTTGATTCAGTGTCTAGGTCTAGTGGAATCCCAAAGGTGCGTGCAAATCTATGAAATTGCTATGTATGGGATGAGTTTTGTTTGTTGTGAGTAATGGACTAATGGTTATCTGCTGCTCCTTTTTGTCAAGAATTTGTAACGAGTTTCAGTTCTGATTTCACTCGCTCACAGTACCATTGTTCTTCATAGCACACCACCTGTTTGTGCAAATACCTATGAGAGGATACCATACAATGGAGATGAAAAGGTGTGTTCAAAATAATGTCAAACAACCTGCTCCTTTCAAACATTTTGGATAAGTGCAAAAATGAATGTTTGCAAGTTCAAAACAACTAGTTCAATAAGGTATTCAGAGAGCTTTTTCAGATAAAAGTTTTCCTGCAATTATCATTTTTTGTGTGTGATCATTTCTCCACTTAGAGCAATTTTCATGTGTGATCTGTACTTTAGGTGCTAATATAAGAATTCGTGTCCTCAGGGAGTTCATGTATTACTACCATAGGAGTTCAAAAACTACACAATGAAAAAGTACGCCCCGTAGTACATTTAAACAAAGATACTCTAGAAAGTTTATTGGAAAGAATACTTAACATGAGCGGCATGTTTGTTTTAGTGTGCCTAAAGAATGGTCCGAGGACACAAATGCATCATTTCTTTATTGTTTCTCTTGCTTATTAAGATCAAAATGGATAACTTATCTTGAACTGGATGTTGTTGCAGTTTGGGGATTTTATATTATATGGCATTTGGGGATTTTGCAGCAGTTTATGAAAAGCTAGTAAGTTCAGACTCTGGAAGGAGAGATCATTGTTTGTTAAGGTCTGGTGTTTAGTTGGTGGTTATGTGGTACCTACACCGTCACTTTTCATCAAAACCTCGAGAAGAGATATCATCTCAAGGTGAAAAAAAATCCTTTTACTGCTCCCTTTCTTCTATCACTCGTTCATCTTATTATATGCACACAAAATTCATGTCATCCTAAATTTGTTACACTGGTGCGGGAGCAAAAAATAGATGCACAAGTTCATCTTCAGTGACACACTCGGTTCAAATTCTAATTTTTAGTTAGTACAATTCTTATTATTTTAGTTCAGCGCCGATTTCTGACTTCCTCGGCCATCACCACCACCTCGTGTAAGTTCGCTGCCGAGAACAAGCATGACCACCTACAATCTCCGGTGGTTGCCTTGGCCGCCCTCGGCCACGAGCTCGTCCACCATGCTTACTCGCAGCCGTCCAAGTGGAGCACGGACATCAGTCCATGTAGAATTGAAGCCACCATCTTCACCAAGCAGAATGGTTGTGCTAGTTCAATTTTTTCAGTGCATCTTCTGTGTGCTATTCAGTACATCTAATGCCAAATCGTAAGTACAATTGCCTCATCTTCATATAACATATTTCAATTTATAATGTTGTTTACTGTCGTAATTTTTTGGTACCAGTAACCTTCCTATATACATATACAACATCAGTCCAGCCGCTGTTATGGTAATAAGTAGTTTAGTAACTAGAAAAACAACAAAAAGTTGGTTCACTTTTTTTTCTCAGAAGATTTTTTGGTTCACCTTGTATATGGTTTTTCAGTTGACCTTGTATTTGCCTTTTCAGTTCATTGTACATGTTTCAAAAGGAGCTCCTTAGTTTTAGTAGATGTGGAGATTGGTAAAATCTAAAGTTCAACTTTTCTGATGGGGCACTTCGTAAAGCAAAGAAAAAAGAAAGCAGAGCAAAAGTGAAGAAAAAGAAAAGAAAACCAAAGTGGTTCTGAGAAGAAAATGCCTACTATCGAGTAATACATTCTCTCGTTAGTCTATGGTTATTTGTTCATGAGAATGAAAAAACAGTGGTACTATACAAATTACGTGAGCTGTTCATATAAAAAATGCCTCAGTTTGTGTAACATCAGTTCTAACTTTTATAGCTTGATAAATGATTAGAAGTCAATCTGAATTCATTTTGATCCATTCTCTTGTGATTTTAGGCTGAACTCCAATACTTGCATCCGCCACCCTAACGTTGGCGTGTTCCCTCAGTCCTCTCTCGACAAATCCAACAGTACAGGTTCTTCGGTGCGCCAAGTATTTCCTGCGGCGATGCCTGCATCATGGCCCATTGAGGAGATCTTGTGTATTCCACATAGAGGAAATATTGTCAGTTCATGAATAGAAAATTTATGTACCAGACTTAATATTAGTTTGGTGCATATTCTATCTTCAGTCCATGAAAAATCACAGAATAGTTGGTGTGTGTGCAGAAATATCGTCGGTGCAAGTTTCAAAATTCTGTAACTTTAGATATATCACCTAAATAAGTAATGATTTGTAGCGACTCCATGAAAAATCACAGAATAGTTGGTGTGTGTGCAGAAATATCGTCAGTGCAAGTTTCAAAATTTTGTAACTTTAGATATATCACCTAAATAAGTAATGATTTGTAGTGAGTTTCTTCAAAATTCAGTAAAGTTTAGATATATCACCCTAATATCGTCAGTGCAAGTTTCAAAATTCTGTAAGTTTAGATATATCGTAAAGAAAAATCGATGAGTCACCATCTGCTTTATATTCATGTTCTCTGCATCACAAGTAGCAAATGAGATTAACTGGGAGTGATCCCTGAACCATTTCATTAAAGTCCATGGTTTCCAACAATGCTAATGCTACCAGAAAGGAGCTGGAGGTGATGAAGCCTCCTGGCTTCTCCAATTAGCATGTTTGGCCAGTCTTGAAGCTCCTCCTCAATCTCTTCGATGATGATTGGGCGCCCATCAACGACGAGAGCTACCTCATCCTTGTTGACACCATAGATTGCAAAAGCAATGAACCAATACCTACCACTACCCGTCATGTAAAAAATGCTACTTTCGTTTTTGTTAGCGTTCCTTAATTACCACTTGATGCTCACCTTTCCAATTGCAGTTTCCAAAAAAATTTAGAGCTTCAGTCCAAATATGTTGCTTCTGTGATTATCCATATGTAGAAAATCACACTAAAAGATTGTTTTGTTCTCTGAACCTAAACACATTTTTTCTTTGAGCTTAAATGCATTTATTCTCTGAACATAAACAGGATGGCTCTCTGAACTTAAGTGTGTGTGTTCTTTGTGTATTCTGTGAGTGTTAGAGAACAATATGATGTATTTTGTTCTTGTAGAATGAAAAAATGATGTATGCATTGCTTCTTGGCCCAGCTGAGAGAACCCTCATGTTAAAAAGTATAAAGCAGTTTTGAAGCAATTCCTAGTGTCTTTCGAAGCATTCATGGTTAAAAAGCAACGACAACCTCCTCCGTTCGAGTTGAGCATTGGTCATCGTCCAAGTTGAGGACTAGGTGCCGTCCAAGTTCAAAAAGGGTCGTATGCAAGTACAGAAGTTTGTTTTAGTGAGAAAAATGTGGGGTTTTGACAATATTCTGTATGATTCATATGTTCAACCTTAGAACTTGGTGATATTCAGTATATTTTTCTATGACGAAGGCACACATGAAGTCCTGTGCAAATGGTTACCCCCCTAGTGCTTCCAAGATTCATATTTTGTTTCTTGAAATGTGTTGTGTGCCTGTTTGATGAGGTAAAGCAAAGTAAAAGGTGAAAATGTCATTAAAAATACTTGGAAGTACAAATGTGGAAAATAAATAATTTCTGATTCTCGTCAGGTAGGAAGTTTGGAGAAGAAAACATAAGTTTTTAAAAGAAGGGAATGGTAAAAATGTAAGTCCGTTCAACTACATAAACCATGAAGGTACGATGTGTGATGACACCGTCAGTAAGGATAAGGATGAGAAAGAAAACTAAAAACTAAAACTAAAAGAACATCGAGTGATTATTTTTTGAGAAGTACAAACTCTCTAGTACCATAAGTACCATAAATAAGAAATAAAAAATTGCATCAGTTCTGACTCAAGGGACATTAAATTTGCAAAAAAATTGTACCAGTAAAAGTTCGAAGGAAAAAAGCAACTTAATAAATGAAAAAATAACAAGTTCACAACTACAAAAGTTGTACGTTCAAACATGACGTCTCAGATAAGTTTGGGGAAAAAACTCAAATAAAAGAAAAGCCCATGGAAATTCAAATGGTAAAAGTTCAAGTCACAAAACGCGAGAAGTTCAAAAACATCGTTGCAAAAAAAGAGTTCAAAAAAGAAACACACAAAACATTTTATTTTTGAAAAAATATCATTCAATTCAAGATATAAACCATGCAAGTCCGAGGACTATGATACCGTAAACCATTGAAAAGTTATGAGGAAAACCTTACCAAAAAAAGAGTAAAGTCTAGTCTGCGAAAACACGATCATTACAAAACCATACAGACATCAGTTCAAGTAGATTTTTTGGAACCATTCAAAATTACTCTGTGAAAAATACCTCCCGAGTACACACATACACAAAGATCAGTACGAGTACTCTGTTTTTTGTGATGTGAAAACAATACGAAGGGTCTCACCGTATTTCAAATTATTCTTCACTAGTTGCGAATTTGAGAAAATGTTCAACATGACTAAGTTTCACATTTTCAATAGCTTTGCGTAGATGTTGAACTGAAATCTTTGGCCTCTTTGAAAGTTTCGCATTTGACAATTCTTTGGGAAATTTCGTGGATAAGCAAATAAGAACTCTGGTAGTAAATGGGTTTGGATTCGTGGACAACAATAATTGATGGATGCATATAAGCAATCTAGCCCTTTCTATCAAAAAATAGAAATCGGAAACTTGCTATATACACAATTAAGGAACAAACTGCCTCCTCTGTTTCTTCCCAAATTGGGAAGAACGCAATACAACTAGTACTATGTATAGTATAACTGTGCTCTACTTAGCTGAACGATTAACTCCACACAGCGTCTGCGTCTCCGCCATGCCGCTGTGCTCCCTATCCTCTCGCCATGCTCCAGCGTCCGGCGGCTCGATGAGCATCCCCTGCGCCAAGCTCTCATAGTACGACCCGGCAACCATGCCGCCAAACCACTGCTCGTCGTCGAGCTCCAGCAAGTCACCTGACAACATGGAGAAAAGCGCGCCGCTCGGGATAACGGCCGACTCCTCTGCTGGGCAAGGTACTGGAAGAACAATCTGCTGCCACTGGAACACTAAATTGCTGTCAAGATTGATAAATTAAGGTGTTTTTTTGCAGGTTCAATCTCTGATTATTTTCTTGTGGGGAATCCAATCTTTGGTTTACCTTGTAAAAGTACCTCCTTCCGGGCTCCAACCCATTCATGAGGCCATCAAAGACGAAGCCCGGATCCCTCCACCCTACGCTGTCATTCGCCGGCGCGTCGCACATGTGCTTCTGCTCGTACGTCCTCACCTCCATGCCCACCTCCATCCAGCCCTTCACCTCCTCCTTCTCAAGCCCATACCTCACGGCCCTCTTTCCGGCGTACGCGCACATGAACATCACCCGCATCTCGTCGGCCCTATCGGCGAACGTGAGGTGCACCTGCTCGGGCCGCGTGGCCAAGCCCGCGAAAGAGACCTCGCCGGAGTGGAGGACGCGGTGGCGGCCATGGAGGAGCGGGTTACCATCATGGTCGATGTGGTGGTAGGAGTACTCTTTGGCAGTACAGTGAAAGAGGCGGAACTGGTACGGCGCCCGCGGGTTGGGGAGCCATGGGAGGGTGAGCTCTCCACGGCTGTTGCGCCAGGAGGCGGAGCCATTGAGGAAGATGTAGCCGAGAAAGTCGCGGTCGCTGGAGGTAGGGCCTGGGTTGCCGGGAGGGATCAGCTACAAGCAGCTTGGTCGACGGCTGGAGTGGCCAGCTGAACGGACGGGGGGAGAGCGGGAGGGGCTCTTATTTGCATTTTTAATAAAAGACGATCAGTTCAATGAAAATGACAGAATCAGTACAACCCCTCGAATGCATCAGTTCAAGTAGGGTAACAGAATAATATTCTGTTACGCGAAACAAAATAGCCGAGATGTATATATATATATATATATATATATATATATATATATATATGGATCTTTCCCCACCATATAGTGCTTGCCAAAAAGAAAAGAAGTAAAAAGGAAAGGTGAAGATCACCATGACTCTTGTATAAAGGTAGAAGGTAAAAGTAAAAGATAGGCCCTTCGCAGAGGGAAGTAGAGGTTGTCATGCGCTTTTATGGTTGGATGCACAAAATCTTGATCCAAAAGAACATCACTTTATATTGCAGCTTGTGATAGAGAATAGGTCTCTAATATTTGCTCCTTTTCCAGTCCAGAATTCCAGTTGTCGGCATTCTTCCTCTTCATGTAAACCTTATAAAATAAGAGAGAATAGGCATACGTATTGTGATGTAATGTGTAATAATAGCCCATAATGCTATAAATATCAATATAAAAACATGATGCAAAATGGACATATCAACTTCCCCAAGCTTAGACCTTGCTTGTCCTCAAGCGAAAGCCGATATCGAAAAATATGTCCACATGTTTAGAGATAAAGGTGTCGCTAAAATAAGATATGAACATGAGGGCATCATGATCATCTTTGAAAAGCAACATATAATGCCATATAATTTCTTATGCTAAAGTAACGATTCATACTCAAGATAAAGTATGAATCATAAACCTCATTGAAAACTAACAAACTATGATCTCAGTCATTGAAGCAATTGCAATTTATCATAACATTGGAAAGAGTCAATATAAGAGTTTTTCAGCAAGTCCACATACTCAACTATCATTTAATCTTTCACAATTGCTAACACTCACGTGATACTTATGGGTACAAAGCTTCAATTGGACATAGAGAAAGATAGGGGCTTATAGTTTTGCCTCCCAACCTTTTACCTCAAGGGTAATGTCAACAATAATACTTTATGAAAACCTACATCCGAGTGGATATATATATCCGGATCTCTCCAACACATAGTGCTTGCCAAAGGAAAAAGTATAAAAAGGAAATGTGATGATCACCATGACTCTTGTATAAGGGTAGAAGATAAAAGTAAAAGATAGGCCCTTCGTAGAGGGAAGCAGAGGTTGTCATGCACTTTTATGGTTGGATGTACAAAATCTTAGTGCAAAAGAACGTCACTTTATATTGCCGCTTGTGATAAAGACCTTAATTATGTAGTCCGTCGCTTTTATTTCTTCCAAATCACAAGTTCGTATAAAGCTTATTTTCTTCACACTAAAAGAGCATACATATTTAAAGAGCAATTTTTATTGCTTGCACTGATGACAACTTACTTGAAGGATCTTACTCAATCCATAGGTAGGTATAGTGGACTCTCATGGCAAAACTGGTTTTAAGGGATGTTTGAATGCACAAGTAGTATCTCTAATTGGTGCAAAAGATTTGTCTAGCATGGGATGGGAAACAAGCACAACATGTTGGAGGATCCATGACAATATAACTTCTATTCAAATATATGAAAACATAACCCATTATGTTGTCTTTCTTGTCCAACATCAACCTTTTAGCATGTGATATTTTAATGAGTGCTCACAATCACAAAAGATGTCCAAGATAGTGTATTTATACGTGAGACATCTATTTCTTTATTACTTCCTATTAATTGCAACAAT
Organism: Triticum dicoccoides; assembly: GCF_002162155.2. Classification (NCBI taxonomy): domain Eukaryota; kingdom Viridiplantae; phylum Streptophyta; class Magnoliopsida; order Poales; family Poaceae; genus Triticum; species Triticum dicoccoides. The sequence goes on along the minus strand of NC_041392.1, from coordinate 242,568,916 downwards.
GACCAAAATTATGTTTTTCAACTCCCAACAAATTTCACATGACATACTTCTTATATGTGAAGTCATCACTCTCCATAAGATCATTATATAATCTTTTTAGTTCTTTTATTTCTTTATTCAAGATCATAGCAAGCAAAGCCCTTGACTCAAAACTAATCTTTATTATATAACTCATGGAGTTGATTACATAGATGGATCACAAAGCAAAACTCAAAGACTAGATCATAGTAAAAAAATTATTCTTGTAAACCAAGATATAACCAAAAGGATCAAATTAAGAAAAATGATAAAGGTAAAGATGTGATGGTGATACGATACCGGGACACCCCCCTGAAGCTTGGCACAAGCCAAGGGGAGTGGCCATACCCATGTAGTCAATTTTCCTTCTTCGGAGGTGGTGATGATGGAGTTGATGATGATGTGGGTTTATCCTTTTTCCTCAGCTTATGCTTGAGGATGGAATTTTCCTCCCTCAGGTCATTGATCTCCTGTTCCAGTATTAATATATTTTTGCATAATTCTTGCTTGTTGTCCTGCAAAAGATGAAAAGGGATAAACTCAATCTTAGGTTTCTTTGCTTTATTAGGTATACTTGACTTTTTGAACTCCACGTGCATGTCCCCGGGTTGGGGTAGTGGGACTTCCTCTTCATCTGAGCTTGTCTCTTCCTTTCACTTTTAATCGTAGTCTTCTTCTTCCTTCGTGGTCCAACAATAATGCTCCACATCTGTCGGCATTCTGGGAACGGGGTCCCCAGACCTGCCTGCCTGCGGCCCGTAGCGTGGCTGAGCTAGCAGTCCGTACGTCCCTTCTTCACCAACAAAGCGCCCAAGTCCCTCGCGAGGGGCCAAGCCTCGCGAGGCGGATGACACAAGACCTCCTCTGGAGTGGCCTAGCTAGGCAGGCTCATGAGGAGCGGAGATATCAAGGCGAGGCGAACCTCCCGAGGCTTGATAACCCACAAGTATAGGGGATCAATTGTAGCCTCTTTCGATAAGTAAGAGTGTCGAACCCAACGAGGAGCTAAAGGTAGAACAAATATTCCCTCAAGTTCTATCGACCACCGATACAACTCTACGCACACTTGACGTTCGCTTTACCGGAAACAAGTATGAAACTAGAAGTACTTTGTAGGTGTTTTTGGGTAAGCTTGCAAGAAAGTAAAGAGCACGTAAATAAAAGCTAGGGGCTGTTTAGATAAAGACACAACTAAATTAGTTTTAGTAAAGAGCTTTTGTCAACAAGAAAGTTATTTTTCCCTAGGCAATCGATAACTAGACCGATAATCATTATTGCAATTTTATTTGAGGGAGAGGCATAAGCTAACATACTTTATCTACTTGGATCATATTGAAAGGATCGAGAAGAGGTGTCTAGAGGGGGGTGATTAGACACTAAGTGCCAAAAGTTGCAATTTTTAATATTCTTAAGTTTAAGTGGAGTTTAAGCACAAGTTTAACAAACACAATACATATCAAGCAAGCATGCCATGAGTATATGAGCAGCGGAAAGTAAAGCATGCAACTTGCAAGAATGTAAAGAGAAGGGTTTGGAGTATTCAAACGCAATTGGAGACACGGATGTTTTTGACGTGGTTCCAATAGGTGGTGCTATCGTACATCCACGTTGATGGAGACTTCAACCCATGGAGGGTAACGGTTGCGCGAGTCCATGAAGGGCTCCACCCACGAAGGGTCCACGAAGAAGCAACCTTGTCTATTCCATCACGGCCGTCGCCCATGAAGGACTTGCCTCACTAGCGGTAGAACTTCACGAAGTAGGCGATCTCCTTTCCCTTACAAACTCCTTGGTTCATCTCCACAATCTTGTTGGACGCTCCCAAGTGACACCTAGCCAATCTAGGAGACACCACTCTCCAAGAAGTAACAAATGGTGTCTTGATGATGAACTCCTTGCTCTTGTGCTTCAAATGATAGTCTCCCCAACACTCAACTCTCTCTCATAGGATTTGGATTTGGTGGAAAGAAGATTTGAGTAGAAAGCAACTTGGATAAGGCTAGAGATCAAGATTCATAAGGTTGGAATGGAATATCTTGACCTCAACACAAGTGTAGGTGGTTCTCTCTCAGAAAATGTGTATTGGAAGTGTAGGTATGTTCTGATGGCTCTCTCCATGAATGAAGAGTGGGTGGAGGGGTATATATAGCCTCCACACATAATCTAACCGTTATACACAATTTGCCAAACTCGGTGGGACCGAATGGTTAAACTCGGTCGGACCGATTCAGCAAACCTAGTGACCGTTAGAATTTTCGGTGGGACTGAGATGCAACTTGGTAGGACCGATATGGTTAGGGTTAGGGCATAACGTAATCTCGGTGTGACCGATTAAACAAACTCGATGGGACCGATTTTGGTAATAAGCTAACTAGAGAGTTGGTCAGGTAAACTTGGTGGGACCGATTCGCTCATCTCGGTGAGACCGAAATGTTACAAAAGGGAAACAGAGAGTTTACATTGCAATCTCGGTGGGACCGATCGCTCATCTCGGTATAACCAAAACGTTACGAAGGGAAACAGAGAGATTACAATCCCATCTCGGTGAGACCGAGATCCCTATCGGTGAGACCGATTTGCCTAGGGTTTGTGGCAGTGGCTATGACATTTGAAACTCGATGGCGCCGGATAGATAGAATCGGTGGGGCCGAGTTTGACTTTTGGTTTAGGTCATATGTGGATGTGGGAAGGTAGTTGAGGGTTTTGGAGCATATCACTAAGCACTTTGAGTAAGCAAGCCATTAAGCAACACCTCATCCCCTCTTGATAGTATTGGCTTTTCCTATAGACTCAATGTGATCTTGGATCACTAAAATGGAAAATGTAGAGTCTTGATCTTGAAGCTTGAGCCAATCCTTTGTCCTTAGCATCTTGAAGGGGTTCCACATCCTCTAGTCCATGCCACTCCATTGTTGAACTTATCTGAAACATACTAGGTAAAAGTGTTAGTCCAACAAGAGATATGTTGACATTAATTACCAAAACCACCCAGGGAGCACTTGTGCTTTCAATCTCCCCCTTTTTGGTAATTGATGACAACATACATCAAAGCTTTAGATAAAGGTATAGAGAATAGCAAGTAAAGCTTTGGAAAGACAGGTAACATGCATAGGCTCCCCCCTACATATATGCAATCATGTGAATATTGAATATAGGAGCATGTGAACGCGTAAACATGACAGAGTAAGCAATGTGTTACATGTATCTTGGCTATATGCATCAGAGCACATGATGTGAATGTGAGAAATGTACATTCATGCTCATGAGTCCTTCTTGCAAACAGTATGTACATCAGCAAGAACTTCTCATGCACATGACTGTGATACATATACTTACCTTGTGGTCTTGAGTTGGCTTAGGATGGGATGAACCTGCGCAAACAAGGTTAAATAACACAGATACACCTACTGACCAGAGCAAGCAAGAGAAACCACAAGAGAACCAAGACTGGGATGACATGTAGAGTGAGTACTAATTACCACATTGGATATAGACATGTCCCCAAAGGTAAAGATATGCAATAAAATCAGAGATTTCCTTCCCTTAGATGTCTTGCTCCCCCTGAATCTGCATGGGATATTGGGAGAAGATAGGGAACAGAAAATCAGAGCAACAAAAAATAAACAACAGAGCTTGAGCTAAAGCAAGCAACCAAACATGTCTTTCCCCTCTTAAAGACATGTCAAATCTCTCCTCTTGAACACCAAACATCTGGGGTATTTGATGATATTACTTTCTCCTAGCTGAGAAACTCTCTCCCCCTGAGTATTCTCTCTTTCTCCCCCTATAGGAAGGATTAAGCTTTGATGTGATCTCTCTCTCCCCCTTTGACATCAATTTCCAAGAAGGGCTCTTCTGGACATGTGATACAAATGGGTTGGTCCTTGAGTCACAGAGCAAAGCAGCATGTCTAATATGATGCTGGTAGAGGACAAGAATCATTGAGTGGAGCTGGAGCAAACATAATTCAGCCATAAGTGGCAAGTTGGTTTTCCTTTGATGGAATCGGTGACTTCAAGTTGTGTGCTTCGGTTGCACCGAAAGATTTCGGTTGGGCCGAAGAGAACAAACTGGTGTGACCGAGTTCATCAGAGTGAAACCACTTGTCACCTCAGCTCACTAGACAAGTAAGATCTCACAAGGATATGCAAGGAATTTACTGAAAGATTTGCAATGAATTGGATGCAGAAAATGCAGAACAAAAAGGAAAGAAAAGAAACTAAAAGTTCTAGATGAAGTGAAAGGGGAAACAAATATGCAAATACAAAAGCACAGAGAAACACTAGAGAACTTCATCTAGAAATGGTCGGTGACAAAGTCACCTATGTTAGAGTATATTGACTTAGGAGTCAAGTGAGAGCACTTGATCATAGGTCATACTCATCGTTTAAGCTCAAAATGGGGTTACCATTTTTTGTTTAAGCATCTTGATGTATTCACATCTTGTCGAGTTGCTTTGGCTCATGACTTGGCGTAAAGCTTCTCTAAGATGGAATAACATACCTTGGGTGGTGGTGTTGATCTTGATCATGTAGTTGAACTTGTGTGGGTTGCTCAAGGTTGATGTAGTTCATCAAGAGTTGGGAGCACCACTTGGAGTTTGAGTTCATCTACCTACATGGGTTAGCTTTGCAAGGAAGAGCACTTGTGTATCCAAAATGACAATCATGAGACTCAACATAGAATTTGCCAAAGGATATGTTTGAATGGTTTTGTGCTTCCTTGTCTTCAACCACCATTGTGTAGAGACTTGGTGATGTAGAGATTGCTCAAGATGTGAGTGAGTTGCAATCTCATAGATTTAGATTCAACCAAGTACCTACACGGGTTAGATAACATGCAAGGTACAAATATATCCAAGACATGTGAATAGCATCATAAGAGAAATATCGAGGATTAGTCATAGGCTCATGCCCCGCATGTATCAAATGGAGTTCCTACTCCAAGTTTGAAGCATCAATGATGTTCAATTCACCTCTCAACCTACAAAACACTTTCTCATCAAGTGGTTTAGTGAATATATCTGCCAATTGCTTATCGGTGCGAACATGCTTAAGGTTAATGTCCCCTTTTGCAACATGATCTCGAATGAAATGATGACGAACTTCAATATGCTTAGTTCGAGAATGTTGCACGGGATTGTGAGCAATCTTAATAGCACTTTCATTGTCACATAGCAATGGAACATGTTTCACATATATCCCATAATCTTTAAGAGTTTGGGTCATCCAAAGTAATTGAGCACAACATGAACCAGCGGCAATGTATTCCGCTTCGGCGGTGGATAAGGATACCGAGTTTTGTTTCTTGGAAGACCAAGACACAAGAGATCTACCAAGGAATTGACAAGTACCCGAAGTGGATTTTCTATCAACCTTGTCTCCGGCATAGTCCGAATCGGAGTAGCCAACAAGATCAAAAGAGGACCTCTTAGGATACCAAATGCCAAAATTTGGTGTATGGATTAGGTATCTCACTATCCTTTTCACAGCCTTAAGATGACACTCTTTAGGAGTAGCTTGATATCGTGCACACATGCACACACTTAGTACAATATCGGGACGAGAGGCACATAGATATAACAATGAACCAATCATAGAGCGATAAACCTTTTGATCAACTTGTTCAACATCTTTGGTCAAATCAAGATGTCCACTAGTAGGCATGGGTGTAGTCATACATTTGCATTCTTGCATATTGAACTTCTTGAATAAGTCCTTGGTGTACTTCGTTTGAGAGACAAAGGTACCTTCCTTAGTTTGCTTGATTTGCAAACCGAGAAAGAATTTGAGTTCACTCATCATAGACATCTCAAACTTCTCCAACATTAGCTTTCCAAACTTCTCACTAAAATGAGGGTTAGTTGAACCAAATATGATATCATCAACATAAATTTGGCACACAAATAGTTCTCCATTAACCCTTTTAGTAAAAAGAGTAGAATCAATTTTACCAATTTCAAAGCCTTTTTCATTAAGGAACTTGGTCAAGCATTTATACCATGCTCTAGGAGCTTGTTTAAGACCATAAAGGGCTTTGTGAAGTTTGTAAACATGATTAGGTTTCTTAGGATTGACGAAGCCGGGAGGTTGCTTAACATAAACTTCCTCCTCGATTTTGCCATTTAGAAAAGCACTTTTAATGTCCATTTGGTACAAGGTGATATTATGGTGATTAACATAAGCAAGTAAGATGCGAATGGACTCAAGTCTAGCAACGGGAGCATATGTCTCACCATAGTCCATACCTTCAACTTGTGTGTAGCCTTGGGCAACGAGACGTGCTTTGTTGCGAACCACTTGTCCATCTTCATCTTGCTTGTTGCGAAACACCCATTTAGTACCAATGATGTTGTGGTTGTTGTCGGGCTTCTCGACCAATGTCCACACTTGATTTCTCTCAAAGTTGTGTAGCTCTTCATACATAGCGTTTATCCAATCCGGATCCTCCAATGCTTCTTCAAGCTTCATAGGTTCAATGCTAGAGATGAATGAGTAATGTTCAAAAAAGTTAGCTAAACAAGTTTTAGAGCGAGTGATTCTCCCGGTTTGGATATCATTGTAGATTTGCTCGACGGGATGATCCTTAGCAATTCTTGCTCGAACTCGTGAAAGCTTTTGCTTGGGTCGGGGTGGAACATCCTCTTCATCTTGTGCTTCTTCTTGGCCTTCTTCATTGTTGAAGTTGTCGTTCTCTTGTCGTGGTGGAGAAGGAGGTTGTTGATGTTCATCTTGGTGCGCTTCCTCGTTTTCTTCATCTTGGTGTGTCCCACTTGTGGATGCTTCCATATCAACTCTTGGTTCACCTTGTTGTGAGGTAGAAGCTTGCACTTGGATGGACGAGGTACTCTCCTTCACTTTCGTTGGACGAATCTTGCCAATGGACATGTCTTGAATTGCTTCCGAAGGGTCTTTGTCTCCTACATCAATTGGCAATTGCTCTACTTGCGAGCCGTTAGATTCATCAAACTTCACATCTACCGTCTCTTCAACCTTTCGGGTGAAATTGTTGTAGACACGGTAAGTGTGAGAGTTTGAGCCATAACCAAGTAGGAAACCTTCATGAGATTTAGGAGCAAATTTAGAACGATGATGCTTATCAAGAATGTAGCACTTTGAGCCGAATACTCGAAAGTATCCAACTTGGGGTTTGTTACCGGTGAGGAGCTCGTATGCCATCTTGCCGAGTAGCTTGTGAAGATACAAGCGATTTGTTGCATGACAAGCTGTCTCAACCGCTTCCGCCCAAAAGTGTTTTGGCGTTTTGTACTCATCAAGCATCGTTCTTGCCATCTCGATAAGAGTCCGGTTCTTCCTTTCAGCAACTCCATTTTGTTGAGGTGTGTACGTAGCCGAGAACTCATGTGAAATCCCTTCTTCGTCAAGAAAGGTGTCCACATTTGCGTTCTTGAACTCCATTCCGTTGTCGCTCCGAACCTTCTTGATCTTCATGTCAAACTGATTTTGGGCCTTCCTAGCGAAGTTTTTGAAGATCTTTTGGACCATTGATTTGTCATCACGAAAGAACACCCACGTAAATCTTGAAAAATCATCAACTATGACTAGACCAAATGAGTTACCACCGAGACTCTTGTAGGCATTGGGTCCAAAGAGATCCATGTGAAGTAGCTCGAGTGGTCTTCTTGTGGTCATGATGTTCTTCGCGCGGTGACTTCCTCCAACTTGTTTCCCTACTTGACAAGCACTACAAAGTCTATCCTTGTCAAATATGACATCTTTTATTCCAAGGATATGATCACCTTTAATAAGCTTATCAAGATTTCGCATACCAACATGACCTAGTCTTCTATGCCACAACCAGCCTTTAGAAGATTTGGCAATTAAGCAAGTTTTAGGTTGAGCCTTTTTAGTGAAATCAACAATGTAAAGATCTCCTCTACGTATACCGGTAAAGACCATTTTATGATTATCTCTACGAAACACTTGGCAGTCTACTTCAATAAATAGGACATTGAAACCGAAATCAGCAAGTCTAGATACTGAAAGTAAGTTGTAGCCAAGAGATTCAACGAGCATGACATTTTGTATGGAGCTATCATGTGAGATGGCCACCTTACCAAGTCCAACCACCTTACCCTTTGAATTATCACCAAAAGTGACATACTTTCGAGGGCCGTCATTTTCAGCAAGCTCACGGAACATGTCTTTATCTCCGGTCATATGATCAGTACATCCACTATCAAGGGCCCATTCCTTTCCTCCAGCCATGTAGCCGTGAAGATTTGCCATAAGACCAAAGTGTCTCATCGCATCATCGAGATCATAGTCACTATCATCATCATCATCATCCTCATCATCCTCATCCGAGTATTCATGTTCAACATCATCTTGTGATTGATCAATTCCTAGAGAGGGCAATTCATTAGATAAATGATAATTTCTATAGTTATCTTTATGAATTCTAATAGCTCTGGAAATGATATTGCTAATGATTCCAACATCTCCTTTGGCACTCGTAAGATTAGTAAGCTTAAATAAGCAGTCACCAAATTTGGGATCATTGGAACTCATCTTAATCAAAGCAATAGACTTATGGAGGATTTCATCTAGATCTTTCAAGGAGTAATCAGGAAAGAGTTCCTCAAGAAATTTCCATATGGTGTAGGCACACTTGAGAGTAGGCAAACATCTAATCAAGTTTCTAGGCAAGCCTCTAATGATGAGCTCAACAGTTCTAAGATTGTGAATCATGCCAATATCTTCATCTAGGGTAGGGTGCAAAGGATCAACATGAGGTGCACAAGGGCTAGTAATGTACTTGTTCAAATGATATTCATTGAAAATCTCAAGCATTTCATTTTTTCCACTCATGAAAATACTCTCCATCAAGAATAGGCACTCTATGTTTAAGACTCCTCAAAGTAGGCACATCCATCTTCCTCCAATGGTGTTTAAACCAAGGCAATGGAGACCAATGCTCTGATACGAATTGAAAGGATCGAGAAGAGGTGTCTAGAGGGGGGGTGATTAGACACTAAGTGCCAAAAGTTGCAGTTTTTAATATTCTTAAGTTTAAGTGGAGTTTAAGCACAAGTTTAACAAACACAATACATATCAAGCAAGCATGCCATGAGTATATGAGCAGCGGAAAGTAAAGCATGCAACTTGCAAGAATGTAAAGAGAAGGGTTTGGAGTATTCAAACGCAATTGGAGACACGGATGTTTTTGTCGTGGTTCCGATAGGTGGTGCTATCGTACATCCACGTTGATGGAGACTTCAACCCACGGAGGGTAACGGTTGCGCTAGTCCATGGAGGGCTCCACCCACGAAGGGTCCACGAAGAAGCAACCTTGTCTATTCCATCACGGCCGTCGCCCACGAAGGACTTGCCTCACTAGCGGTAGATCTTCACGAAGTAGGCGATCTCCTTGCCCTTACAAACTCCTTGGTTCAACTCCACAATCTTGTTGGAGGCTCCCAAGTGACACCTAGCCAATCTAGGAGACACCACTCTCCAAGAAGTAACAAATGGTGTGTTGATGATGAACTCCTTGCTCTTGTGCTTCAAATGATAGTCTCCCCAACACTCAACTCTCTCTCACAGGATTTGGATTTGGTGGAAAGAAGATTTGAGTGGAAAGCAACTTGGGGAAGGCTAGAGATCAAGATTCATAAGGTTGGAATGGAATATCTTGACCTCAACACAAGTGTAGGTGGTTCTCTCTCTGAAAATGTGTATTGGAAGTGTAGGTATGTTCTGATGGCTCTCTCCACAAATGAAGAGTGGGTGGAGGGGTATATATAGCCTCCACACAGAATCGAACCGTTACATACAATTTGCCAAACTCCGTGGGACCGAATGGTTAAACTCGGTCGGACCAATTCAGCAAACCTAGTGACCGTTAGGATTTTTGGTGGGACTGAGATGCAACTCGGTAGGACCGATATGGTTAGGGTTAGGGCATAACGTAATCTCGGTGTGACCGATTACACAAACTCGGTGGGGCCGATTTTGGTAATAAGTTAACCAGAGAGTTGGTCAGGGAAACTCGGTGGGACCGATTCGCTCATCTCGGTGAGACCAAAATGTTACAAAAGGGAAACAGAGAGTTTACATTTCAATCTCGGTGGGACCGATCGCTCGTCTCGGTAAGACCGAAACGTTAGGAAGGGAAACAGAGAGATTACAATCCCATCTCGGTGAGACCGAGATCCCTATCGGTGAGACCGATTTGCCTAGGGTTTGTGGCAGTGGCTATGACATTTGAAACTCGGTGGCACCGGATAGATAGAATCGGTGGGGCCAAGTTTGACTTTTGGTTTTGGTCATATGTGGATGTGGGAAGGTAGTTGAGGGTTTTGGAGCATATCACTAAGCACTTTGAGCAAGCAAGCCATTAAGCAACACCTCATCCCCTCTTGATAGTATTGGCTTTTCCTATAGACTCAATGTGATCTTGGATCACCAAAATGGAAAATGTAGAGTCTTGATCTTGAAGCTTGAGCCAATCCTTTGTCCTTAGCATCTTGAAGGGGTTCCACATCCTCTAGTCCATGCCACTCCATTGTTGAACTTATCTGAAACATACTAGGTAAAAGTGTTAGTCCAACAAGAGATATGTTGACATTAATTACCAAAACCACCCAGGGAGCACTTGTGCTTTCACATATGCACTTATGATTGGAACTCTAGCAAGCATCCGCAACTACTAAAGATTCATTAAGGTAAAACCCAACCATAGCATTAAAGCATCAAGTTCCCTTTATCCCATACACAAACAACCTACTTACTCGGGTATGTGCTTCTGTCACTCACGCCACCCACCATAAGCAAATCATAAACATATTGCAAACCCTACAGTGGGAATCCCTCACGCTTGCGCGACACGGAGAGCACCATAGGACAGCACCAATAATAAAACATACAACTCAAACCAATCACGATCATCAAATAGCCATTAGGACAAAACAGATCTACTCAAACATCATAGGATAGCCATACATCATTGGGAAATAATATATAGCATTGAGCACCATGTTTAAGTAGAGATTACAGCGGGTAAGAGAGAGGTTAGACCGCTGCATAGAGGGGGGAAGAGTTGGTGATGATGGTGGTGAAGTTGTTGGTGAAGATGGTGGTGATGATGATGGCCCCCGGTGGCACTCCGGCGCAACCGGAAGCGAGGGGGAGAGAGCCCCCCTCCTTCTTCTTCTTCCTTGACATCCTCCCTAGATGGGAGAAGGGTTTCCCCTCTGGTCCTTGGCTCCCATGGCGTGGGAGGGGCGAGAGCCCCTCCGAGATTGGATCTATCTCTCTGTCTCTCTCTGCTTCTGCGTTCTCTTCTAGCTCTGTTTCACCGTTTCGTATATATATGGAGATCCGCAACTCCGATTGGCCTGGAACCTTCGCCGTGATTTTTTTTCCCGAATATTAGCTTTCTTGCGGAAAAAGAAGAGCGTCAACCGCCTTACGGTGGGCTCACGAGGGTAGGGGCGCGCCCTAAGGGGGGGTGCGCCCCCTGTCTCGTGACCACCTTGGGCACTGGTTCGTGTTGATCTTCCTTCCGAATTTTCCATATTTTCCAAAAATAAGCTCCGTCCATTTTTATCCCATTTGGACTCCGTTTGATATGGATATTCTGCGAAACCAAAAACATGCAACAGACAGGAAGTGGCACTGGGCACTGGATCAATATGTTAGTCCCAAAAATAATATAAAAAGTTGTCAAAAAGTATATGAAAGTTGAATAATATTGGCATGGAACAATCAAAAATTATAGATACGACGGAGATGTATCAAGGCTCTCATGACGTGAGCCGTGACGATCGGCACCAGGCGGGCGCCAGCGCGCATAGCGTCCTTGTTTCCTCTTTGGTGCAAAGGGGGCAAGTGCAGCCGCGAAGTACCGAGGCCTCAGGAAAAGGTTGCCATTTTGGTGCAACAAGACCAGGACCATGGGCTGCAAGACGGATGTCACCGTGGAGCCCAGAACAATGTCACCGCCAGAACTTTGTGCAGGCGAAGACTACTTTTGTCAGGATAGCTTGTACTAGTTGTCCCCCTTCAAATTAGCCCGCCATTGTTGGCTGCCTTCTCGCTCGATATTTGGGAAGAGGACCAGGGCCTCTATAAATAGGACTAGCCACCACCTTAGAGAGGAGGGAGAGAGACCACCCCCCACACACAAGCTCACCGAGCTCAAGAACGCCTCAACCTCAGGAGGCCGTTCTTCCCTTGTATGGTTCATCATCAGCCCAAGAGGCAATCCACCACCACCACACTGGAGTAGGGTATTGCACCACAACGGTGGCCCAAACCAGTATAAACCCCATGTCCTTCTGTATTATGAGTTCGTCGAGTTCGTCTGCAAGATCTTAGCGGGCTAGAGCATAGATCGGTTGGAGGGAAAGACTTCGCGCGCACCCCAGTGTTTGAACCTTAAGGGTTTGCTGGAACCCAACATCTCGACATTTGGCGCGCCAAGTAGGGGTGCGCCGTAGCTTCCCTTCCATTAGTTCGTCGCTCCGTCGCTCCGCCGACTCCATGTCGGACGCTCGACGCGCTCGAGCTGAGTGTCGGGTCGCCCTCACCGCCCGCGTCGCTTAGACGGCTACCGTCGGCGGGCTGCCTCGTCATTCTCCGTCCCCTGCCGCCAACGCTGCCACCGGTCCAGTGGGAAATGATCAGCAGGAGTCCTCGCAACATCCTTCGGTGCAGAAGGACGGCCGCACCGCTACTCCATCACTCACCCCTGCTGGCTCTTTGTCTCAAGTGCACCGCGCTCCCATGGAGGCACGGGCCGCGCTCATCGCGGCGAACGAGCTCCTATGTTACCGCCCCATCGATGACGTCTATGAGGAGTGGCTCGACCGCGTCGCCGAGCTTGTCCGTGCCGCGGGGGGCTCTCTGGCGCCGTCCCACTCTCTGCCTCCCCCTCAGCAGGCCACGGGCGATGGGGCTCATGGCGTGCCTCCACCGCCTCGACCCCAAGACGGTGCCTTGGCACCAAGGCGCGCGCCTCCGCGGCATGATCCGCCGCACCCGGCGCCCGCGCGTGAAGAAAGGAGCTGCCAAGAAATTCTGCGACCGCGAGAAGCTGCACTAGCACTCCCCACTCCACCTCGTCAAGACCGGGCGCCGCCTGAAGTGGCAGAGTGCGGACCTCGCCAAGACCAAGCTCTTCCCCCGAAGCGGGCCCCGGCAACCACGGTAGGCTGCCGCGCCTTCACCCCTGAGCTGCGTAGCGTTGCCTGGCCAGGCAAGTTCAAGCCAGATCTGCCTCCTCGGTACCACAGCACCGCCGACCCCCCGGAGTTCCTGCAGCTCTACGAGTTGAGCATCGAAGCGGCCAACGGCGACGAAAAATTCATGGCGAACTGGTTCCCCATGGCACTCAAGGATGGGGCCCGATCCTGGCTCCTGAACCTACAACACGACTTGATCTCCTCCTGGGAAGAGATGCGCGACCGCTTCGTCGCCAACTTCCAGGGCACTCGTGACCGCCCACCGGTCGCGGGGGACCTACGCCGCATCAAGCAACAACTAGGAGAGACCCTCCAGAAGTACATATACGCTTCAACTGCAACCGCCTCAAGATCCCCAAGGTCACGGACGAGGCCATCATCTCCGTGTTTTCCGACGGTGTCTGCGACGTCAAGATGAAGGAAGAACAAGCTATCCATGAGGAGCTTTGCACATTTCAGGAGCTGTTCAACCTGGCGACCAGGTGCGCAAGAGCTGAGGAGGGGCACCTCTCTCTCCTTGAGCTGCCAGCTGCAGGAGTGGAGGAAAAGAAGGCCAAGGACGTGAAGCGTAAAGAGGCAGTAGTGCTCGCAGCAGAGCCCGACACCAAGCGAGGCAGAGATCAGCCCGAGTCATCCAAGAACGGCCGCCCATTCTGCGCCTTCCACAACCTGAACACCCACAACACCAGCGACTGTCAAGAGCTCAGAGCCATTCAGGAAGGACGCTTCGGCCGACGCCTCGAGTGCAATGACCGGGGCTATGGCCGCGGAGGAGGACGCGGAGGCGGACACTGGGACGACTGTGGCCCACGCCAGGAGTGGCGTGACCGGCCTCGTGAGGACCGCTGGCAGGACCAACCTCGCGAGGGCGCCTGGAGGGACCCGCCTCGTGAGGATCACCCCCAGGGCAACGCTAGTCTTCCCCCGTTGCCGCCGCCGAGGAGGAACGACGACCACCACCAGGATGAGGGGGCTGGGGGCTTCCAGGAGCCACGTGCGGTCGCTTGCATCTTGGGCGGCGCTCAGGCCCTAGCCTCTCAGCGCATCTTCAAACAGTTCGCTCGCGAGGTGAACGCGGCGCTCCCCAAGCTCGAGGCCACGCGCCCGCTCCGGTGGTCCCAATGCGCCATCACCTTCAGCTTGGCCGACCAGCTCAAGTGCACAGCCACCGCTGGCACACTCCCTATGCTCTGCTCCCCAGTCATCAGCAATGTGCAAGTCACCAAGACTCTCATCGACGGCGGCGCAGGGCTCAACATCCTATCCGCCGACACGTTAGACAACCTCCAAGTGCCCTATGAGCAGCTCCAGCCAACCAATCCTTTCTCAGGAGTGACTGACGGTTCCACCACACCAATAGGGCAAGTCCGCCTGCCTGTCACCTTCTGGGAGCGCAAGAATTACCGCACCAAGCTCATCGACTTCGACGTCGCGCACATCCGCCTGCCGTACAATGCCATCCTCGGGTATCCAGCCCTGGCCAAGTTCATGGCAGTCACTCAGCACAGCTACAATGTTCTCAAGATGCCAGTAAGTGGGGGGGTCATCATTGTCCCATGTGAAGAAAGGGATGCGGTGTGCTCCCTTGAGCGCGCCCTTCCAAGCGACGGCAATCGACAACCCTGATAGTAGAAGTGAAGGCCCTCCGAAGACCATCCCCAAGAAGAAGCTACCGTGCCGTGCAGGACCCCAAGAAGGTGGCATCGCATCAGAATCCTCGTCAAGATCGGCGCCCGCTCCAGGAGCGCCTCCCTCCACCACATAGGAAAGCGCGCCCGGTGCCCTCCTCAGGCAAGGCTTGGTGGCTCTCTTCTGGAGGGCCTTGGACCTTGCCAATCTCACGAGGGAGGCGCTTGGGCACCACTTGGAAGCGTGCTTCATGGCACATGTTCCTCAGGAGAGCATGGGGCAAGGAATGCCCACCACCTAGGAGTTCATCACCAAGACCAACCAAGAGCTACAAGACGCAAGAGCCATGCGTGGCGACAGCCGCTCACAGAGTGTGGCTCACCACCCAGGCGAGGGTGCTGAGCTACGTGCCTGCATCGACATCCCAGGGCTCAACAGGGCCACATCTTAGGAATGCTTCTGGCCATCATGCATGGGCCGCTGTGAGGGTCCACCACACAACTTCGTTCGCATGCCCTTCGTCGGCCCATCAGCGCAGTGTGCGGCAAGTCCTGGCGGCTCAGGAGGCCAGTTTCCACGTCGTTCTGGAGGAGATGGCGACGGCCTTCAAGGAACCTCCTGAGCCCCCAGAGCCTCCCGAGGCTCAGGGTCCCGGTGGCTCATGAGGAGTCATTCCTTCAGCGCATGGCTTCAGCTACACCAGCTCTACTTCGTCTACAGACCCAGGTGCCATCTTCCAAGTTCATTTAAGCTGGGAGCGCCCCTCTAGCTGCACTATTCCCAGGCCACGTGTGTCCGTCCGTGTGGCATGTATCCCTTCTGCTTATGTTTCTAAGCTTACCTCGTTGGGGGCGCCCCTCGGGCTGCATCATCCCCGCGCCGCTCGGGCCAGACCCAGTGGCATGTACCTTCCTGCATTTACCCCAGACAATCTGCTCTTCATGCTTAACCTGCCAACTGCTATCACCTGTTTGATCACCGCCCGCCACGGGTCCGTTCGCCCCATGCAATTTGCTTGCACGTTAAAAGGGGGGCTCCTGAGCATCGCGACTTAGGAGCTCTTACTAGATCTCCGGCCCTCGCCCCTGGCCTTGACCACGACATCACGACCTGACATACTAGCGGCGGCTGAGCTCACTCGAGGGCCGGGACCTGAGGACGTGGAGTGCTTGCATCTAACCGCCTTGCAGGGACATACAGTCACCAAGTATCAAGACCAGGTGCAACCCACCTTGAGGTAGGGCCTCGTGAGTCCTGCGCTGGCTCACGAGTGCCCAGATACACCTCGCAGCCCTACCATGCAAGACACGTGTCAGGGTGGGGCTGTACACGCCCCGGGGGCTCCTCCCGGAGGGGGCCCCCATCCCACGCCCAAGTGGAAGCTCCATGCTCCTTGCTGGCTGTCGACACTGCCGAGGAGCGGCTATGCCCGTGCACAAGCGGAAGCACTATGCTCCGCGCTGGTGATAAACAACTGAGGGCGACCCTACGATCGTACCAACCTCGGGGAGCCCAGAGCTCAGCGCCCAGCCTCACCACGACGCCTCCCCTCGGGAGAGTCACGCGAGGGGGCTGGGCACGGGGGCTGCGCTCGGGTCACGCCCAAGCGCACGCCACCCAACCAGGTCCCCCGGACTTGGGCGTCGTGCGCCATTCCCGAGGCCTCGGCGAGGGCAGGTATGGAAATTGTTTGAACGTCAAGGGGGACTCCTGAGCATCGCGACTCAGGAGCCTAACTGGTCACGTAGCCCCTCACTCCTTGGTCCGTCCTGGTCTCCGGTCGGCCCAACGGCGGTTGAGGCATGCACGGGGCTGGGCTCTGCCGACGTAGAACATTAATCTATCCTCACGAACTCTCCCTATATGATGTTCGCACTTCAAGGGGGACTCCTGAGCATCGTGACTCAGGAGCCTAACTGGTCACGTAGCCCTCACTCCTTGGACCATCCTGGTCTCCGGTCGGCCCAAGGGCGGTTAAGGTATGCGCGGGGCCGGGCTCTGCCGACGCAGAACAAGGCAAATAAGGAAGAAAAATGCAGAATCTCAAAGCAAATATTACAAGCATACTGTTCTCACAATATCAAATGAAAAGTCTAAAGTCCTCCATGAGGCCTGATGTATGTCACAGGAATGAAACAAGGAGAGTAGCCGCAGGTCACCCCTGGATGTCGCTGTCGCCTGGGGAAGGAGCTCCCCTGTGGGCGACGATGTCCTCACCTTCGCCACCAGCCGCAGGATCCGTGGCATCACCAGACAGAGGATCGGAGACAAAGCTGCGGAACTTCCCCAGCAAAGCCTCCACTTGACCTTGAACGGCTGCGGCGGCGGTTTCGTAGAGATCTTCAGCCACAGGATCCAGCAGCTCGTCAAGCTGGGCGTTGGGGTCGCGGAGGTGCAGATGGCTGAGGACGCGGGTAAGTGCGGCTGAAGACAGAACGTGAGCTTCCGCCTCCGCCATGGGACCGAGGCCCTCAACGACCTCCTCAAGCGCCTTCACCACGAGAGGAAGCAGCTGGGCGGGGCCGCCCTCGTCAGTATCCAGCGGCTTCTCCAGGCCATACTCGTAGAGCGCCCTTAGCACCTTTCAAGATCTCTTCTCGAGATTGGCGAAGGCCACACGGTCTTTGGCCAGGACCCGCGCCTTGGCGTTGAGATCGGCCTCCTTCGCCCCCATATTCTGCTCCAGCTCCTCCAACCGGTTACGCTCGGCAACCTGCCTCTTCCCCAGCTCCGCCAGCTCAGCATCACGGTTCTTGACGGCTTCCTCCCGGGCCTTCATCTCCTTCTCCTCTGCTTTGCGGCGGCGCGCCTCTTCGGCGTGCTTATCGCGCAGGCTCTGCAACTCGCCCTCCAGCGCTTGGCAGTGGTCACGGGCGGCCTTGGCTTCTTTCAGCGCCGCCTCACGATCGGCTACAGCACTGACGGCTCCTTGCTTCTCTCTCTCGGAAGCCGCAATAGCCTGGCCCAGCGCCGCATGTACTGCCAGGTCAGAATGAAGCCAGACGGAGGCCAGCTCTAGACACCCGGCCACCAGGCGTGGGTCAGCTCTCAGGAGATCCGCCTGCAGTTGGGTCATCTCTGAAAGGGCACGCTCCAAGACAGCAGCAGGAGCGGAAGAACCAAGGAGTGGAGGCGCAATAGTAGGAGGAAGCGACATCATCACCAGGGCTTGGGAGACTGCGGGTTCCAGAGCAGCTGGGACCTCATCAGCCGCGCCAAGTATCGGCACCTCCGGAGCTAGCGGGGCCATGGGGGCTGACTCCATGCGGCGGAGCTCCTCTTGGCCCCGCAAAGACGACCGGGCTGGGGAGGCACGGGCGATGTTGCCTCCTTGCTCTGCGGAGGGAGGCACATCTGCCTTACCCTCCTTCCTCTTCTTTGCTGAAGATGTCGGCCTGATCAACCAAAGGCGAGCGTCAGGAAAAAACAAGCACCTGCACGGACCGAGCAAAGTTCGAAACACCTACCGATCCACTCCAAGGTACTCCATCTTTAGCTTGTGAAGCTTGAGGCCCGACAGCATCGGGACCTGAGGAGCAGGCACTCGGGCTCCGGTGGCGCCATGCGGTGCGGAGGGGGAACCGGATCCAGCCCAGGAGGTGTTGGGGTGGAGGCGGCACCACGGTCCACCAGCGACGACCTACCCTTCATCGGGACGAGGGGTTGCTTCATCAGGAAGGGTGCGGAGAATCTCGGCCTTGCTTGGAGGGGAGGTCTCCTCCACCTCTTCTGGGGTCTCCTCAGAGTCCTCCTCCCCCCCCCCTCTCCGCGGGACTCGCCAGAAGACACCTCCACCGGCTTCTGCGCCGAAGGAGCTCCCGAAAGCACCGGCTGCACCAGCCCACACACATCAAAAGTCGGCCTGGAGGCGACAAATTCCTCCCGGTCCCTGCGTTGGAACAGGGGAATGAAGGTGCTAGGCGGGTACTCCTGGTTGTCTCCAACTATGAGGCGCAGGACGGCGTCCAGTTCGTCGTCAGGGAGGTCCCCCGGCCTCAGGCGGGCCTTGTTTTCCCCTCCTTCAAGCTGCCAGAAGGGGTGCGCGTGCGCCTGGAGTGGGGCGACCCACAGCGTCAAGAACTCCCTCAGGAGAATCGCTCCCATTATTTCGGCCGCCCTCGCATTGCCCGGCTTCAGGTCAGTCATCATCTGCTCCAACATTGACGATGCCCGCTCGTCGACAAGCTCCTCCCTGGGCCACTCCTTGCCTTGCCGGGGCGCCTTCGTCAACAACGCCAGGCGCGGATGGGCGAGCTTGGCGTCCACCATGGCCCACTTGGATCGAATGTTATTGGCCCTCTTCCCGGTGCTTGAGATCGAGTTGGCCTTGCCGGACGCAACAAAGTTGGCGCATTCAGAAATGTGACCCTCACTGACACGAAGGAAGAAGAAGTGGCGCAGGAGCGCCACGGAAGGCATCGCGCCCAGGTACGCCTCACAGTAGTAGGCAAAGATGGACAGGAGGAGGACAGAGTTGGGGTGGAGATGCAATGCCTGCAGCCCATAGTGGTCGAGGACTTCATAGAAGAAATCAGAGAATGGAGGAACCAACCCGACGGCAATGCTTCTCGAAAAGAAGGGGAAGAAGGTGCTCCCCTTAGGCTCCGACTCGTCGGAGGCAAGCTGGAGCTCCGTCTTCCCCCACTCGTTGCTCTCTCCCACCGTCAGCAGGCGCACGGAGGCAAGGCTCTTCTCCGTGACAGTGGGCGCCTCAAGAGAGGGCTCATACCAAGCCGGGGATGAGGAAATCCTGACCTTGCGCGGCGCCATGGGCGGCAGATGCAGAGCGAGGCCGGAGCAGATCTGCAGTAGCGGCGGCGAAGAGCAAGAAAGGGGATCTGGAGCGAGGCGAGGAAGAAGCAATGGAGGCAAGTGCCGCCCGCGCCAACCTTTTGTCAGGTCAAGCAGTTGCCGAAACAACGTGGGGAAGCAGAGACGCCCACGTCCAATCAACCGCCATGTGTCAGGACCCCGACTCAATGCCACATCGATCTAGCATGTAACACCTCATATCACTTTGCGGCCTCACGCACGGTATTCCCACGGGTGTCGCCTTACCTTAGCCCGGGACCGTTTGCGCCTTTTGGCACACGTATATGACAGTGTTGCTAGCATCCATATGATAAGGAGCCCGGGCTGACATGGCTAGTCGTAAACCCAAAGTGGCACAGACTTACAGGGACAGGCATCCATGACCCAGCATCGAACGTGTCGGTCATCAGCGAGTGAATCCAGGCTGTAGCACTGGGCTAGCAGGACTCCGGTGAACCGGGCTGTAGCGGGCTAACAGGACTCTGGTATTCATCGCGTGACATTTCCCCGAAGGGACAGACACAGGAACGAAGAAGGACACATGCCGGCCAGCCTAAGTGTTCCGGAGCGGTAGCGAGCTACCATGGCTCGGTGGAAACACTAGGAGACATTTCCCGGTAAGAGAGGCTACTAAAGATAAACAACTAGATGGTCAGATCCCACACATACCAAGCATTTCAATAACATACACACAATATGCTCGATATGTGCAAATACAACATGGCATCACAACATGACTCTATGACTCAAGTAATTTATCAATAGGCTCCGAGGAGCGAGATATTACAAACATGGGTCTCATGACCCAACATTCAGAGCATACAAAACAAAGCACAAGCGGAAGCTATCATGTCTGAGTACAGACATCTATAAATGAAAAAGGCTGAGAAGCCTGACTATCTACCAAATCCTACCGAGGCACAAGATCGTAGCTGAGGTAACAAGCTAAACATCGAAGACCACGCGGAAATACTAGTGAGACTGAAGTCTCTCTGCAAAAACATAAAATAGGCAAACGTGAGTACAAATGTACCCAGCAAGACTTACATCAGAACTATCTACATATGCATCATTATCAACAAAGGGGATGGTGGGGTTTAACTGCAGCAAGCCAGCTTTGACTCGGTGGCTATCCTGAACTACGACTGCGAGTAACTCTTTTGAGGTGGCGCACACGAGTCCACATATTCACCATATCAATACACCACTATGGATCCGCTCCCGTCTCCCTACGAGAACGCCATCCATAGCACTCACGCTTATCTTGCGTATTTTAGAGTATCCACTTTCACTTGTCTATGAACTGATATAAGCAACCCAGAAGTCCTTTTCCGCGGACACGGCTATTCGAATAGATCATATTAACCCTGCAGGGGTGTACTTCTTCACACACGCTCTCACCACTTACCGCCGTTTACACGACATGTACTCGGCAACCTTCAAGCGGAAGCCCAACGTGGGTGTCGGCCACAGCCTGCCTAAACACTCAAGTCTCTAGTCCAGGTTTATCACCTATTCGGGTTCCATCCATGAGGAGATCCGGCCGGAGTTTCGCTCACAGCCCCAAACGATGTGAACAGGGTTCCGTGACACCAAACGGGCGCCCGGTATACCCGGCCACGTGCCTACCGCATCACAGCCCACCCCTACGGTCAGCGCTGCGCACGGCCTCCAGCATACTACAAACACCAGAAACTACTTGCAACTCCTGGACAGAGGACAAGGGTGATTAAGAAGCCGAGAGGGTCCATTGGTTTCGGGCCCAATGCGTGGTAGTAGCTGAATCATGGATCACAAACACAGAACTCAGTTCCTGAGGACGGCTGCAATGAGACAACCCACCATGTACTCCTACATGGCCTCTCACCGCTACCTTTACCAAATCGTGTTCACACGCTTAGCTCACACACCGTAGGACATGTTCACACACCTCTGATTCATCCCGGATGAATCAGACCTGACTCAACTCTAAGCAGTAGCAGGCATGACAAACAAGCATGAATGAGTAGGCACATCAGGGCTCAAACAACTCCTACTCATGCTAGTGGGTTTCATCTAATTACTGTGGAATGACAGGTCATGCAGAGGATAAAGGGGTTCATCTACCGCAGCAAGTAACAGATGAATCGATGTTGTCCTAATGTAGTAAAAGAGAGCAGGAGCGAGAGAGTGGGATTTTATCGGAATGAACAAGGGGGTTTTGCTTGCCTGGCACTTCTGAAGATAACATTGAGTCTTCATCAGTGTCAACGATCACATCATCGGTATCGCGTCTATCGAGAGGGGACAAATACCGGCAACACAGAAAGGAACACAATCAATGCAATGCACAATATGATGCATGCTCATGACATGGCAATATGAATGTGTTTTGAGCTAATGCAACTAGCAACAGATTAAATGAAGTTGGTTTGAATATAAGATTCAAATTCAAACTCCATATGTGATTATTCAAATGCCATTTAATTGATTTGTGCTAAACAGCAGCTATAAGTTGTTCTGACATGCATGAAAATGGTACAGATGGATTCCTTGAATTTTTCTGATAATTTTTCATATATAAATTATTTAATTTGGAGTTACGGTTAATTTCTATGATTTTTAGAAGTTTTTACAATTTCCTGGAATTTCCTGAATAATATAAATCCAGAAATGAATTATGGCGTCAGCACCACGTCACGGTGACGTCAGCAGGGTCAACTGGGCTGGCTCGGGTCAAACCTGACGTGTGGGGGCCACACGTCAGTGACACAGGACCTAATCCCGGTCAAACCCAGCGCTGACTGGGGTTTGACCAGGGGTGGGGCCCACAGTCAGTGGCTGTGGGGGTGTTTAGCGTGGTCATTAGTGCTAACTAAATCAGCGCCACGTCAGCTGCCGGCGTTTAACCGCCGGCAACCTCAGATCGCGGCGGCGTCCGCGTCGGGTTTGCGCTACAGGGCACCGTTTTACTCGTGGTTTGCGGCTACGGCTAGCTGGCAAAGCAGCGCATCTAATGGAGCGAACGGGAGGAGCTGGGGTGGCCTGAGTCGACGGCGGCGAGCTCCAAGGCGGCGGCCGGAGTTCGGGCACCTGCGGGTTTGGCGTTGTGGTGCTCGGGAGGGGAAGCTGGTGGGTTCTACGTGCTCCTGGTGAGGTTTGGAGCACGGTGGTGTGCCCGGCTTTGAGCCACGGTGGCTCTGGCCACGACGGTGACGAGGCACGGCGGCGGCGAGCTCTCGGGTCCGGCGGAAGCAATGGCTAGAGCGGCCAAACGGCATGGGAAGAAGAGGGGAACGGTTCAGCGGCTCACCGCGAGTCCAACGAGCGCAAGGGCGAGGCCGGGGACGCTCTGTGGGCGGCGAATCAAGCGACGACGGCCGTCGGTGCAGAGGAAGAAGATGGCGTCGGTGACGGTGCTCCAGGGCGTCCGGCGTCTTGTGGCTTCGTGGTAGGGACGGGGACGTCACGGCGGAGCTCGGGGGCGCGTCGGAGAGGCGAGGGAGGACCTGTGGCCGCGGTGGTTCTAGTCGGCGGCGATGGCTGCGTTCGGGTTCGGGCGAGAGAGAGGAAGCAGAGGGGCGGGGCCTCGAGGAAGAGTGAGAGGGGTCCGAGGGGGTGGCGTGGCGCACCTAGCGACGTCCAGGAGCAAGCGGCAAGCATGAGGTGGCCGGCGCGTGCGCGCGCGCGTCGGGCACACGCCCTCCTGCCTACTGGCAGGAGGTTGAAGACGGTGGCGACTGCGGTGGGCTGGGCCGCACAGTGCTGGACCAGCACAGGAGCTGGGCCGGCTCTGGTGGGCTGCACGGGTGAGGCCAGGTAACTTCCTTCTCTCTCTCTCTTTTATTTCTATTTCAGTTCTGTTTTCTTTTATTTAATCTGTTTTGCCACTGTTTTGAATTTAAAAATAATTCAAACAATGCCAAAAACTCCTCTGAAAATATTTATGCTGCTTAATGGACTTTTCCAAAAGCACATAAAATGTTTCAGGGTATTTGGAAATATATTCTATACAAGTTATGAATATGGTTCCAAATGCAAATAAAGTAATGATTTAAGTTCAGTGCTCAAAATATTCCTCAAAAATGTTCATTATTTTTGGTTTGGTGCAAAACCCTTGCCAAAATATAACCAACATTATTTAAGGCCATTTTGAAAACATTGAATGCATTTACCAGGGTTCTTTGCCCCTCTTTTATTTTAAGTTTTTGAGGCTTCCAAAATTCCTCAGTTCAAGTTTCAGAAATTTAAATATGATGCCTGGATGAAGATGCAACTATTTACAAACAATATTCTAGGGCTGTGACAACTCACCCCCACTAAACAAAAATCTCGTCCCGAGATTCAAGTGTAGGGTAAGGTGAAGGGGGAACGCAAACTAGCACAATCTTCACGATCCAGTTGCACTTCAAATGGACGTTGATTCGTTCACCACCATTGTCTCGAAGTCTTGCTCTAAGAACTCCAACTAACATGACAACGAGAGGAAAAGAGAGACCCTAAAAGAATGGTTCTTATCGAAGGTCGAACAACTCAGGATTAACTCACGGAATGAGACATAGCAACATCTCTCGAGCTGAGAGGCGAAGCACACATCCATAGGAATGGAGTGAAGCAGATGACGAAGGTTCACTAGGTAGACAACAATTTCACGCTTAAGAAGGTGGTAATCGATTGCCAACGTAGCAAGGAATTAAGTTGACATGACACCATAATGATGCACCTTAGGGAAGGTGACTCGAAGATAAATCCCCTTAAGTGGCAAAAAGAATTACTTTTGATACCGAGATCATTGAAACTCTTTATACTAGCTTAAGGCAAATCATAATCGATCATTTAGAGGGGTTCGGTAGAATGGCATACTCAAACTTGGATGATGTGGATTACCTTGTTGAAGACAACGTAATGGATGATTTTTGCTTATCACCGGAAATGGAAGAGACCCATGGTAGAATGGCACATTGGCGGTGCAAGCTGGGAACAAAATGCAAATGCTGGGAATGATTCTGGTAACTGGGGAAGAACCCAATAATAGAGAGTGAATTCACTGTTGGAGTGGTTATAGCATAACCGACGAGACTAGGAGCAATCCCGGTTAGTGCCGGCGATAATACCTAGCGCTTGTGCGTGCTCTCAAGAACTTGAGCATTTCCACATTCATCAAGGTTTTACCAACATCCGTGTCAAGGGTCCGGTAAACAACTTACTACCATGATGAATGGTGATGGAGGATGCAGATGCAAAGGAAGATAACACTTTCTCAGATTTCATCTTAGCGAGGCCAAGGAAATAAAATCTGGATGATCGACCGAGAGACATTTAGCACTCCGCTTCTAATGTTCTTCTTGATGTGCTAGTGTAACCCATTCATAGATATGGTTTGATATATAGAACATCAAGTAAAGGTCGGACTTCGGGAGCACAAGAATCCATAAGGAACAACTAGGGAGGTAAATCCTACGAAATCCTTATGGGGAGGTGGCCAACTTCCTCAATCAAGATATTATAATAACAGGTCTTCCGGCTGGGTGTGTTGGCCACGACATCCACTTTACCGGTTTCCAAGGGATCGATATTATAGTTCTTGGAAAATGTTCCAAACCATCATATCTGCCTGAGATTCAGATCTGGTTGGTGTCAGGATATTCCAGACTCATCGAGTCTAGGAAGAAAAATGAAAGTTTGCAACACAAATCGACGAGATGACGTTGCGAGATTCTCGGGGAATGAACTACGATAGCAAGCTCCAAAACATGAGCTGGTTCCGCTACAAACATGTGAACACGTTGTCCCAGACAAGCATGACCACAAAGTAGTCTTATAATAAAACACTACCGAGTTCAGGAGGGGGAACCATCAACGAGGGTATCGAAGTCCTTACATAAGTCCGGATTAGCTCTTATGAAGAAACTCCTTCTCCTTGAACAAATCAATCAGTGGCTTGGTGTGCTAGGGATACATATAGATTGAAGGTTGCAAGTCTTCAAACCACAACATTCTTTGCACGTGTGCATGACTGATTTGGAATGATTCCAAAGAAAGCAACATTGACTTTCTCGAATCCACGGCGGCAACTTGCATCAGATGCACATGAACTGGAGGAAGTCACTTCTTACATCCGAACATATGCTTCATGAACTAGCATGAACAAATGCTTTCAAAAGTTTCCAACACTAGCTTAATGTTCAGCAAAATTATGGGGAAGACAAGGATATTGTCAATGGGCACAACAACAATTCATCTGGGTTTCCTTTTAAAAGGAATTCCATAGTTAAGTGAACAAGTGATAGCATTGGTCAGACCAAAGATGTAATGGTGTATGCTCGAGGGATCAACCACGAATAAGACAACATTACGAGCATCGTTGGTACTGATTTGATTTGACGATAGCCCACACTCAAATCAAAGGATTGATAAGACAATAGGTCCAGCAACTGATCACAGGGACCAATCGATGAAGATATCATCTTTCTTCAACACACACTACACAAGAATATCCCTTTGGAATGAACTAAGTCAGGCAAGCTCTTATCTTCCAACTCTCCAGGTTGTTGTCTAGCTTAACCAACTAGCTCAGGGGTATCCAACACGGATTCTTGGAGAAAGGGTGGTTTACAGGATAAACCAACTTGATCACGAGCTCAACATAACAGTCAGGGAACAACCTGGTAATACTTCCGAGAAGATATTTGGAAAGTCACGAACCACCGGTATGTTACTAAGCTCGAGAACAATCTCGCTTTTGAGGGCAAGACGATATGATCAAATGAGTGAGGACTTGACAAGATCCTAACTCATCAATCGAAGGGTGCACCGAAATAAGGACTAGGTAGCACGATCAGTCTTAGAAGGATGATTTAAAAACCAACACGCTAAGAATGAAATTATTGTCCTTTAACTACCAAGCAACGAGGTCGCTGGGAGTATTGATTTCACACATCACAATTCATTTGTCGGTATTCCGGTTGCATCAACACGAGGGCCGAGGAATGACTAATGATGGTGAGAAGTATCACTACAGCAAAATTCATGAGAGTTGGTGCAGTTCTCATGACAATTCTGACATAAAGGGGGTAATACTCCAAGGTAGAACAGAACCAAAAGCTGGATTAGCAATTTGATCTGCGGAGCACAACTTCTTTGACCCAATCCTGGATAGGGAAGAGGTACTGGAGTTTGTTTCTCCTAGTCATTCCGCGATGGAATGGCTTGACGGACCACAAGAGTAATAGGCATCGATAAACGAACGCACGCATACTCTTGACTATCAATTGATAGACGAAGGTCAATAGACAGCTAAAGAGGGTCAACTCAAAGGAACATATAACTTTCTGAGTTGTGGATGCATAGATTAGTATGTCGAACCAAGTTCAACATATTTCTTCCGGATAACCCATGCAGAAAGGTAGAACTGGCAGAGTCACGATTTATGAATGGAGAACTCATCAAGAATAATCCTGTTGTGATATTTCAGTTCAACGAGGAACTTCTGCCATAAGTAGTTCATGGTATTTGGAAGAAGAAGACACCACGGACTTCAAGGACTATCGCAAAGGTTACTAATATCCTAAAGGAACTAGCAACACTATCAACATGATGTAAGTAGAGTGAATCTCGGGTTCAAACCCAGGAGTAGAATACCTACTACTAAGTAGCATCACGGGATGCTTTCGAGAATGATGGCCAGAGTCATCACACTGGGAACACAAGTCATGGCTAAACCACTAGATGATCCCCTAGGACACCTAGGGTCATAATAATATCTCCAACATATTTGTCGAGGCAATAGAGTACCTCAACTCACCGATTAGTGTGGTTAATCTGGCCCAAAGGAACATTGAAACGGGAAGAAAGGATTTGCAAATGCATCAGACTACTTAGAAACCTGGGATGACTCGGACAGCATAACGGCTGTAAATGTTCAGAAAAGATTTGAGACATTCACGAAAATGGTGGCATAACCACTCAGAAGCACAATATCAAGGTTTCGAGATCAACAATTAACATACGGAAGTAGTAGGAACTGAACTGAGACTTAAATCCAACAATCTTATAAGTCCACTGATTAGTAACACGTGATCCTAATAGAAAGAAGGGATAGCCTAGTTCTTAATCCCCGTAGAAGAGAAGATGATGACTCAGATCAGAAGGGCATGAGGTAAAGGAGTAAAAAGAGCCTTACGTTCCATCCCACAATCAATTCCCTTAGATAACTAAAGAATTTCTAGACTCAACTTCGACCAGTTTGGCTTGGTAATCCTACAGGCAGCCTGGCTCTGATACCAACGCTGTCAGGACCCCGACTCAATGCCACATCGATCTAGCATGTAACACCTCATATCACTTTGCGGCCTCACGCACGGTATTGCCACGGGTGTCGCCTTACCTTAGCCCGGGACCGTTTGCGCCTTTTGGCACACGTATATGACAGTGTTGCTAGCATCCATATGATAAGGAGCCCGGGCTGACATGGCTAGTCGTAAACCCAAAGTGGCACAGACTTACAGGGACAGGCATCCATGACCCAGCATCGAACGTGTCGGTCATCAGCGAGTGAATCCAGGCTGTAGCACTGGGCTAGCAGGACTCCGGTGAACCGGGCTGTAGCGGGCTAACAGGACTCTGGTATTCATCGCGTGACATTTCCCCGAAGGGACAGACACAGGAACGAAGAAGGACACATGCCGGCCAGCCTAAGTGTTCCGGAGCGGTAGCGAGCTACCATGGCTCGGTGGAAACACTAGGAGACATTTCCCGGTAAGAGAGGCTACTAAAGATAAACAACTAGATGGTCAGATCCCACACATACCAAGCATTTCAATAACATACACACAATATGCTCGATATGTGCAAATACAACATGGCATCACAACATGACTCTATGACTCAAGTAATTTATCAATAGGCTCCGAGGAGCGAGATATTACAAACATGGGTCTCATGACCCAACATTCAGAGCATACAAAACAAAGCACAAGCGGAAGATATCATGTCTGAGTACAGACATCTATAAATGAAAAAGGCTGAGAAGCCTGACTATCTACCAAATCCTGCCGAGGCACAAGATCGTAGCTGAGGTAACAAGCTAAACGTCGAAGACCACGCGGAAATACTAGTGAGACTGAAGTCTCTCTGCAAAAACATAAAATAGGCAAACGTGAGTACAAATGTACCCAGCAAGACTTACATCAGAACTATCTACATATGCATCATTATCAACAAAGGGGATGGTGGGGTTTAACTGCAGCAAGCCAGCTTTGACTCGGTGGCTATCCTGAACTACGACTGCGAGTAACTCTTTTGAGGTGGCGCACACGAGTCCACATATTCACCATATCAATACACCACTATGGATCCGCTCCCGTCTCCCTACGAGAACGCCATCCATAGCACTCACGCTTATCTTGCGTATTTTAGAGTATCCACTTTCACTTGTCTATGAACTGATATAAGCAACCCAGAAGTCCTTTTCCGCGGACACGGCTATTCGAATAGATCATATTAACCCTGCAGGGGTGTACTTCTTCACACACGCTCTCACCACTTACCGCCGTTTACACGACATGTACTCGGCAACCTTCAAGCGGAAGCCCAACGTTGGTGTCGGCCACGGCCTGCCTAAACACTCAAGTCTCTAGTCCAGGTTTATCGCCTATTCGGGTTCCATCCATGAGGAGATCCGGCCGGAGTTTCGCTCACAGCCCCAAACGATGTGAACAGGGTTCCGTGACACCAAACGGGCGCCCGGTATACCCGGCCACGTGCCTACTGCATCACAGCCCACCCCTACGGTCAGCGCTGCGCACGGCCTCCAGCATACTACAAACACCAGAAACTACTTGCAACTCCTGGACAGAGGACAAGGGTGATTAAGAAGCCGAGAGGGTCCATTGGTTTCGGGCCCAATGCGTGGTAGTAGCTGAATCATGGATCACAAACACAGAACTCAGTTCCTGAGGACGGCTGCAATGAGACAACCCACCATGTACTCCTACATGGCCTCTCACCGCTACCTTTACCAAATCGTGTTCACACGCTTAGCTCACACACCGTAGGACATGTTCACACACCTCTGATTCATCCCGGATGAATCAGACCTGACTCAACTCTAAGCAGTAGCAGGCATGACAAACAAGCATGAATGAGTAGGCACATCAGGGCTCAAACAACTCCTACTCATGCTAGTGGGTTTCATCTAATTACTGTGGAATGACAGGTCATGCAGAGGATAAAGGGGTTCAGCTACCGCAGCAAGTAACAGATGAATCGATGTTGTCCTAATGTAGTAAAAGAGAGCAGGAGCGAGAGAGTGGGATTTTATCGGAATGAACAAGGGGTTTTTGCTTGCCTCGCACTTCTGAAGATAACATTGAGTCTTCATCAGTGTCAACGATCACATCATCGGTATCGCGTGTATTGAGAGGGGACAAATACCGGCAACACAGAAAGGAACACAATCAATGCAATGCACAATATGATGCATGCTCATGACATGGCAATATGAATGTGTTTTGAGCTAATGCAACTAGCAACAGATTAAATGAAGTTGGTTTGAATATAAGATTCAAATTCAAACTCCATATGTGATTATTCAAATGCCATTTAATTGATTTGTGCTAAACAACAGCTATAAGTTGGTCTGACATGCATGAAAATGGTACAGATGGATTCCTTGAATTTTTCTGATAATTTTTCATATATAAATTATTTAATTTGGAGTTACGGTTAATTTCTATGATTTTTAGAAGTTTTTACAATTTCCTGGAATTTCCTGAATAATATAAATCCAGAAATGAATTATGGCGTCAGCACCACGTCACGGTGATGTCAGCAGGGTCAACTGGGCTGGCTCGGGTCAAACCTGACGTGTGGGGGCCACACGTCAGTGACACAGGACCTAATCCCGGTCAAACCCAGCGCTGACTGGGGTTTGACCAGGGGTGGGGCCCACAGTCAGTGGCTGTGGGGGTGTTTAGCGTGGTCATTAGTGCTAACTAAATCAGCGCCACGTCAGCTGCCGGCATTTAACCGCTGGCAACATCAGATCGCGGCGGCGTCCGCGTCGGGTTTGCACTACAGGGCACCGTTTTACTCGTGGTTTGCGGCTACGGCTAGCTGGCAAAGCAGCGCATCTAATGGAGCGAACGGGAGGAGCTGGGGTGGCCTGAGTCGACGGCGGCGAGCTCCAAGGCGGCGGCCGGAGTTCGGGCACCTGCGGGTTTGGCGTTGTGGTGCTCGGGAGGGGAAGCTGGTGGGTTCTACGTGCTCCTGGTGAGGTTTGGAGCACGGTGGTGTGCCCGGCTTTGAGCCACGGTGGCTCTGGCCACGACGGTGACGAGGCACGGCGGCGGCGAGCTCTCGGGTCCGGCGGAAGCAATGGCTAGAGCGGCCAAACGGCATGGGAAGAAGAGGGGAACGGTTCAGCGGCTCACCGCGAGTCCAACGAGCGCAAGGGCGAGGCCGGGGACGCTCTGTGGGCGGCGAATCAAGCGACGACGGCCGTCGGTGCAGAGGAAGAAGATGGCGTCGGTGACGGTGCTCCAGGGCGTCCGGCGTCTTGTGGCTCCGTGGTAGGGACGGGGACGTCACGGCGGAGCTCGGGGGCGCGTCGGAGAGGCGAGGGAGGACCTGTGGCCGCGGTGGTTCTAGTCGGCGGCGATGGCTGCGTTCGGGTTCGGGCGAGAGAGAGGGAGCAGAGGGGCGGGGCCTCGAGGAAGAGTGAGAGGGGTCCGAGGGGGTGGCGTGGCGCACCTAGCGACGTCCAGGAGCAAGCGGTAAGCATGAGGTGGCCGGCGCATGCACACGCGCGTCGGGCACACGCCCTCCTGCCTACTGGCAGGAGGTTGAAGACGGTGGCGACTGCGGTGGGCTGGGCCGCACAGTGCTGGACCAGCACAGGAGCTGGGCCGGCTCTGGTGGGCTGCACGGGTGAGGCCAGGTAACTTCCTTCTCTCTCTCTCTCTTTTATTTCTATTTCAGTTCTGTTTTCTTTTATTTAATCTGTTTTGCCACTGTTTTGAATTTAAAAATAATTCAAACAATGCCAAAAACTCCTCTGAAAATATTTATGCTGCTTAATGGACTTTTCCAAAAGCACATAAAATGTTTCAGGGTATTTGGAAATATATTCTATACAAGTTATGAATATGGTTCCAAATGCAAATAAAGTAATGATTTAAGTTCAGTGCTCAAAATATTCCTCAAAAATGTTCATTATTTTTGGTTTGGTGCAAAACCCTTGCCAAAATATAACCAACATTATTTAAGGCCATTTTGAAAACATTGAATGCATTTACCAGGGTTCTTTGCCCCTCTTTTATTTTAAGTTTTTGAGGCTTCCAAAATTCCTCAGTTCAAGTTTCAGAAATTTAAATATGATGCCTGGATGAAGATGCAACTATTTACAAACAATATTCTAGGGCTGTGACACCATGCGTCAACCGAGGCCGCAGGCTTTCAGGGCCCATGGTGCTCCCTGCTGGGTTTCGTAGTAATTTCAAAAAAATTCCTACGCACACGCAAGATCATGTGATGCAAAGCAACGAGATGGGAGAGTGTTGTCTATGTACCCACGCAGACCGACTGCGGAAGCGTGGACGCAACATAGAGGAAGTAGTCGTACGTCTTCATGATCCAACCGATCAAGCACCGAAACTACGGCACCTCCGAGTTCGAGCACACGTTCAGCTCGATGATGATCCCCGGACTCCGATGCAGCAAAGTGTCGGGGAAGAGTTCCGTCAGCACGACGGCGTGGTGACGATCTTGATGCACTACGGCAGCAGGGCTTCGCCTAAACTCCGCTACAGTATTATCGAGGACTATGGTGGCTGGGGGCACCGCACACGGCTAAGGAATAGATCACATGGATCAACTTGTGTGTTCTAGGGTGCCTCTACCTCAGTATATAAAGGACCAAAGGGGGGAGGCTGGCCGGCCACAAGGGGTGCGCCAGGAGAGTCCTACTCCCTCTGGGAGTAGGATTCCCCCCCCAATCCTAGTTGGAATAGGATTCGCGGAGGGGGAAAAGAGAAGGAGGGGGCCGGCCACCTCTCCTAGTCCTAATAGGACTAGGGGAAGGGGGAGGCGTGCAGCCCAAGTAGGGCTGCCTCTTCTCTTTTCCACCAACACCCATCATGGCCCATTTAGCTCCCGGGGGGTTCCGGTAACCTTCCCGGTACTCCGGTAAAATCTCGATTTCACCCGGAACACTTCCGATATCCAAACATAGGCTTCCAATATATCAATCTTTATGTCTCGACCATTTCGAGACTCCTCGCCATGTCCGTGATCACATCCGGGACTCCGAACAACCTTCGGTACATCAAAATGCATAAACTCATAATATAACTGTCATCGTAACCTTAAGCGTGCGGACCCTACGGGTTCGAGAACAATGTAGACATGACCGAGACATGTCTCCGGTCAATAACCAATAGCGGGACCTGGATGCCCACATTGGCTCCTACATATTCTACGAAGATCTTTATCGGTCAGACCGCATAAAAACATACGTTGTTCCCTTTGTCATTGGTATGTTACTTGCCCGAGATTCGATTGTCGGTATTCCTATACCTAGTTCAATCTCGTTACCGGCAAGTCTCTTTACTCGTTCTGTAATACATCATCCCGCAACTAACTCATTTAGTTGCAATGCTTGCAAGGCTTAAGTGATGTGTATTACCGAGAGGGCCCATAGATACCTCTCCGACAATCGAAGTGACAAAACCTAATCTCGAAATACGCCAACCCAACATGTACCATTGGAGACACCTGTAGTACTCCTTTATAATCACCCAGTTATGTTGTGACGTTTGGTAGTACCCAAAGTGTTCCTCCGGTAAACGGGAGTTGCATAATCTCATAGTTATAGGAACATGTATAAGTCATGAAGAAAGCAATAGCAACATACTAAATGATCGGGTGCTAAGCTAATGGAATGGGTCATGTCAATCAGATCATTCTCTTAATGATGTGATCCCGTTAATCAAATGACAACTCATTGTTCATGGTTAGGAAACATAACCATCTTTGATTAACGAGCTAGTCAAGTAGAGGCATACTAGTGACACTTTGTTTGTCTATGTATTCACACATGTATTATGTTTCCGGTTAATACAATTCTGGCATGAACAATAAACATTTATCATGATATAAGGAAATAAATAATAACTTTATTATTGCCTCTAGGGCATATTTCCTTCAGTCTCCCACTTGCACTAGAGTCAATAATCTAGATTACATTGTAATGATTCTAACACCCATGGAGTTTTGGTGCTGATCATGTTTTGCTCGTGGAAGAGGCTTAGTCAGCGGGTCTGCAATATTCAGATCCGTATGTATCTTGCAAATCTCTATATCTCCCACCTGGACTAGATCCCGGATGGAATTGAAGCGCCTTTTGATGTGCTTGGTTCTCTTGTGAAATCTGGATTCCTTTGCCAAGGCAATTGCACCAGTATTGTCACAAAAGATTTTCATTGGACCCGATGCACTAGGTATGACACCTAGATCGGATATGAACTCCTTCATCCAGACTCCTTCGTTTGCTGCTTCTGAAGCAGCTATGTACTCCGCTTCACATGTAGATCCTGCTACGACGCTTTGTTTAGAACTGCACCAACTGACAGCTCCACCGTTTAATGTAAACACGTATCCGGTTTGCGATTTAGAATCGTCCGGATCAGTGTCAAAGCTTGCATCAACGTAACCTTTTACGACGAGCTCTTTGTCACCTCCATATACGAGAAGCATATCCTTAGTCCTTTTCAGGTATTTCAGGATGTTCTTGACTGCTGTCCAGTGATCCACTCCTGGATTACTTTGGTACCTCCCTGCTAGACTTATAGCAAGGCACACATCGGGTTTGGTACACAGCATTGCATACATGATAGATCCTATCGCTGATGCATAGGGAACATCTTTCATATTCTCTCTATCTTCTGCAGTGGTCGGGCATTGAGTCCTACTCAATTTCACACCTTGTAACACAGGCAAGAATCCTTTCTTTGCTTGATCCATTTTGAACTTCTTCAAAATTTTGTCAAGGTATGTTGTTTGTGAAAGTCCAATTAAGCGTCTTGATCTATCTCTATAGATCTTTATGCCTAATATGTAAGCAGCTTCACCGAGGTCTTTCATTGTAAAACTTTTATTCAAGTATCTCTTTATGCTATCCAGAAATTCTATATCATTTCCAATTAGTAATATGTCATCCACATATAATATCAGAAATGCTACAGAGCTCCCGCTCACTTTCTTGTAAATACAAGCTTCTCCAAAAGTCTGTGTAAAACCAAATGCTTTGATCACACTATCAAAGCGTTAATTCCAACTCCGAGAGGCTTGCACCAGTCCATAAATGGATCGCTGGAGCTTGCACACTTTGTTAGCTCCTTTTGGATCGACAAAACCTTCTGGTTGCATCATATACAACTCTTCTTCCAGAAATCCATTCAGGAATGCAGTTTTGACATCCATTTGCCAAATTTCATAATCACAAAATGCGGCAATCGCTAACATGATTCGGACGGACTTAAGCATCGCTACGGGTGAGAAGGTCTCATCGTAGTCAATCCCTTGAACTTGCCGAAAACCTTTCGCGACAAGTCGAGCTTTGTAGACAGTAATATTTCCGTCAGCGTCAGTCTTCTTCTTGAAGATCCATTTATTCTCAATTGCTTGCCGATCATCGGGCAAGTCAACCAAAGTCCATACTTTGTTCTCATACATGGATCCCATCTCAGATTTCATGGCTTCAAGCCATTTTGCGGAATCTGGGCTCACCATCGCTTCTTCATAGTTCGTAGGTTCATCATGATCTAGTAGCATGACTTCCAGAACAGGATTACCGTACCACTCTGGTGCAGATCTCACTCTGGTTGATCTACGAGGTTCAGTAGTATCTTGATCTGAAGTTTCATGATCATTATCATTAGCTTCCTCACTAACTGGTGTAGGTGTCACCGAAACAGTTTTCTGTGATGTACTACTTTCCAATAAGGGAGCAGGTACAGTTACCTCGTCAAGTTCTACTTTCCTCCCACTCACTTCTTTCGAGAGAAACTCCTTCTCTAGAAAGTTTCCGAATTTAGCAACAAAAGTCTTGCCTTCGGATCTGTGATAGAAGGTGTATCCAATAGTTTCCTTTGGATATCCTATGAAGACACATTTCTCCGATTTGGGTTCGAGCTTATCAGGTTGAAGCTTTTTCACATAAGCATCGCAGCCCCAAACTTTCAGAAACGACAACTTTGGTTTCTTGTCAAACCACAGTTCATAAGGCGTCGTCTCAACGGATTTTGATGGTGCCCTATTTAACGTGAATGCGGCCGTCTCTAGAGCGTATCCCCAAAACGATAGCGGTAAATTAGTAAGAGACATCATAGATCGCACCATATCTAGTAAAGTATGATTACGACGTTCGGACACACCATTACGCTGAGGTGTTCCGGGTGGCGTGAGTTGCGAAACTATTCCACAATTTTTCAAATGTACACCAAACTCGTAACTCAAATATTCTCCTCCACGATCAGATCGTAGAAACTTTATTTTCTTGTTACGATGATTTTCAACTTCACTCTGAAATTCTTTGAACTTTTCAAATGTTTCAGACTTATGTTTCATTAAGTAGATATACCCATATCTGCTTAAATCATCTGTGAAGGTGAGAAAATAACGATATCCGCCACGAGCCTCAATATTCATTGGACCACATACATCTGTATGTATGATCTCCAACAAATCTGTTGCTCTCTCCATAGTATCGGAGAATGGTGTTTTGGTCAACTTGCCCATGAGGCACGGTTCGAAAGTACCAAGTGATTCATAATCAAGTGGTTCCAAAAGTCCATCAGTATGGAGTTTCTTCATGCGCTTTACACCGATATGACCTAAACGGCAGTGCCACAAATAAGTTGCACTCTCATTATCAACTCTGCATCTTTTGGCTTCAACATTATGAATATGTGTGTTACTACTATCGAGATTCAACAAGAATAGACCACTCTTCAAGGGTGCATGACCATAAAAGATATTACTCATATAAATAGAACAACCATTATTCTCTGATTTAAATGAATAACCGTCTCGCATTAAACAAGATCCAGATATAATGTTCATGCTCAACGCTGGCCCCAAATAACAATTATTTAGGTCTAATATTAATCCCGAAGGTAGATGTAGAGGTAGCGTGCCGACCGCGATCACATCGACTTTGGAACTGTTTCCCACGCGCATCGTCACCTCGTCCTTAGCCAATCTTCACTTAATCCGCAGCCCCTGTTTCGAGTTGCAAATATTAGCAACAGAACCAGTATCTAATACCCAGGTGCTACTGCGAGCATTAGTAAGGTACACATCAATAACATGTATATCACATATACCTTTGTTCACCTTGCCATCCTTCTTATCCGCCAATTACTTGGGGCAGTTCCGCTTCCAGTGACCAGTCTGCTTGCAATAGAAGCACTCAGTTTCAGGCTTAGGTCCAGGTTTGGGTTTCTTCTCTTGAGTAGCAACTTGCTTGCCGTTCTTTTTGAAGTTCCCCTTCTTCTTCCCTTTGCCCTTTTTCTTGAAACTAGTGGTCTTGTTGACCATCAACACTTGATGCTCCTTCTTGATTTCTACCTCCGCAGCTTTCAGCATCGCGAAGAGCTCGGGAATAGTCTTGTTCATCCCTTGCATATTATAGTTCATCACGAAGCTCTTGTAGCTTGGTGGCAGTGATTGAAGAATTCTGTCAATGACGCAATCATCTGGAAGATTAACTCCCAATTGAATCAAGTGATTATTATACCCAGAC
This sequence comes from Triticum dicoccoides, assembly GCF_002162155.2. Taxonomy (NCBI): domain Eukaryota; kingdom Viridiplantae; phylum Streptophyta; class Magnoliopsida; order Poales; family Poaceae; genus Triticum; species Triticum dicoccoides. The sequence goes on along the minus strand of NC_041392.1, from coordinate 242,531,468 downwards.
ATTTTGAGTATATGCTCACTGACAGAACTGTTCTCCTCCATCTTGCAGCTATAGAACTTATTGGAGACTTCATATCTCTCAATCCAGGCATTTTCTTGAAATATTAACTTCAACTCCTGGAACATCTCATATGCTCCATGACGTTCAGAACGTCGTTGAAGTCCCGATTCTAAGCCATAAAGCATGGCACACTGAACTATCGAGTAGTCATCAGCTTTGCTCTGCCAGACGTTCATAACATCCGGCGTTGCTCCTTCAGCAGGCCTGGCACCCAGTGGTGCTTCCAAGACGTAATTCTTCTGTGCAGCAATGAGGATAATCCTCAAGTTATGGACCCAGTCCGTGTAATTGCTACCATCATCTTTCAACTTTGCTTTCTCAAGGAACGCATTAAAATTCAACGGAACAACAGCACGAGCCATCTATCTACAATCAAACATAAATAAGCAAGATACTAATCAGGTACTAAGTTTCATGATAAATTTAAGTTCAGTTAATCAAATTAATTAAAGAACTCCCACTTAGATAGACATCCCCCTTAATCCTCTAAGTGATTACGTGATCCAAATCAACTAAACCATAACCGATCATCACGTGAGATGGAGTAGTTTTCAATGGTGAACATCGTTATGTTGATCATATCTACTATATGATTCACGCTCGACCTTTCGGTCTCCGTGTTCCGAGGCCATATCTGTATATGCTTGGCTCGTCAAGTATAACCTGAGTATTTCGCGTGTGCAACTGTTTTGCACCCGTTGTATTTGAACGTAGAACCTATCACACCCGATCATCACATGGTGTCTTAGCACGAAGAACTTTCGCAACGGTGCATACTCAGGGAGAACACTTCTTGATAATTTAGTGAGAGATCATCTTATAATGCTACCGTCAATCAAAGCAAGATAAGATGCATAAAAGGATAAACATCACATGCAATCAGTATAAGTGATATGATATGGCCATCATCATCTTGTGCTTGTGATCTCCATCTCCGAAGCACCGTCGTGATCACCATCGTCACCGGCGTGACACCTTGATCTCCATCGTAGCATCGTTGTCGTCTCGCCAAGCTTATGCTTCCACGACTATCACTACCGCTTAGTAATAAAGTAAAGCATTACATCGCGATTTCATTGCATACAATAAAGCGACAACCATATGGCTCCTGCCAGTTGCCGATAACTCGGTTACAAAACATGATCATCTCATACAATAAAAATCAGCATCATGTCTTGACCATATCACATCACAACATGCCCTGCAAAAACAAGTTAGACGTCCTCTACTTTGTTGTTGCAAGTTTTACGTGGCTGCTACGGGCTTAAGCAAGAACCAATCTCACCTACGCATCAAAACCACAATGATAGTTTGTCAAATAGACTCCGTTTTAACCTTCGCAAGGACCGGGCGTAGCCATACTTGGTTCAACTAAAGTTGGAGAGACAGTCGCCCGCAAGCCACCTGTGTGCAAAGCACGTCGGGGGAACTGGTCTCGCGTAAGCGTACGCGTAAGGTTGGTCCGGGTCGTCTCGTCCAACAATGCCGCCGAACCAAAGTATGACATGCTGGTAGGCAGTATGACTTATATCGCCCACAACTCACTTGTGTTCTACTCGTGCATATAACATCAACATAAATAACCTAGGCTCGGATGCCACTGTTGGGTTTCGTAGTAATTTCAAAAAAATTCCTACGCACACGCAAGATCATGTGGTGCAAAGCAACGAGATGGGAGAGTGTTTTCTACGTACCCACGCAGACCGACTGCGGAAGCGTTGACACAACATAGAGGAAGTAGTCATACGTCTTCACGATTCAACCGATCAAGCACCGAAACTACGGCACCTCCGAGTTCGAGCACACGTTCAGCTCGATGACGATCCCCGGACTCCGATCCAGCAAAGTGTCGGGGAAGAGTTCCGTCAGCACGACGGCGTGGTGACGATCTTGATGCACTACGGCAGCAGGGCTTTGCCTAAACTCCGCTACAGTATTGTCAAGGACGATGGTGGCTGGGGGCACCGCACACGGCTAAGGAATAGATCACGTGGATCAACTTATGTGTTCTAGGGTGCCTCTACATCAGTATATAAAGGACCAAAGGGGGGAGGCTGGCCGGCCACAAGGGGTGCGCCAGGAGAGTCCTACTCCCTCTGGGAGTAGGATTCCCCCCCCCCCAATCCTAGTTGGAATAGGATTCGCGGAGGGGGAAAAGAGAAGGAGGGGGCCGGCCACCTCTCCTAGTCCTAATAGGACTAGGGGCAGGGGGAGGCGCGCAGCCCATGTAGGGATGCCTCTTCTCTTTTCCACCAAGGCCCATCATGGCTCATTTAGCTCCCCGGGGGTTCCGGTAACCTTCCCGGTACTCCGGTAAAATCACGATTTCACCCGGAACACTTCCGATATCCAAACATAGGCTTCCAATATATCAATCTTTATGTCTCGACCATTTCGAGACTCCTCGTCATGTCCGTGATCACATCCGGGACTCCGAACAACCTTTAGTACATCAAAATGCATAAACTCATAATATAACTGTCATCGTAACCTTAAGCGTGCGGACCCTACGGGTTCGAGAACAATGTAGACATGACCGAGACATGTCTCCGGTCAATAACCCATAGCGGGACCTGGATGCCCATATTGGCTCCTACATATTCTACGAAGATCTTTATCGGTCAGACCGCATAACAACATACGTTGTTCCCTTTGTCATCGGTATGTTACTTGCCCGAGATTCAATCGTCGGTATTCCTATACCTAGTTCAATCTCGTTACCGGCAAGTCTCTTTACTCGTTCTGTAATACATCATCCCGCAACTAACTCATTTAGTTGCAATGCTTGCAAGGCTTAAGTGATGTGTATTACCGAGAGGGCCCAGAGATACCTCTCCGACAATCGGAGTGACAAAACCTAATCTCAAAATACGCCAACCCAACATGTACCATTGGAGACACCTGTAGTACTCCTTTATAATCACCCAGTTACGTTGTGACGTTTGGTAGTACCCAAAGTGTTCCTCCGGTAAACGGGAGTTGCATAATCTCATAGTTATAGGAACATGTATAAGTCATGAAGAAAGCAATAGCAACATACTAAACGATCGGGTGCTAAGCTAATGGAATGGGTCATGTCAATCAGATCATTCTCTTAATGATGTGATCCCGTTAATCAAATAACAACTCATTGTTCATGGTTAGGAAACATAAGCATCTTTGATTAACGAGCTAGTCAAGTAGAGGCATACTAGTGACACTTTGTTTGTCTATGTATTCACACATGTATTATGTTTCCGGTTAATACAATTCTAGCATGAACAATAAACATTTATCATGATATAAGGAAATAAATAATAACTTTATTATTGCCTCTAGGGCATATTTCCTTCACTCTGAACTTGACCCTTGGCTTCGCCGCGAAGCCAAGCCCGAGCGCACCTTGGGCTCGGGGGCTACTATCGGTGTTCTGGGAATGGGGTCCCTAGACTTGCCTGCCTGCAGCCCGCGGCGTGGCTTAGCCGGCAGGCCGTACGGCCCATCTTCACCAACAAAGCGCCCAAGACCCTCGTGAGGGGCCAAGCCTCGTGAGGCGGACGATGCAAGACCTCCTCTGGAGTGGCCTAGCTAGGCAGGCTCATGAGGAGCGGAGATATCAAGGCGAGGCGAACCTCACGAGGCTCTCGTGACGTGAGCCGTGATGATCGGCACCAGGCAGGCGCCAGCGTGCACAACGTCCTTGTTTCCTCTTTGGTGCAAAGGGGCAAGTGCAATCATGGAGTGCCGAGGCCTCAGGCAAAGGTTGCCATTTCGGTGCAACAAGACCAAGACCATGGACTGCAAGACGGAGGTCACCGTGGAGCCCAGAAGAACGTCACCGCCAGTACTTTGTGCATGCGAAGACTACTTTTGTCAGGATAGCTTGTACTAGCTGTCCCCCTTCAAATTAGCCCGCCATTATTGGCTCCCTTCCCGCTCGATATTTGGGAAGAGGACCACGGCCTCTATAAATAGGACTAGCCACCACCTTAGAGAGGAGGGAGAGAGACCACCCCCCACACACAAGCTCACTGAGCTCAAGAACGCATCAACCTCAGGAGGCCGTTCTTCCCTTGTATGGTTCATCATCAGCCTAAGAGGCAATCCACCACCACCACACTGGAGTAGGGTATTCCACCACAACGATGGCCCGAACCAGTATAAACCCCGTGTCCTTCTGTGTTGTGAGTTCATCGAGTTCGTCTGCAAGATCTTAGCAAGCTAGAGCGTAGATCGGTTGGAGGGAAAGACTTGCGCACCCCAGTGTTCGAACCTTAAGGGTTTGCCGGAAACCCACATCCCGACAACATTCCCGTAAACCTTAGGGTTTGCAATGTAATCAACTACATAGCTCTCTCCCTCTGAATCTTGGGACGACATGCTTTCAGATCTGTCAAAAAATAGCTCAAAACGAGAATAGAGGATTTTGCCGTGGTACGATGGTCAAAACCTTCGGGAGATTAAATAACGAATTTTTACGGACCAAAATAAGTATTCTACAAGAAAACAGAGTCCGGAGGGCACACAAGGTGGCCACAAGCCTGGGAGGCGCACCGCCTGGGCTTGTCGCCTCCTCGTGCACTTTTTGGATTACTTTTTAGTTTTCTAATTTTTTAAATATTCCAAAACGAGGTAAAATTGCCATTGGAAAAGTTTTGGAGTCGGTTTACTAACCGTATCTCATACATATTCCTTTTTGGAGGTCTAGAGCGTTCTGGTAGGTCTCCCTTATGTACTCCTCCATTGTTATGGTATTAATAATACTCCCTCCGTTCCTAAATATAGGGTGTATAGTTTTTGGCATGAAAACTAAAGAACGCATGTGAAGGAAAAATGTCACAAGTTTTGGTCGAGATTACACCTGACTAATTGACATGAGAAAATAGAGGAGCTTGCTTGATACAAGGAAATGTAATCAAATCCCTTAAAATATCCAAACGAGTGGTGCACAGGTATGCACCTTATATTTTGGACTTTTTCTCAAAAATCTATACACCTTATATCAAGGAACAGGGGGAGTATTGGTTTCAACATTTATGGGAGTAACTGAGATATAATGTTTGATTCTTTGCCCATTTACCACCTTCGGCGGTGTTGATCTTGATGGCACCGAAACGATAAACTTCCTCGATAATGTAAGGCCCTTCCCATTTAGAGAGAAGTTTTCCTGCAAAAAATCTTAAACAAGAGTTGTATAGCAAGGCATGGTCACCTAGATTAAATTCACGCTTTTGTATCCTTTTATCATGCCATCTTTTAAATTTTTATTTAAACAACTTGGCATTTTCATAGGCCTGGGTTCTCCATTCATCAAGACAGCTAATGTCAATAACCTCTTCTCACCAGCAAGTTTGAAATCATAATTGAGCTCTTTAATTGCCCAATAAGCTTTATGTTCTAGTTCTAGAGGTGAGTGACATGCTTCTCCATCAACCATTTTATATGGAGACAAACCCATAGGGTTTTTATATGCAGTCTTATAAGCCCATAATGCATCATCAAGTTTCTTAGACCAATTCTTTCTAGATCTATTGACAGTCTTTTGCAGATCAATTTTATTTCCCTATTACTCAATTCTACATGACCACTAGACTGAAGGTGATAAAGGTGATCCAATTCTATGGTTAACATCATACTTAGCAAGCAGTTTACAGAAAGCACCATGAATAAAGTGTGAACCCCCATCAATCATTAAATATCCAGGGACTCCAAACCTCAGGAAAATAACTTCTTTAAGAATTTTAATAGAAGTGTTATGATCAGCACTACCAGTTGGAATAGCTTCGACCCACTTAGTAATGTAATCAACAACAACTAAAATATGAGTATACCCATTAGAGGATGGAAAAGGTCCCATATAATCAAAACCCCAAACATCAAATGGTTCAATAACAAGTGAATAATTCATAGGCATTTCCTAACGTCTACTAATATTACCAATTATTTGACATTCATCACAAGATAAGACAAACTTACGAGCATCTTTGAAGAGAGTAGGCCAATAAAAACCAGATTCTAATACCTTGTGTGCAGTTCTATCTCCAGCATGGTGTCCTCCGTAGGCCTCGGAGTGACACTTGCGTAGGGTTTGTTCCTGTTCATGCTCAGATACACAACGTCTAATAACACCATCTACCCCTTCTTTATAAAGGTGTGGGTCATCCCAAAAGTAATGTCTTAAATCATAGAAAAACTTTTTCTTTTGTTGGTATGTGAAACTAGGTGGTAAAAATTTAGCAACAATGTAATTAGCATAATCGGCATACCATGGAGTACTACAGAAGCATTTATGACAGCTAATTGTTCATCAAAATAGCTATCATCAATAGGTAGTGGGTCATCAAGAACATTTTCTAACCTAGACAAGTTGTCTACTATGGGGTTCTCAGCTCTGTTTCCATCAATAATATGCAAATCAAATTCTTGTAGCAAGAGAACCCGTCTAATAAGTCTAGGCTTAGCATCTTTCTTTTCCATAAGATATTTAATAGCAGAATGATCGGTGTGAACAATTACTTTGGAATCAACATATAAGATCTGAACTTATCACAAGAAAACACAACTACTAGAAATTATTTTTCAGTAGTAGCATAATTTCTTTCAGCAATGTCTAGAGTTTTACTAGCATAATGCGTAACATTTAATTTCTTATCAACTCTTTCTCCTAGAACAACACCAATAGCATAATCACTAGCATCACACATAATTCCAAAGGGTAGGTTCCAATCAGGTGGTTGAACAATATGTGCAGAAATTAAGGCTTTCTTTAGGATTTCAAATGCTTCTACACAATCATCATCAAAAACGAATGGAACATCTTTTTGTAAGAGATTAGTGAGAGGCCTATAAATTTTATAGAAGTCTTTAATAAATCTCTTATAGAAACCAACATGACCAAGGAAACTTCTTATACCTTTGATATCTTTAGGACACAACATTTTTTCAATGGCATCAACTTTAGCTTTATCCACTTCAATACATCTTTCGGAGATTTTGTGCCCCAAGACAATACCTTCATTAACCATAAAGTGGCACTTCTCCCAATTCAAAACAAGATTTGTTTCTTCACATCTGCAAAACTCGATCAAGATTGCTTAATCAATCATCAAAAGAAGTTCTGTAAACGGAGAAAGCATCCATGAAAACCTCAACAATCTTTTCACAAAAATCAGAGAATATAGCAGTCATACATCTTTGAAAAGTAGCACGTGCATTACATAAACCAAAAGGCATACGTCTATAAGCAAAGGTAACAAAAGGGCATATAAAAGTAGTATTTTCTTGACACAGGTATTTGTGAAAATCAGAATAACCATCTAGAAAGAAAAAGTGTGTATGTTTGGATAGTCTTTCTAGCATTTGATCAATAAAAGGTAGAGGATAATGATCTTTCCTAGTATCTTTGTTTAATTTTCTAAAATCAATTACCATTCAATGACCTATAACAATCTTTGTGGAATCAATTCATTCTTATCATTGGGAACAATAGTAATACATCCCTTCTTAGGGACACAATGAACAGGACTTACCCATCTACTATCACTACTACAGGATGGTCCAAACGTGACAGTCGAATCAGAGACCCTTCGACGAAACTGTGTGCGATGCATCAATCACAAACGGTGATGTAATAAAATTGTCAAAAAAGATGGAAAACATTTGCCGTGGTGGCGACATCAAACATGGTTCATATTGGAGTTGTGTGTGCGATGCGTGCAAACGGTTAATCCAGAAGAACTGTTTGCGATGAGGCAGAACAACAAAAACAGGCTGCCAGTTCACTAGGATGAACTGTGTGTGATTAGGCGACACAATAGAAATGTCCAACTAAACAAGATGTGTGTGATACGTGGCAAATAGGTCCGTAATCAGAAATGTGTGCTGATGTCTACTACACAACCTTCTTCTTGTAGACGTTGTTGGGCCTCCAAGTGCAGAGGTTTGTAGGACAGTAGCAAATTTCCCTCAAGTGGATGACCTAAGGTTTATCAATCCGTAGGAGGCGTAGGATGAAGATGGTGTCTCTCAAGCAACCCTGCAACCAAATAACAAAGAGTCTCTTGTGTCCCCAACAAACCCAATACAATGGTAAATTGTATAGGTGCACTAGTTCGGCGAAGAGATGGTGATACAAGTGGTATATGGATACTAGAGAATAGTTTTTGTAATCTGAAAATATAAAAACAGCTAGGTAACTAATGATAAAAGTGAGCATAAATGGTATTGCAATGATAGGAAACAAGGCCTAGCGTTCATACTTTCACTAGTGCAAGTCCTCTCAACAATAATAACATAATTGGATCACATAACTATCCCTCAACATGCAACAAAGAGTAACTCCAAAGTCATTAATAGCGGAGAACGAACAAAGAGATTATGGTCGGGTATGAAACCACCTCAAAGTTATTATTTCCAATCAATCTGCTAGGCTATTCCTATAAGTGTCACAAACAGCCCTAAAGTTCGTACTAGAATAACACCTTAAGATACAAATCAACCAAAACCCTAATGTCACCAAGATACTCCAATGTCACCTCAAGTATCCGTGGGTATGATTATACGATATGCATCACACAATCTCATATTCATCTATTCAACCAACACATAGAACCTCAAAGAGTGCCCCAAAGTTTCTACCGGAGAATCACGACGAAAATGTGTGCCAACCCCTATGCATAGGTTCATGGGCAGAACCCGCAAGTTGATCACCAAAACATACATCAAGTGAATCATGTGGTATCCCACTGTCACCACAAATACGCACGGCAAGACATACATAAAGTGTTCTCAAATCTTTAAAGACTCAATCCGATAAGATAACTTCAAAGGGAAAACTCAATCCATTACAAGAGAGTAGAGGGGGGAGAAAACATCATAAGATCCAACTATAATAGCAAAGCTCGCGATACATCAAGATCGTGCCAAATCAAGAACACGAGAGAGAGAGAGAGAGATCAAACACATAGCTACTAGTACATACCCTCAGCCCCGTGGGAGAACTATTCCCTCCTCGTCATGGAGAGCACTGGGATGATGAAGATGGCCACCGGAGAGGGATTGCCCCCTCTGGCAGGGTGCCGGAACGGGTCTAGATTGGTTTTTGGTGGCTACAGAGGCTTCTGGCAGCGGAACTCCCGATCTATTGTGCTCTCGGATGTTTTTAGGGTATATGGAGATATATAGGCGGAAGAAGTACGTCAGGGGGGGCACGAGGGGCCCACGAGGGTGGAGGGCGCGCCCAGGGGGGTGGGCGCGCCCCCTGCATCGTGGCTTCCTCGTAGATCCCCTGACGTGCACTCCAAGTCTTCTAGGATTCTTCTGATCCAAAAATAAGTTCCGTGAAGTTTCGGGTCAATTGGACTCCGTTTGGTTTTTCTTTTCTGCGATATTCTAAAACAAGGTAAAAACAGAAAACTGGCACTGGGCTCTGGGTTAATAGGTTAGTCCCAAAAATGATATAAAAGTGTATAATAATGCCCATAAACATCCAAAACAGTAGATAATATAGCATGGAGCAATCAAAAATTATAGATACATTGGAGACGTATCATGTGCGAAGACCAATAATAACACAGACGATTGCTGCTAATAAGCCGTGTGATTTGCTCTGTCTATAGAAGAATATATATATGTATATATATATATATATATATATATATATATATATATATAACTGAAATAAACATCCAATTACATAAGTGACTATACATATCATTTGCACACACCTCAATAAACAATTGTATGCATTCTAAACTAGGAGAAATGATCGTCTAGTCATCTACTTCTTGTGACGCTCCCGCCACTGCTCAGTGGCTCGATCCCTCGTCTGGGGAAGGAAGAAGACACTCCCTCATGTCAACGATCCACATTTACATCTTGTAGCTTCTGTACGCGCCCTTGGCCACGTACTTGACGTGTTGTTCATCCAGTCTCTCATGCCAGACACTATGCGAAGTGTTATTGTCCTTCTTGCTCTCATCCTTCATCTTCATGTAGTAGGGGTTGATGATGGCCAAGGCGAGGTCAACCAGGGAGTTCTGTTCATTCTTGTCACTGCCCCAGACCTTGTAGCGGTCCTGGATGTTGACAAGATTCTGGCATTTCAAGGCCGAATCCTTGCGCTTTTAGATCGTTGGTGGTGTCCACCGTAGCGAAACTATAGTCGGAGCTGCTGATGAACTTGGAGAAATGCTCGCAAGGCCTTGTGGCTAGGTGGTAGTGGTAGACCATGATGTCATGTCACACGCACAACTAGGCAACAACAACTGAGGGAGTCCTGGATTAGGGGGTGTCCGGATGGCCGGACTATACCTTCGACCGGACTCCTGGACTATGAAGATACAAGATTGAAGACTTCGTCCCGTGTCCGGAAGGGACTTTCCTTAGCGTGGAAGGCAAGCTTGGCGATACGGATATGTAGATCTCCTACCATTGTAACCGACTCTGTGTAACCCTAGCCCTCTCCGGTGTCTATATAAACCGGAGAGTTTTAGTCCGTAGGACGAACAACAATCATACCATAGGCTAGCTTCTAGGGTTTAGCCTCTCTGATCTCATGGTAGATCTACTCTTGTACTACCCATATCATCAATATTAATCAAGCAGGACATAGGGTTTTACCTCCATCAAGAGGGCCCGAACCTGGGTAAAACATCGTGTCCCCTGCCTCCTGTTACCATCTGACCTAGACGCACAGTTCGGGACCCCCTACCCGAGATCCGCCGGTTTTGACACCGACATTGGTGCTTTCATTGATAGTTCCTCTGTGCCGTCGCCATTAGGAAGGATGCCTCATCCCGTCTTTAAATACGGCACCGTTGCTAAGGGAGCTTTGGCTGTCGGCCAAACTCTCCGGCTAGGTGGTTTCCTTATGACTGCCTGTTCGGCTGCTGCGCCGACGATGACCTCTCTGGTCATCGAAAGCAATCTTCACGTCAGCTCGGAATTCGCTGAGCAGCTAGATCCAATGGAGCTATCTTTGCTAAACGAGCTCTTGGATCGCTTCGCCGCCCTGGGAGTCGCTACGGATTACGACCAGGTTGGGTCTAAACCCGATCTGAGAGAGATTAACTCCCCCAGGTCACCCATCACGTTGCCGTGCTTGAGGGACAGTGCGGCAACCCTTCATCTATCTTAAGGACTAGATATGTCCGGATTTCCGATCCCTCCAAGTCGGATACCCGCGGAGGGGAGGACATCACTCAAGACCTGAACTTAAAGTCAGGTGACGGGCTAGATTCATTGGACAGCATCCAAGAATCCAAACTTCCGACTTCGGAAACTCCTTGGCCCCTGGGTCTCAGATTGGGTGAGGTTTCAGATTTGATTCCACCCACCCACCCATACATAAGCAATCTATCCCAAATTAGGCAAGAGCCCGAAGAAACAGTACATCATTACTGGGCCAGATTCCTCCTGGTTATGAACAGGATAAAGGACTGCCGCGAGGAAGACGCAATTTTATTCTTCTGCAATAATTGCACGGACAAGGGAATCCTCAACGCCATAAGTCGCCGTGATATTACACGCTTCGATGACTTGCCATCCATAGTACGAAAGTACTGTGCGATGGAAAGCGCCTGGAAAACCGAAATAAAATTTTGGGACAATCCGGCCCTGAATACAAACCCAGTCCGAAACAAAAGGGTGCATCATCGCCAGACACCTGGGTTTAATACCAAAAAGCAAAAGCCCTCTATAGGGCACGGAACCGTACTGGAAGGATGGCTTAATGGACCCTGTAAAATCCACAGTGCAGAGGGCGCCACACCAACTCACAGCCTCATAGCATGTTGGATACTCCGGCAGGTGGCAAAAATTGGGGAAGATCTTCTAATTCCAGAAACCACAGAAAGCCACCCTAGAGAAACCAGTACGGTATTAACAGTCTTCGAGACTTTCGCATCAAATAATATGCGAAAAAGGACACTCCACGGCCTTGCCGAAGTCGACCAAGTAGCAACAATAAACCCATGGAGTGACACGGCTATTACTTTTAACGCCAGTGATGAACCTAAATTCCGAACAGCCCGAGCACCAGCCGCATTGGTCCTCAGCCCAATAGTGGACGGCTTTTGTCTTACAAAGGTACTCATGGATGGCGGCAGCAGATTGAACCTCATTTATGAGGAAACCCTTCAAAAAATGGAAATAGACTGGAACCGCATTGAGCGAAGTAGCACAACCTTTAGAGGAATAATCCCCAGTCAAGAAGCGCGCTATACAGGAAAAATCACACTAGATGTGGTGTTCGGCACGCCGGATAATTACAGGTCTGAAGAGGTCACGTTCTAGGTGGCCCCGTTCAGTAGCGGATATCACACTCTGCTAGGGCGGGAAGCGTTTACAGTCTTCCAAGCAATACCCCATTACAGGTACATGAAGCTCAAGATGCCCGGGCCTAACGGAATCATCACTCTCGTTAGTGATCCGAATATAGCACTCCGCACCGAAAAGAAGACAGCCGCACTGGCCCTTGAGGCGGTATCCGAAGCCCTAGCGGCTGAGGAACTGACTGCGCTGCGCTCCACGGTAAATAGGGACGATGTGATACTCAATAAAAGATCCAAGTCCACCTCCTTTAAACCGGCAGACGAAATAGTCAAATTCCAGGTCCATCCAACGGACCCCAATAAAATAGCTTCCATCGGGGCACAGTTAAACCCTGATGTAGACGCCGCACTGCGAGAGTTCCTACGAGAGAACTGGGACATTTTTGCCTGGCACCCTTCAGACATGCCAGGAATCCCATGCAGGCTGGCCGAACACAGCTTAAATATCCTAGAAGGATTCAAGCCAGTCAAACAGGCTCTTCGGTGTTTTTCTGAACCTAAGAGACATGCATGGGAGAGGAACTAGCCAAGCTATTGGAGGCCGGATTCAACAAAGACATAAAACATCCTGACTGGCTAGCAAACCTGGTGATGGTACCAAAGAAGGACAAATCCTGGCGCCTATGCGTTGATTTCAAAGACCTTAACAAGGCTTGCCCAAAGGATCCCTTCCCTCTCCCCCGCATCGATCAAATTATCGACGCTACCGCGGGACATGATTCGTTGTGTTTCCTCGATGCATAGTCCGGCTACCATCAAATAAAGATGGCAGAGTCAGACCAAGCCGCAATGGCATTCATCACACCATACGGCCCATTCTGCTTCAACACAATGCCCTTCGGGCTCAAAAATGCCGGCGCAACAATCAGCGCATGATTCAGACATGTCTGGCAAACCAGATCGGCAAAACAGTGGAGGCATACATAGATGATGTGGTCATTAAAACAAGACATGTCGAATCTCTAGTAGACAACTTGAGGCTAACATTCGATAACCTACGAACATACGACATCAAGCTCAACCCGGAAAAATGCGTTTTCGGCGTTCCAGCCGGAAACCTCTTGGGCTTCATTGTATCCGGTAGAGGAATTGAAGCAAATCCAGCCAAGATCCGAGCTCTGTCACAATTGGATATCCCGAAGGACCTCAAACAAATACAAAAATTAACCGGATGCGTGGCGGCTCTAAGCCGCTTTATCTCCCTCCTAGGATAAAAGGCACTACCCCTTTACCGCATCCTTCGGCGCACCGAACACTGCGAGTGGACGGATGCAGCCACGGCCAGACTTGACGAAATAAAAGCCATCTTGGTAACAAACCCAGTCCTGGCCGCACCAAACATTGGTGAACCAATGCTATTATACATTGCAGCAACCCATCAGGTTTTAAGCGCAGTGCTCGTCGTCGAATGAGAAACGGACGGACACAAATTCCCCCTTCAAAAGCCGGTCTATTACGTGTCCACTGTCCTTACTCCGTGCAAGTCACGGTACCCGCATTATCAAAAGATTGCGTACGCGGTATTTATGGCATCTCGGAAGCTGCGACACTACTTTTAAGAGTGTTCAATAACAGTAGCCTCGGAAGTGCCACTTAACGATATTATAAACAACCGCGACGCGACGGGCCGGATTGCAAAATGGGCCATTGAGGTCCTCCCGTTTGACATAACTTACAAGCCACGGCGAGCTATCAAGTCACAAGTTTTGGCCGACTTCGTCGCAGAATGGACGGAGGCCGAACTCCCTAAAGAGTATGGCACATATTCAAACTGGGTCATGCACTTCGACGGCTCCAAAATGTTGGCCGGTCTAGGGGCTGGCGTCGTTTTGACGTCCCCCACAGGCGACACAGTTCAATACATACTCCAGATAATGTACACAGACTCCAACAATGCAGCCGAATATGAGGCCCTTTTACATGGTCTCCGGATGGCAGTATCCATGGGCATTCAACGCCTAGAGGTGCGCGGGGACTCGAACCTCACAATATCCCAAATAAACGGAGACTTTGATGCCAAAGATCCAAAAATGGCAGCTTATCACAACGTCGTCCTAAAAATGCCGGCTCGGTTCAAAGGGCTCGAATTTCACCATATAGCCCGGGAAAATAGTCAGGCGGCAGATGTCCTGGCACGCATCGGCGCAAAACGCGATGTAGTCCCCCCCAACATCTTCCTGGAAAGGCTGTTCAAGCCATCCATATTATGGGAAGGGGAACCCGGCAATAACAGCCCGGACCCAACCGCAATGCCTGACACCGAACACTCTGACACAATTGGACGCTCTGCCAATGAAATAACACCTTCATCCCATGTAATAATGGTCGTCATCGCCCCGTGGACAGAACCATTCCTCGCCTACCTTACCAGGAAGGAACTCCCTGAGGACCAAAATGAGGCACGCTGCATAGTGCGGCGATCTAAAGCCTATAAAGTCCATGAGGGAGAGCTTTATAAGAAAAGCACTACCCGAGTCCTTCAAAGGTGCATCTCCGAAGAGGAAGGGCGGAACCTCCTGGCTGAAATTCATGCCGGACTCGGCGGACATCACGCTGCAGCTCGGTCCCTTGTAAGCAAGGCCTTCCGTACAGGCTTTTATTGGCCGACGGCCCGGGCAGACGCCCAGGACTTAGTCCAACGATGCATCGGTTGCCAGCTTTTTGCAAACCAAAGCCATATGCCACCCATCACCCTCCAAACTATCCCCATCACTTGGCCCTTCGCGGTCTGGGGGCCTGACATGGTTGGACCCCTTAAAGGCGGAACCCACAAGAAAAAATACTTACTGGTCATGGTGGATAAGTTCACCAAATGGATAGAAGCCAAGCCTGTTAAGACGGCCGAATCCGGACCGGTGATAGACTTTATATCCAGGGTTGTACACCGTTACGGCGTCCCCCACAACATCATCACTAATAACGACACGAACTTTACGGCCGATGAGGTAAAACTCTGGTGCAAAAACATGGGCATCAAGCTCGATTATGCTTCCATCTATCACCCACAAACCAACGGCCAGGTCGAACATGCAAATGGTCTTATCATGAGCGGCATCAAACCCAGATTAGTGCGGTCCCTTAAGGAATCTAATACGCACTGGGTAGAGGAGCTCGACTCCGTACTCTGGGGGCTGTGGACCACGCTGAATCGAACCACAGGATACACACCATTCTTCATGGTGTATGGCGCAGAGGCAGTTTTGCCCTGCGACATAATTCATGACTCACCTCGAGTGCGCATGTACGAAGAAAGAGAAGCCGAGCTCGATCGGCAGGACAGTTTGGATGCCTTGGAGGAAGAGCAAGACGTGGCAAAAGCCCGTTCCGCATTCTATCAATAGCAGGCTCGAAGATACCAAAGCAGAGAAGTACGGGCCAAAAATTACAACATTGGCGAATTAGCTCTACGCCCGCCGGACAAGAAAAAGGACAAACTCAAGCCCAAGTGGGAAGGTCCCTTCATAATTGACCAAGTCCTGACTGGTGGAGTGTATCGCCTGCGAGATGCATTGGATAACCGACTCGAGCCGAACCCATGGAATGCAGCCCGTCTCCGAAGATTCTATGCCTAGCGCCGGACTCTGTGTTCGTCTCCTTCCTCTGTCCATTTTTTATATTCTTTCTGTCTTACATTTCTCTCCTTCTCCTCTCTTTCTCTTATAGCCTTCAAAGGCTCATAAAGTGATGCGCTATCCGCGCTCATTAAACCTGGGGGCTTCTTTAAACAGAAGCTTATTTACACGGGCTTCATGCCCAACACATGTGTCACACTTCCGCATGTACCTTTTATTCACCATTATATGCATCGCTATGACTTAAGTTTTGGCCAAGCTGGGTTGCCTGGCTCCTGTGCTTACCCCCACGTTCCCGATTGTTCGGCAAGGTGGTAAAGGGAGCACCTTTGCGATTGTTACTGCCGGGTCAGCCGGATGTGTACCTCAGACTGAGTGAAGCCGAAAGCTAGCGTTCTTAAGGGAATATTTGGTCGGTGAACTAAAGATGATCTTTTCTTTCACTTATTTATCTATACGCCCCCAGATGTTTTTCCTGCGTCTCTTTTCACAGAACGGACGTGCACTTTAGGGCATGCCTCCTAGGGAAAGGAACCCCTAACGGAACTATTCTCCCTGGAAGATGTTTCATACTAACCATGTAATATAACATAACTAGTTGGGCACTTGTCTGTTCAAGCACTAATGACCCCTACGCCTGGTCTCCATGCATACCCCGGTTCTTATATAACCGCGAGGGTATTCAGACACACTCCAGACCGTCAGGTCCCGAGGTTGAAGCGAAAAGGTCGGCCATGACAAATGATCTACAGTCCGGCTAGAAGGCATTACACATGTCGATTAAAATTACATAGTCAATCTGACTGATTGTATTCCTCTTCAATACCATCTAACAGGCTGTCTAGTTTACAGTCCTGTTGGGAATACTTTGCGGCCAACTCTACTTGGCCGTATACTAAGCTCACAGGGATCTCCTTCCCATTGGGCCCTATGGGTCTGACCTCGGCCATGTGGTTTGGGTCAGCCTTCGTGTACCGCGTCTTCACCATGGCCCAGGCCTCCCTGGCGCCTTGACGGCAGGCCGACATCTTCCACAACCGAAAGCGCCGCCGCGCTCCCTTCAGCTTCTCTACAAGCTCTCCAAGGCCTTCGGGCATGGAGACGGATGGCCACAAGGCCTGGGCGACGCCTTGCATCACCTGCCGAACTCGCTCGTGCAGTTGTGAGAGCTCGGGAAGAAGGTCACCCGTAGAACCGGGCATTTCCTCTGCAGGACAACCTGTTAGCATACCTATAGACATTACTCTGTTAGTCGACTTCCTCGCCGAACTCTTTTTCAAAGTTTGTTTAAGCACTTACTATATATGCCACGTCGAAGCCGCTGATTCTCCTTCACGGAGTCCGACAGCTGGGCATGAACGTCCTTCAGTTCAACGCCCAGCTTGGTGTTGGCATCTTGGAGATCGTTCTTCTCCCGCCTCACCTTTGTCAGCACACTCTCACCCGCCTTTAGCTGGCGTCGGAGTTGTTGCACTTCCAGATTTAATCCGGCGCCATCTGCAATTTCATTTGTCAGATTTGCACCTACGCCGCACTTCGCAAAATACTTATCTTTCGAAGCGTATATTACCAGAGGGGGTCTCCTTGGGCTCCCCTGCCACGGCTAGTGCGGCCTCAAGTTGGGCTTTGCACTCTTCCAGCTCCTGGGACAGTGGGGTATTCTTTTCTGTAAGAACCTGCATAACACATGATCCTTAAAACAGTTATTCTAACTGTTTCAAGTCTCTGGGGCTACTGATATACATATATAATTACCAAAATTTTCTTACCTGTATGTCTTTCACATACTGCTCCGTGGCTCTGCCTAGACCATTTTGAGCGGCACGGAGGTACGCGTCTCCCGAACTGAAGGCATCCAATGCCTCTTGGGAGAAACAAGCGTCGCGAAAAACTGTCCGGCGATGCCTGTGGTTCATGGCACTCTCCACCTCGGAATTGGTGGCAGATAGCCTTTCCGCATCCTCTGTTGGAGGAGCGTCCGGTGCGCGCCTTGTGTTCGCCTCCGCTTCCGGACCAGGCTTTGGAGCCTGGCTGGTGGAGGCGCGATTGGCAACCTCTCCGGATATAGTCCGGCGAGGTCTCTTCGTCCTGAAGAGAGCACGAGCGTTAATACGCCTCGAAGGAATAACACCTGGGAATAAGATGGCGCGCTATACCTTTGCGTCGGCGTCTCAGTCCGGACCGCACTTCTTTTCAGCCCGCGGGGCCTTGCCGCCCCTCGTTGGCTAGTCGCCACAGGCTCGTCCTCCCATCCCAAGGGCCTCCCCTGCAAAACACGATTGTCATACGGCAATCGAAAACACGTGAGGATAGATCCCTTTTCAAAGTGTTGGGACTTCGGTCTCAGTTACCTGTGAGGCTGGAGTAGCCCTGGGTAATCGGCCGTAATGGCCACCAAGGCGTTGTCCTTGCTTAATTGATGAAACACTCCATCAATCAGCTCCACAGATAAGTCCGGATCCTCTTGAGAGGCCGGGTCGAGGGACCTTCCCGGATCCTCGGGTTGTGGAGGAGGGCTGTTCATTTCTTTAACAGCCTGGCGCAGTTCCTGTGTTGAAGTCGTTAGACTGAAAATTTAACAATGGGAATATAAAACGGATGGGCAAGTAAAAGTGTCCACTTACCCAACTTGGGGGATTGTACATAGAAAATCCACCCCGTGGGTTGACGCGGAGAAATTCCTCCTCTTCTCCCTTGTACAAAGCAGACAAGGTCTTTATTAGAGCGGCAACCGAATCCGGCCCCTTATGACCGTAGCGGGTGGTGTCGTCCTCCCCGTTGAAGTCCCACATGGGGCGGCCTCTATACTTAAGCGACTGCACCCCTCGCATGATGCATGCGGCCATGACCCCGATCATGGTCAGTCCAGAATGAGCTAACAATCTTATCCGGCCCATCAGGTAAATAACGTCCCTGTCACTTTCCCTCTGAGGGCTCTGTGGACGCCAGCTTAGGTGCTTCTTTAGGGGAGCATTGTCAAACTTAGGGAGGACGATCCGGACAGGATCCGGCAGCGGGACATCCTCTATATAAAACCATTCCAAAGGCTAGTCCTCGGACGCCTTCTTTGGGGTTCTGGACAGATATCCGGTCCTGGCGATGCGCCACACTTCGGCTCCGCCCACTTGATATATCAACCCCTCCTTAGAGCGGGGCACAAGGCAGAATAGCCTTTTCCACAGCGCGAAATGAGCCTCGCAGCCCAAAAACAGCTCGTAAAGGGCTTCGAAGCCCGCGATATGCAATATGGAGGCAGGTGTGAGGTTATGCAGCTGGAGGCCATAGAACTCCAGAAGCCCCCGGAGAAACGGATGAATTGGAAATCCGAGCCCTGTTATTAAGTAAGGGGCAAGGCATACCCGCTCTCCTTTGGAAGGATTGGGGGCGCTCTCCGCTTGCTCTCCGCCATTATAGGTGGCAAGTCCGGCTCGAACCGGGACCATATAGGCCGGGGGGAGAAATCCCTTGGTCTGGAGCTTCACTAGCTCGTTGTGTGGGATGGAGCACCTCTTCCAATCTCCAGGATGAGGGCTGGAAGGGTGAGAGGAGGAGCTGCGGCGGCCGGCCATGATAGAATGGACCTCTGTCGGTTACGCTCTGATGAATACTCGCGGAAGGGAGAAGGTGTGGTTTGGATCTAAATCCTCGTCCCCTTAAATAGGCGGCTCATTCACGCGGCTAGGGGTGTAAATATAAAAAACACCTTGACTTTTCATATTCGTTTGACACGTGGAAAACGGCCATTATTGGGCGTAGAAGCCAAGGAGCACTACATTTACAAGAAATCGGACACTATTCAATAGGTACACGGAATTTGGAGGAGAACCCGCCTTGCAATGCCGAAGACAATCTGCGCGCCGGACTTGTCGTCATTGAAGCCTAGTTCAGGGGCTACTGAGGGAGTCCTGGATTAGGGGGTGTCTGGATGGCCGGACTATACCTTCGACCGGACTCCTGGACTATGAAGATACAAGATTGAAGACTTTGTCCCGTGTCTGGAAGGGACTTTCCTTGGCGTGGAAGGCAAGCTTGGCGATACGGATATGTAGATCTCCTACCATTGTAACCGACTCTGTGTAACCCTAGCCCTCTCCGGTGTCTATATAAACCAGAGAGTTTTAGTCCGTAGGACGAACAACAATCATACCATAGGCTAGCTTCTACGGTTTAGCCTCTCTGGTCTCGTGGTAGATCTACTCTTGTACTACCCATATCATCAATATTAATCAAGCAGGACGTAGGGTTTTACCTCCATCAAGAGGGCCCGAACCTGGGTAAAACATCGTGTCCCCTGCCTCCTGTTACCATCCGACCTAGACGCATAGTTCGAGACCCCCTACCCGAGATCCGCCGGTTTTGACACCAACAGCAACCTTCTGATCGTGCCCGGCACCACCTATGGTGTACTCGAGGTCGAAGCCAACCACCTGGTACTTGTCCTCAGAAGCAACTGCTCCATAGTTTGGATGGAGCTATGCACCGAGGCCGGCTCGTTCGTGTACACCACCAAGAGGGACTTCCCCCTCATGTGGGTGTCCACTACATGATGCTTGGTGAATTGCCCGCCGTTGTCGTCGTCGGCCACTGGGAGTGCCATTGGAGCCACGGGGAGCGCCATTGGGACCAATGGATGTCCTCTCTGTATTTGTCGTCGTGGTTGTGCTTATTGTGTCATGTGGTGCAAGATATGAAGGTAAATGGCCACAGGAATAAATGGGGGCCGGGCAGCCTGGATTCTCGGCGCGTCCGCACGGCAGTTTTTGTAGCGGGTAACTGCATCGTGGCACCGCACCCAGCACAACCGCATGCACACGAACGTGCATGATCGTCCTCCGGCCCCAAGCACTGGCAACGAGCATGGAGGGACGAGGGCAGAGCGCCGGGAGGGATGCAAGAGCAGAGCGCGCGCGGTGGGATGCGAGCAGAGCGCGTCGCGGCCGCCTCAACCGCAACCAACCACACACATAAAGCAGTTGAACACGTAGGAAATGGTCGTCTACAAGCCGGCTGACAGTTGCGTCGCTGCATAGAGAGTGGCCGTGTGCTACTACCGCTGTCTTGGTCTATTAGTCCCCTTTATATTCTATGCCATATTTTGACCTTAAATTTAACCAACAAAATGTAAATGCATGTTACAAAAATTATATAATTGGAAACTATGTTCAAATGCGAATCCAACTATATAATTTCTGGCGACATGCATTCATATTTTATTAGTTAAATCTATAGTCAAAATTTGGCACAAAAATACATAGACGACTTATAAACTTGGACGGGAGTAGTAGGTAATTTAATCACAAACGTTTGCATTTTATTAACCGTATGTGTATGTGTCCTTTCATCCTCCTCTCGCACGTCTTGTCACCCCGCTGCCGCAGACAGCTTAGAGCGCAAGCTTGAGCAGCGCGGGGGGGGGGGGGCGTTCTTTTGGCCAAACGGTGATGAGCCCGTTCCCGCGCAAGCTTCGCACCCGAGTCGGTAAAATCCCCCAAAATCCCAATGTTTACCGGCCTACTATATAAACCCTCACGGTCGGCGAGTCCCGCGTCACATTTTCCCCTCCCTCCCTGTAGATTATCTCGTCTGTTTCTCCCACAATCACCAATGGCACCGGTCCATCGTCATCGCTCAGCCACTCCACCGTCATCAGAGGACAGCTCCAGCTGGGAGGCTACACCACGGCGGCGGCGCAGTCCCGGCGTAGTGTAGTGCACGTGGTGTCCCTATTGGGTGTGCACGGAACACCCACCACACGCTCTGTCATCGCTGCCCGTTGGCAGGTATTGCCGGCTGCCGTTGCTACCACCCCACCATCTGCCGTCATGGCCGCCACATCACCGTCGAAAGCTAGGGACATCGCCCGCTCCGCCGCCGTGGACCAAAGGTAGGAGGTGGCTGTCGTGGCCGTCACCCCACTGCTAGCCACCATGGCCATCACCCGCTCCGCCACCGTGGCCCGAAGGCGGGAGGTGGTGGTCATGGCTGCCATCCCATCATCGGCCGCCGTGGCCGCCAGCCCACCGTCGACCCCCGAGGTCATCACCCGCTCCGCCACCACCGCCCGAAGGCAGGAGGCAGAGGTGGAGGCTCGCACGTGCGTCAGCGACCTTGCGCGCTACATCAAGTTCCTACGGGAGGAGGAGCGCCTCGTCGAGCATGCAAAGAGCCTTACCGCCGCTGTGGCCGCAAAACATGCTGCAATAGAGGCAAGGAATCAGGAAATCTACGAGGAGAACCACCGCTTCCAGAGGGGTCGTCTGGAGTGGCAGAGGGCGTTCGAGGTGAACGTCGCTGAAGGTGTAGCAGCGATGGGCACCATATTGCAGTTGTCCAGCTCGTTAGTAGGCTCCTCGTGCTCTGCCTCTTACTGAGCGTGCTCGATAGAGGAGAGGCTGTCGGAAGTAGTACAAAGCCCCTCTGTAGTAGTAGTATTTAGGGGCTATTTTGTTCAGTTCATCTGACTATAGATGTGGTGAAATTGTACAACATACTTAAAATTAGCTAGTATATATAGTTGAACTAGCTATTTCAGTACGTGGTTGGCAAAAATTGGGGAAAAGTTTGGTCGGTTCAGCTGTCGAGTTGAACTGTTGGTATAAAGAACGACTACTTAATCTATGAATGAAATATATGCTTAGTTATTGAATTTTAGTTGCAAAAATTAGATAGTGCTAGTAATTTTTAGTTGCATATTTTGACAAATCGCACTTTTACAAGGTTGACAAATGGCAATGTTACTAGATGTTAGAGATATATTTGGGTTACATATGTTTGGTAGTCTAGGATTTGTAATCCGTCTCCTACCTTATCTCTAGGAGAGGCGACTTGGCCTCCAAGCCTTGTACTCAATATATACTCGCCCTTGAGGCTCAATAATACATCCATCATATTCTGCAACAACCTCTCTCCCTCCCTTCTAACATGGTATCGGCCTACCCGATCCAATCCTAGGCGCCGCGCCGCCCCGGGGATGGTCCGCCTCCATGACCGTGCCGGAGGCCGCGCCTCCCGTACCTAGGGTTCGTCCACCGATCACATTGATCGGCTGTCCTAGAGAGTCTTTTTCCCAATCTGTTGATTTGGCCTTTTTCTTCCTCACCGATCGGTTGATCGGTGTTATTTTTTCTTTGGTTTTCTGATTTATGATCGGTTTGCGTCGCCCACCACCGTTCGTCATCTGCATCGCGTCTTGACTTTCACATCGGATCTAAGATCAGTTGCTGCATGGCATTCCGTCATGACACATGCAGTGGCGTCCATGCATGCTGATGCGGCGGCTCCTCGCACTGTCCTACACCGGCTCGTCATCCTACGCGCGGGCGTGGGACTACTTCGCCGCGAGCGCCTGACCATAGGGCTACATCTATCCACACCAGCATCATGTGACCCGTGGGTGGGGCTTGCTCCTTGTGCATCACGGGTGTGATTTGGTCGATGGATGCATTGCATCACGCCTGTTGTCGTCAAGTTGTACTACTCCGCCGAGCACCGACTTCATCGCCCGCGAGCAATCGACTTGATCACTCAAAAGCTCGCGATCCACTCCGTCTCCGTCTTCGTCGTGCATTCGGTCTGATCAACCGCGCGTGCGAGTATCATCGTTGAGTTCAACGCGTCTCTCTACCGATCAAGCAACGGGTTGCCGCTCCGTCGCCCCACCGGGCCGAAGTGCCTCCGCCCTATGGTTCTTCTTCCGGCTGCACCAACCCGCGTAACCGTTGTGTCGTCCCTTCGGGCCGTAGTGCCGCAGCCCACGGTGCACCATCGCCCCGAGGTTGTCCGCTCTAGGTTGTTCCCGTGGCTGCACCGACCCATATGCCACCGCTGCGTCGCCCCGTCGGGCTGTAGCGAGCGTGGCACGCGGTCCACGTCGCCGTCCCGAGGCCGTCCCCGCGGTTGCACCGACCCGCGCACCACCAATGCGCCGCCCCTTCGGTTTGTAGCGCCATGGCCCACGATCTCCGCCGTCGCCCCGACCTTCCCGCCGCCGCTGCATCGCCCCTTCGGGCCATAGCGTCGCGGCCCGCGATCCACTACACCGTCACTGCGTGTTGACCTCCCATGGTATGCGCCGTGCCATCTCCCTCGGCGCGGGAACGCCACCGCCCGCGCTAGTCTTAGTCACATTGTCGGGTTCCTCGCCTACTTCGAGCACGCCGCCATGCTCCTAACCTAGCTGATGTCGCCGCCGTCAGGCTGCCGTCGCCGCTCTTCTTTGGCCGTCGCCGCCGCTACCCCCATAGCCGTCGCGGCTGCCTATCCACCCCCATCGTCTTCATCCAACACCAACTTGTCGCCAGTGTCGCCGTCATCTACCCGACCACTTCATCTACTTCGACAACCACGGGCGACATCGGCCCCGTCCCGATTGGCGCTGCAACCGTCGTCGAGTCCTTCTCTACTGGCCTCTTCGACTTCTCCGACATGGCGTACAGCTCGGGCAGGTCCTAGTCTACGCATGCTTGGTGCTGGAAATACCGATGCGTGCCTTCATCCACGAGTGTCCCCGGGCTTGGCAAACCTACTGCGGCAGGTCGTCAACACCGTCTTCTTCCCGACGCACCACTACTTCAACACCAGTGCGCCCATGACTCACTCGGCGACTCCCTCGACACCGGCTGCCCCGACTCGACATCGACCACCGCGTTCTTCGCACGGCTACCTCGACTGCGGCTACACCACCCTACGCTCTTAGTTACATCGACATCGGCACAAAGGGTTATCATCCGCTTGAGCAACTCATCGGCTTCCTCTCCAGTCAACGCATCCGCGACGGGACACCGTCCACGAAGCTCCTGCTAGGACTACGGGGTGATGTCAGCCCGCCGGCTGCTATTCTCTCTAGTCTGACCGTTCGCGTCGCTCTTATTGTTCGCAACGCTACCGCTACGACTGCGGGGGTGATGTCTACTACACAACCTTCTTCTTGTAGACGTTGTTGGGCCTCCAAGTGCAGAGGTTTGTAGGACAGTAGCAAATTTCCCTCAAGTAGATGACCTAAGGTTTATCAATCCATGGGAGGCGTAGGATGAAGATGGTCTCTCTCAAGCAACCCTGCAACCAAATAACAAAGAGTCTCTTGTGTCCCCAACACACCCAATACAATGGTAAATTGTATAGGTGCACTAGTTCGGCGAAGAGATGGTGATAGAAGTGCAATATGGATGGTAGATATATGTTTTTGTAATCTGAAAATATAAAACAGCAAGGTAACTAATGATAAAAGTGAGCGTAAACGGTATTGCAATGCGTTGAAACAAGGCCTAGGGTTCTAAATTTCACTAGTGTAAGTTCTCTCAACAATAATAACATAATTGGATCATATAACTATCCCTCAACATGCAACAAAGTGTCACTCCAAAGTCACTAATAGCGGAGAACAAACGAAGAGATTATGGTAGGGTACGAAACCACCTCAAAGTTATCCTTTTTGATCAATCTATTCAAGAGTCCATAGTAAAATAACATGAAGCTATTATTTCCATTCAATCTATCACAGAGTTCGTACTAGAATAACACCTTAAGACACAAGTCAACCAAAACCCTAATGTCACCTAGATACTACAATGTCACCTCAAGTATCCATGGGTATGATTATACGATATGCATCACACAATCTCAGACTCATCTATTCAAACCAACACAAAGTAATTCAAAGAGTGTCCCAAAGTTTCTACCGGAGAGTCAAGAAGAAAACGTGTGCCAACCCCTATGCATAGGTTCATGGGCGGAACCCGCAAGTTGATCACCAAAACATACATCAAGTGGATCAATAGAATACCCCATTGTCACCACGGGTATCCCACGCAAGACATACATCAAGTGTTCTCAAATCCTTAAAGACTCAATCCGATAAGATAACTTCAAAGGGAAAACTCAATCCATTACAAGAGAGTAGAGGGGGACAAACATCATAAGATCCAACTATAATAGCAAAGCTCGCGATACATCAAGATCGTATCACCTCAAGAACACGAGAGAGAGAGATAGATCAAACACATAGCTACTGGTACATACCCTCATCCCCGAGGGTGAACTACTCCCTCCTCGTCATGGAGAGCGCCAAGATGATGAAGATGGCCACCGGTGCGGGTTCCCCTCTCCGGCAGGGTGCCGGAACGGGTCTAGATTGGTTTTCGGTGGCTACGGAGGTTTTTGGCGGCGGAACTCCCGATATATTCTGCTCCCCGATGGTTTCAGGGTATATTGGTATATATAGGAGGAAGAAATACATCAGGGGAGCCATGAGGGGCCCATGAGGGTGGAGGGCGCGCCCAGGGGGGTGGGCGCGCTCCCCTGCCTCGTGCCTTCCTCGTTGCTTCCCTTAGGTACACCCCAAGTCTTCTGGATTGTTTCCGTTCCAAAAATAACTCTCCCGAAGGTTTCATTCCGTTTGGACTCCGTTTGATATCCCTTTTCTGTGAAACACCGAAACAAGGGGGGAAAACGGAAACTGGCACCGGGCTCTGGGTTAATAGGTTAGTCCAAAAAGTCATATAAAATTGCATATAAAACATCCAAAGTTGATAATATAATAGCATGGAACAATCAAAAATTATAGATACGTTGGAGACGTATCAGGGGGATGTTAGAGATATATTTGGGTTACATATCTTTGGTAGTCTAGGATTTGTAATCCGTCTCCTACCTTATCTCTAGGAGAGGCGTCCTGCCCTCCAAGCCTTGTACTCAATATATACTCGCCCTCGAGGCTCAATAATACATCCATTATATTCCGCAACAACCCCTCTCCCTCCCTTCTAATACTAGATCAACAAATGTCAATCTTTCCAGTTTGACAAATGGCAATATACCCAATATGACAGATGCAAATCTTACCAAATTGTCTGTACGTGGTTGCACATGAGTCATCCAAAACAACCATTTGTGTTGAAGGGATGTACAAATCCTGCTTGGCACATTTTCTCTTGGCTTAGCACCGAAGTCTGGCTTTGCATACCATACTCAATCTGAACCATTTGTCTTGAAGATATGCACAAATTCTACACTACGAATTTTCCCTTGATTTACCGGGGAAGACCATAGATCTCACTTTGCATATGGGTGTTCTATCTAAAACGTTTGCGATCAAGAGCTGCACAAATCCTGCTCGGCACATTTTCCCTTGGCTTCCTGGGGAAGTTGTCAGTTTGCATACGGGTATTCTAACTAAAACGTTTGTGATGACTGTTTTGTATTTAAAACCATTGACTTTTTTTAAGAAAATCATTTGATAAGTCTGTACATTAAGAGAGAAAAATGCAAGTTTGTCCAACTCATATCTTTCATTCAGTCACACTGCAAATTTATATTCATATAATTGAGATACAGTATTAAACCAAAAAAACTATTTTCGGCAGAGGCGGAGGCGGCGTGTCATGCTGGAGTTGTCATTGTCGTCCTCCAGGACGCCGTTGTTGAAGTCTTCAAGGCAGCACATAATTTTCTTCACTTGGAAATCAAACATCATGTCGTCGGGTGATCGACTGGCAGGGCGCGGGAGGACAACAACTAGCGGCGGTGTGAGGTAGCAGTCGACGGCGGCATCCCATGCAGCTGAGGGGGGCGTGCGCACAGGCACGGGCACAGCGGGTGCAGGCAAATGCACGGGGACTAGTGCCATGGTGGGTGGAGGGGCGCGCATGGGCACAGGCATGGGCATTGGCATGTACACGAGCTCGCGCGGGTCCGCGGAGACCTCACTGACGCCCGCGGCTTCCAGCTCTATGATAGTGCTCGGCGACCAGTCCGTCAATGCTACGGTGATGGTTGCTGGCGCGGGCGCGGGATGGGAGGTGGGACGGGTGCGGGGGCAGCAACCGACGCGGCTAGCTCATTCATGACCATGTCCATGAGGCCCCATTCCTCCTTATTTTCTATCTCCTCCGGCTCGGAGTTGACTTCACCAAACTTGAAGACTAGTGGCAGATGATCCTTCTACGCCATGGCTTTGGTGGAGGTCTGTGGGAGGGAGGGGAATGAGAGGCGAACAGTAAGGCCGCCCGTATTAAACAGTGGCTCCGGCGCCATTAATGGAGAGGATGCGAGCAAGGAGGGCGGCCATGGAAGTCAAAGGGCTCGCTTCCCAGTAAGCCTACGCAGTGTGCAGCTCGCACGCTTCCCGGTGAGCCTGCGCATTGGAGGATAGCTTGCACACCTCTCGATCAGCCTATGCACCGGACTGCGCTCGCACGCCTCCTGTTCAGTCAAACAGTTGTCCGCACGGCACCTCCTGTAGCCATTAAAAGCCAAACACGTGGCACCACGTGAATGGTTAACAGAATGCACACTATTTAAATTATACAAATGTTTGAGATGTTAAAGTGGTAGCTATTTGTTTTAAAATGCCTTTGTTGGTTGTTCTTCGACTGCTCCTTCTATCAAAATGGATACGAAAAATACCATAGCATGTCGGGTGCCATTCCATGATAGCATGCCAAGTTTCATGAATTTCACATGAGTTTTGGATTTACTAGAATTTAAAAACAAAGTATCTCAACGTTTTGCCAGCAATCAACAGTGCCCTGGTGTGTGAAATTCATTCCCATTTCTTGCATGGGACCTAAGCATGCAACCAAGGACATAGATTTGATTTTTCAACCAATCTACATGCACTGGAGCATGTGCATATAGTTCAAATTTTAATTATGCACATAAATGCATAGAAAACTCAGTTAATGTATAAAAATGTCCAAGCAAACCCCGAAAAATCCCAAAACTTGACACAACACTCATGTTGTTCTTTGTTGACATGAGAAAAAATTTGGAAGTAAGAAGAGGCAACACATATCATTTCATCCCCCAAGGTGGCACGTTCCCTACTGAAACCATCAGGCTTGTTGTGAGAGAAGCTCTGGTTTGCGAGAAGCTTATAACCAAACCTGCCCCAAATGGGATAATATTTTTACCGCGGCATGTCAATGTCGTTCCATGATATCATGTCAAGTTTCATGAATTTCAGACGAGTTTTCGATTGACTAGAATTTTAAAACCATGTATCTCAATGTTAGCAGTCGAGCGACAGTGTCAAGGTGTTTGACATTCATTCTCATTTCTTGCATGTGACCTAAGCTTGCAACCAAGGACACACATTTGATTTTCAACCCATCTTCATGCACTGGAGCATGTGCATGTAGTTCAATTTTGAATTATGCACATAAATGCCTAGAAAGCTCAGTTAATGTATAAAAATTTCCAAACGATCCCCGAAAAATTCCAAATTTTAACAGGCCACTCTTGTTGTTCTATGTTGACACCAGGAAAAAATTGAAAGCAAGAAGAGGTGACAAATATCATTTTGTCCACAAAGGTGACACGTTTCCCTAACAGAACCATGGGGCTTCTTGTGAGAAGCTCTGGTTTGTGAGAAGCTTATACCATAACCCGCCCCAAATGGGACAATATTTTTTACCCCAGCATGTTGATGCCATTCCATGATAGCATGCCAAGGTTCATGAATTTCAGACGGGTTTTCGATTTACTAGAATTACAAAAGCAAGTACCTCAACGTTTGCTGGAGAGCCACGGTGCCGTGGTGTTTGAAATTCATCCCATTTCTTGCATGGGACATAAGCATAAACCCATGGACACATATATGATTTTACAACCCATGTTGGTGCACTGGAGCATGTGAATGTAGTTTAATTTTGAATTGTGCACCTGAAATGGCAAGAAAAGCAAGTTAATGTATGAAATGTCCAAACGAACCCTGAACAATTCCAATTTTTTATGACACACATATAGTTGCATGTTCACTGCAGATAAAAGGTCTAGCAATTCAAACACCCTCCATTGTCGTTGTGACCCCATTATGTAATTCAAATCAAGATGAAAAATCGAGTAGATCGCACACAATTTATTATCACCAACCGAGTGAGATGCAGTACAAAATATCTTGGAGCACGGTCATAGTATAGTATGCCTATGGCTTATGCGAGAAGGTGCGTCGGCTATAGTCCACAGCCGGCGTGTCAAGCACACTAGCTCGCTCCCCAAATATCATTTCATTGTTCAATTGTCCTTGGTGAAAGATGGGGATGTGGACCCGCGTCGTGAGGGCAACTTCGGCAGCCCACTCCGGCGAGAGCACGGCCACAGCCGCCATGCATGTGCTAACAAGGTGCATGAGCACAGCCGCAATTTACGACCGGGCGGCCAAGGCAGCCAAAACGGCCGCTGTTGCTTCTTAGGTGGCGGCAGCAACATCTACCTCGGGGATAGCAACTGGCGAGAGTGGCACAATAGTTGTCCATTCTGCAGTGGTGGCCATAGCCCTGATGGAGGCCTCCCACGACCATGTCGAGGCCGCCCATGCCCAGCTCGTGGCGGTCACTGCACAAATCGAATGAAGCTTCTCCGATAACGGTCAGCAACCCACGGCCGAAGAGTTGGCAATCGCCGAGAGTGTTCGAGCAGCCGTCCGTTCCTCCGCCTCATACCTTGCCACGATGGAGCTCGTCCAAGCCCAGATCACGGCCGCCCACGCCCAGCTCGTGGCGGCCTTTTCCAAAGAGATGGCAGACGCGGATAGCAAGCTGCTTGCCGAGTATGGTGCGATGGATGCCATGGAGCCCCTTCCCCATGAGACCGTCAGGCATGAGCGGGACATGGAGGAGGCGGCGGATATCGATGAGTACCAGCCGTAGTAGTACTCTTTGTTTTGTTTAATTGAGAGTGTCGGTCTTTAATTTATTAGGGTAATGTTTAGTTCAGCTAGCTCTGTTTAATTGCTGAACTTGGTCGATTAAGAAGTGTGCGTGTGTTGTAGTCTCCTTTGTTTACCCAAATTATGCAATGACGTGGATGACCACTGTAACCAGGGAAATTTGAACGAAAATTTGCACGTTCAAACTCATCACACACGGGTTAAGCTATATGAATCGTTTGTGATGTTCACATATCATGCACAGTGCTGAATAAGGGACCGTGTGTGATGACACTTTACGCGCCAGTTTTTTTGCTGCACCGATTCAAAATTTTGGCTTAAGCGGAAATATCTACCTCCCGCCCCCTTACCCTTACCAAAAGCCACATTTCTCCTATTTCCTCCTTCATTTACAAGTTGAAACCTTCACTCCTTGCATGCAGCGTCGCCTCCTCGTCAGCGACCCTCCTTCACGCTGCTCGGCCTCGTCTATCTAGGCAGGTAATCCACACCCGACCCCCATCCTCCTCCTCCTTCCACATTCCACATGCCCTGACCACCGGCGCGACACCTTCCACCCAAATGACCGACCCCTCCACCAAATAAGTGCCGCCCTAAGCCATGGTGCACGCAGTATAGCTAGGAGCCCAAGGAGCATTTGGCAGCGGAGAAGCAAATTGCGGCCGCACGCGTTCATGAGGTTGCGATGGCTACCATTCGTGCTGACCCCCCAGATCTTGGAGTAGCACCTCGGCGTTGAGGACACTGCCGACGCCTCGCGCGTCGATGCCCTGATACGTCTCCAATGTATCTATAATTTTTGATTGTTCCATGCTATTATATTATCTGTTTTTGATGTTTTATATGCATTAATATGCTATTTTATATTATTTTTGGGACTAACTTATTAACCTAGAGCCCAGTGCCATTTTCTGTTTTTCCTTGTTTTTGAGCTTCGCAGAAAAGGAATACTAAACGGAGTCCAAGCGGAATAAAACTTCATGATGATTTTTCTTGGACCAGAAGACACCCAGGGGACTTGGAGTGCAAGTCAAAAGAGCCACGAGGTGGCGACAAGGGTGGAGGGCGCGCCCCCCTACCTTGTGGGCCCCTCGGTGACTCCCTCACCTTGATCTTCGTCCTATATATATTCACATATATTCCAAAACCCTCAGAAGCATCCACAAAAACACTTTTCCACCGTCGCAACCTTCTGTTCCCGTGAGATCCCATGTTGGGGCCTTTTCCAGCATCCTGCCGGAGGGGGTTCGATCACGGAGGGCATCTACACCAACTCTATTGCCCTTCTGATGAAGTGTGAGTAGTTTAACACAGACCTACGGGTCCATAGCTAGTAGCTAGATGGCTTCTTCTCTCTCTTTGATTCTCATTACCATGTTCTCCTTGATGTTCTTGTAGATCCATCCGATGTAATCTTCTTTTGCGATGTGTTCATCGAGATCCGATGAATTGTGGATTTATGATCAGCTTATCTATGAATATTATTTGAATCTTCTCTGAATTCTTATATGTATGATTTGATATCTTTGTATTTCTCTTCAAGTTATCGGTTTGGTTTAGCCAACTAGATTGTTTTTTCTTGCAATGGGAGAGGTGCTTAGCTTTAGGTGCAATTTGCATGATTACACCCAGTGACAAAGTAGGGTAGCTTTAAGGCATTACTCTGTTCTTTATGAACTTAATACTCTAGATGCAGGCAGGAGTCGGTCTATGTGTGGAGTAATAGTAGATGCACGCAGGAGTCGGTCTACTTGACACGGACCTAATGCCTCCATTGCATAATCATTGCCTTGGATATCGTCATAACTTTGCACTTTTCTACCAATTGATCGATAGTAATTTGTTCACCCATCGTATTATTTGCCTTCAAGAGAGAAGCCTCTAGTGAAACCTATGGCCCCGGGTCTATTTTCCATCATATTAGTTTCCGATCTACTATTTTGCAATCTTTTATTTTCAGATCTATAAACCAAAAAACCCAAAAATATTTTATCTTTTTTTAGTTTTATTTATCTCTATCAGATCTCACCTTTGCAAGTGACCGTGAAGGGATTGACAGTCCCTTTATCACGTTGGGTGCAAGTGTTTGATTGTTTGTGCAGGTGCCGCTATTGGGGACTTGCATGTTTCTCCTACTGGATTGATACCTTGGTTCTTAACTAAGGAAAATACTTATTCTATTATGCTGCATCACCCTTTCCTCTTCAAGGGAAAAAACAACGCAAGCTCAAGAAGTAGCAGGAAGAATTTCTGGCGCCGTTGCCGGGGAGATGTATGCCAAGCCTACCGTGTACCCATCATAAACTCTCATCTCTTGCATTACAATATTCGACATTCGCCTCTCGTTTTCCTCTCCCCCACTTCTAAAATGATTTTCGTAAAGATTTGCCATTTTCTTCACCCTTCTTCCGTTCGTCTTTTTGTTTGCTTTTTGTTTTGCCCATTTGTTAGATCGGTTTGTTGTCACTATGTCTGAATCTGAGGAGGTTTTTACTGAAAAAGATGGTAGTAATCTTGAGGAAAATTCTGATGACTTTGCTAATAACGATCCTCATGAAGAACCTACTATTATGCATACAAACAAAATCCGTATTGGTAGCGGTAATATTCTTGGAAAAGGAGTTATTCAAGATTTCTTTACTTGTGCTGGCACGTTACCTATGCTAGGAGGATCTATTCTTCATAGAACTAATAGTCTTGCGGATGCTATAACTATGCTTATAATTGAACTTGAAAGACAATTTATTCATATGCATCCTAGCATATAAAGGATTTTCCTAGAGTTTTCTAATATTCAGAACTCTCAAATTAAGCATGCCGCCACTATATTTCTTGCTCACGAGTTTAGATTTATCATGAGAGAAGCTAGCAAATTTTTTGCTCATTATAAAATAAATGCTGGTTCTCCTCCCATAGAGGAAATCCTTTTCAATCAAGAGGAAATAATGAGACTACAATCTTCCGATTTTGTTGCTTATAATGAAAATTTGAGAAAAAGAGTCCCTACCAAGGTTTTGGTTGATAAGATCTCTGAACTTAATGATAATTTTGCTATACAAAACAATAGATTAGGGTTCATACTAGGATATAAGCTTATGAAGTTTCACCAAAGAAAAGCTTATAACGATGAGTTGATTATAAGCTATAAGGGGCCAAAGGAGGAACCTATTCCTCCCGCACTCGATCTTAGGGATCCCTATCCTATTAAATTTAGCCCTTTCGATTTTTTTTGCTTGACGCAAAGGAAACTTTCTGTTGAAAGAAGGGAGTATGAGATGAGCATGGATGATCTCCCTTACTATTAAGCCAATGTCTGGATCTATGTTTTTGTGCCTAGCTCGGGGCGTTGAACAATAGTGCTTGTTGGGAGGCAACCCAATTTTATTTTTGTTATTGCTTTTTTTGGTTCTGTTTTCCAATAAATAATTTATCTAGCCACTGGTTAGATGTGTTTTGTGTTTTAGTTAGTGTTTGTGACAAGTAAGACCTTTGGGATGGCTTATGGTGATAGTTGGTTTGATCTTGCTAAAAACAAAAACTTATACGCCCAGGAAAATAATTCTCATTTTTAACAGAAGCTTGATAAAATACTAATTCTTTTTGAATAAGATTAACATATATATTTCCCAGATTTTCCTAATTATTAAAAAACTCGGAGTTACAGAAGTATTCGAGAGTTACAGATTGCTACAGACTGTTCTGTTTTTGACAGATTCTATTTTCTATGTGTTGTTTGCTTATTTTGATTAATCTATGGGTAGTATCGAGGGGTATGAACCATGGAGAAGTTGGAATACGGTAGATATTTCACCAATATAAATAAAGAATGAGTTCACAATAGTACCAAAAGTGGTGATTTTATTTTCTTATACTAACGGATCTCGTGAGATTTTCTGTTGAGTTTCGTGTTGTGAACTTTTCAAGTTTTGGGTAAAGATTTGATGGGCTATGGAATAAGGAGTGGCAAGAGCCTAAGCTTGGGGGTGCCCAAGGCGCCCCAAGGTAATATTCAAGGACAACCAAGAGCCTAAGCTTGGGGATACCCCAGAAGGCATCCCCTCTTTCGAATTCGTCTATCAGTAAATTTACTTGAGGCTATATTTTTATTCACCACATGATATGTCTTTTGCTTGGAGAGTCTTGTATGATATGAGTCTTCACTTTTTCATTTGCCACAATCATCCTTGCTGTACACACCTTTTGAGAGGGACACACATGAATCGTGATTTATTAGAATACTCTATGTGCTTCACTTATATCTTTTGAGCTAGGCAATTTTGCTCTAGTGCTTCACTTATATCTTTTTACAGCACGACGGTGGTTTTATTTTGTAGAAATTATTGAACTCTCATGCTTCACTTATATTATTTTGAGAGTCTCTTTAAATATCATGGTAATTTCCTTTGGTTATGAATTTAGTCCTAATATGATGGGCATCCAAGAGGGATATAATAAAAACTTTCATATAAATAGCATTGAATACTATGAGAAGTTTGATTCCCTATGATTGTTTTGAGATATGAGGATGGTGATATTAGAATCATGCTAGTGAGTAATTGTGGATTGTAGAAATACTTGTGTTAAAGTTTGTGATTACCGTACCATGCACGTATGATGAACCGTTATGTGATGAAGTCGGGGCATGATTTATTTATTGATTGTCTTCCTTATGAGTGGCGGTCGGGGACGAGCGATGGTCTTTTCCTACCAATCTATCCCCTTAGGAGCACCCGCGTAGTACTTTGTTTCGATGACTAATAGAT
This sequence comes from Triticum dicoccoides, assembly GCF_002162155.2. Taxonomy (NCBI): domain Eukaryota; kingdom Viridiplantae; phylum Streptophyta; class Magnoliopsida; order Poales; family Poaceae; genus Triticum; species Triticum dicoccoides. The sequence goes on along the minus strand of NC_041392.1, from coordinate 242,496,097 downwards.
TTTTGCAATAAGTATGTGAGTCCTTTATGACTAATGTTGAGTCCATGGATTATACGCACTCTCACCCTTCCACCATTGCTAGCCTCTCTAGTGCCGCGCAACTTTTGCCGATACCATACACCCACCATATACCTTACTCAAAACAGCCACCATACCTACCTATTATGGCATTTCATAGACATTCCGAGATATATTGCCATGCAACATCCACCGTTCCGTTTATTATGACACGCTCCATCATTGTCATATTAATTTCCATGATCATGTAGTTGACATCGTATTTGTGGCAAAGCCACCGTTCATAATTTTCATACATGTCACCCTTGAGTCATTGCACATCCCGGTACACCGCCGGAGGCATTCATACAGAGTCATATTTTGTTCTAAGTATCGAGTTGTGATTCTAGAGTTGTAAGTAAATAAAAGTGTGATGATCATCATTATTAGAGCATTGTCCCATGTGATTAAAGGATGATGGAATCTATGATTCCCACACAAGTCGGGATGAGTCTCCGGACTTTACAAAAAATAAAAGAGGACAAGAAGCTCACCATAAAAAAGAGAGAAAAGAGAGAAGGGGCAATGTTACTATTCTTTTTCCACACTTGTGCTTCAAAGTAGCACACCATGATCTTCATGATAGAGAGTCTCATATGTTGTCAATTTCATATACTAGTGGGAATTTTTCATTATAGAACTTGGCTTGTATATTACAATGATGGGCTTCCTCAAATTGCCCTAGGTCTTCGTGAGCAAGCGAGTTGGTTGCACACCCACTTAGTTTCTTTTTGAGCTTTCATACACTTATAGCTCTAGTGCATCCATTGCATGGCAATCCCTACTCACTCACATTGATATCTATTGATGGGCATCTCCATAGCCCCGTTGATACTCCTAGTTGATGTGAGACTATCTCCTTTTTGTCTTCTCCACAACCACCATATTCTATTCCACCTATAGTGCTATGTCCATGGCTCACGCTCATGTATTGCGTGAAAATTGAAAAGGTTTGAAAACACCAAAAGCATGAAACAATTTCTTGGCTTGTCATCGGGGTTGTGCATGATTTGAATATTTTGTGTGATGAAGATGAAGAATAGCCAGACTATATGATTTTGTAGGGATAGCTTTCTTTGGCCATGCTATTTTGAGAAGACATGTTTGCTTTATTAGTATGCTTGAAGTATTATCGTTTTTATATCAATATTAAACTTCTGTTTTGAATCTTATGGATCCGAAAGTTCATGCCACAATAAAGAAAATTACATGGATAAATATGTTAGGTAGCATTCCACATCAAAAAAAATCTGTTTTTATCATTTACCTACTCAAGGACAAGTAAGAATTATGCTTGGGGATGCTTGATACGTCTCCAACGTATATATAATTTTTGATTGTTCCATGCTATTATATTATCTGTTTTTGATGTTTTATATGCATTAACATGCTATTTTATATTATTTTTGGGACTAACTTATTAACCTAGAGCCTAGTGCCAATTTCTGTTTTTTCCTTGTTTTTGAGCTTCGCAGAAAAGGAATACTAAATGGAGTCCAAATGGAATAAAACTTCATGATGGTTTTTCTTGGACCAGAAGACACCCAGGGGACTTGGAGTGCAAGTCAGAGGAACCACGAGGCGGCGACAAGGGTGGAGGGCATGCCCCCCTACCTTGTGGGGCCCTCGGTGACTCCCTCACCTAGATCTTCGTCCTATATATTCACATATATTCCAAAACCCTCAAAAGCATCCACGAAAACACTTTTCCACTGCTGCAACCTTCTGTTCCCGTGAGATCCCATCTTGGGGCCTTTTCCGGCATCCTGTCGAAGGGGGATTCAATCATGCAGGGCATCTACATCAACTCTATTGCCCTTCCGATGAAGTGTGAGTAGTTTACCACAGACCTATGGGTCCATAGTTAGTAGCTAGATGGCTTCTTCTCTCTCTTTGATTCTCATTACCATGTTCTCCTCGATGTTCTTGGAGATCCATCCGATGCAATCTTCTTTTGTGGTGTGTTTGTTGAGATCCGATGAATTGTGGATTTATGATTAGCTTATCTATGAATATTATTTGAATCTTCTCTGAATTCGTATATGCATGATTTGATATCTTTGTATTTCTCTTCGAATTATCGGTTTGGTTTGGCCAACTTGATTGGTTTTTCTTGCAATGGGAGAGGTGCTTAGCTTTGGGTTCAATCTTGCGTGAGTTCACCCAGTGATAAAGTAGGGGTAGCAAGACACATATTGAATTGTTGCCATCGAGGATAAAAAGATGGGGTTTTCATCATATTGCTTGAGTTTATCCCTCTACATCATGTCATCTTACTTAAGGTGTTACTCTTTTCTTTATGAACTTAATACTCTAGATGCACGCAGGAGTCGATCGATGTGTGGACTAATAGTAGTAGATGCACGCAGGAGTTGGTCTACTTGACACGGTCGTGATGCTTATATTGCATAATCATTGCCTTGGATATCGTCATAACTTTGTGCTTTTCTATCAATTGCTCGACAGTAATTTGTTCACCCACTGTATGATTTGCCTTCAAGAGAGAAGCCTCTAGTGAAACCTATGGCCCCCGGGTCTATTTTCCATCATATTAGTTTCTGATCTACTATTTTGCAATCTTTTATTTTTAGATCTATAAACCAAAAAACCCAAAAATATTTTATCTTTTGTTAGTTTTATTTATCTCTATCAGATCTCACATTTGCAAGTGATCGTGAAGGGATTGACAACCCCTTTATAGCATTGGGTGCAAGTGTTTGATTGTTTGTGCAGTTGCATCTATTGGGGACTTGCGCGTTTCTCCTACTGGATTGATACCTTGGTTCTTAACTGAGGGAAATACTTATCTCTATTGTGTTGCATCACCCTTTCCTCTTCAAGGGAAAAAACAACGCAATCTTAAGAATTAGCACGCCACGATGCGGTTGGCTGCTTTAAACGACAGTTTGTGGTGTTTTCTCGAGGCCACCCTTGGTGCCTTCGACGAAGACTATGAGGTGTTTTATCAGAGTGCATGTGCTTACCTCAACTCGAGAGCCAGTAGGTCGGTGCTCGGAGTGGATCAGGCAACTCACCACTACGACGAGGGCACCAACGATGTGGAGGCCTCGCCCTCTTCCATGTCCAAGGAGCCAATCATCATCGATATCTCCGAGGATGAGGAGTAGCTTGCCTTATTAGCTCACTATAAGGACCCATGTTCAGTTGCTTTCTATGACAGTTAAGCATGCTCGGTTTACCCGTTGCATGTGTTGCTCCTGCCTTTCCTTAACATATTCTAGTGAATTGTGCTATATAATTTTACCATGCAATATGTTCCTCTAGTGTATATGTTCTACATGTCGTGCAATGTGGTGCTCACTTTTTAGCTGTTTGGTTAACTAGTTGTCATCTTTAGTAAACTGTTTGGTTCAATTCTGCAAATGTGATGTTCAATTCTTCAGGCTGTAATTTTGTATTGTCTTCCATGTGAGAAATTAATCGAATTTATGTTTACAAAATACACGAGAAACAAATACAATTGCTATACTTCCAAGTTGTCAAGCATGCTTGGTTTGGTTAACTATCTGATCTTCTAGTATGTTATACATTGTGCAATGTGATGCTCAGTTAACCTTTGGTTCATTTGTTGTGGTGTTTAGTTAACTGTTTGGTTCAATTCTGCAACGCGATGTTCAATTGTTGCGGGTGCATTCTGTTATTGTATACCATGTGAGAAATAAATCGAATTTGGTTGTACTAAATACATGAGAAACAAATACAATTACTATATTTCCAAGTTGTTAAGCATGCTTGGTTTGGTTAACTGTCTGATCTTCTATTAGGAGTATGTTATATTGTGCAATGTGGTGCTCAGTTAATGTTTGGTTCATTTGTTGTGGTGTTTAGTTAACTGCTTGGTTCAATTCTGCAATGTGATGTCCAATTGTCGTGGGTAGAATTTTGTATTGTTGTGCATGTGAGGATAAATCGAATTTGGCTGCACTTAATACATGAGAAACATATACAACTGCTATATTTCCTAGTTATTAATCATGCTTGGTTTGGATAAATAGGTTTTCCATCTGTCTTGAATTAATCTGATGAATTTGCATCGCGCTTATTTTCATCAACATATTTTACTCATAGCATGCGAACCCTCACTTAACCTGATGACTAACTACCTTATATGTGTTGCGGGGAAACAATGGGAAGCACTGAGGTTTACAATCGAGGTTCGCACACGCATGGTCCTTTATCTAATAGCACATTATTGTGCAATTGCAGGAACCATTCAAATTTTTAGGTTTTTAACAATTTGGTCTTGCACATGTAGGTCCTGCTGTCAGAGGTTTTGACCCACTGTTCGACCCTTTTTGCATATGGGGAAATGAGTTGTCCATGAATATCGGTCAAGTCAAGAAACTCAGAAAGATTGTTAGGATAAAGAAATTAACGACAAAAAACAACAAGATCTTTGTCTGCACAATGAAGAAGACATCAGTTCACTATAAGTTGGTACTAACTATTATACCCTACTTTTTTATTCCTTTGTCCCATTTCCGATATAGAGAAGATATTTGTGAACATCCTTATTTTCAGGCCTTTCCAAAGCAGTTCACTGATGATTACCTCTCAAACCACCTCTATGTTCAGGAGGCGAGGAAGGTTTTCATACAACACCCACGGTTCAATATTGAAGTGTTCCTGAAGAGGACGAAGGATGGACGGATAATCATCCACAGGCATTGGCCTAAAGTTGTAAAGACCTTCAACATCAATGAAGGATAAATATTCACCTTCCGCTTCAGCAGTTTTCCATATGAGATGCATCTGTCTATGTACCGTCTATGATGCTAATTTCGAAAGGTTCTAGATGTTGCATGTGAAACTTAGTGCTGGTGCAGTTGTGTAATGGGGTAGTTGACTGCTGAAGCTATATGATGTTGTACTATGATGTATTTCAATTATTAAATCATGCTTCCTTAATATGGAAATGAAATATATTGTGTGCTTAATATGAAATGTCAATTAGATTAATAAATGGATTATTAATAATAGGCCAATTAGCCTGCTAATTGTGTTTTTCTATTGCAAACGGTTATTGAGAAAACACCGTGGGCGATGACCTCAGGAAACACACACAGTTTCTAGGAAAAAAACTGTGTTGGATCGATGAACAATCACACACGACATCCTCTTGAAAACTGTTTGCGTTAGGCCACCTTGCGCAAACATTTACCACATAAAAAGTGTGTGTGATGGACAGCCTTCGCCACATAGTTTCTTCTACGCACCATGTGTGATGCATTCGATAACGCAAACGATAAAATTGTTAATATCGTGTGGAATGGAAACGCTATCACAAACGATTTAATGGGGAAAATTGTGTGTGATATACCTGCGAAACGGAAACGTTTTCCTTGGAGTGACTGTGTATACAAAGGGAAGCATACTTCTTGGATTAACTGTGTGGGATGTACATACTAACGGAAACGTAGTCCTTGGATTGACTATGTGGAATGTACATACGAATGAAAACGTTTAGCGGGGACTAACTGTGTGGGATGTACTTACGACCGGAAACGATTTGGCATGTATAATTGTATTTTTAGCACAACTATACGTATAACCGTATTTGATCGCTCGACGGTCACCCACGACCTCATTTTGCCGAGCGTGTGTGCCAGAGGGGCATATCCCAACGGTTTCTGAGTCGTGTGGGAAGGACCCCCCCTATCACAGTAACTCACTAGGCGACGGTTCAAAACACCATTGTGGAAAGGAGTTAAAAACCGTTTGTATAGCACCTCGTTGTACCATTCTATCAGCAACAAGATAGATTATTCCTGCTTCCAGGAGCTCTAATATTTCATTTCTTACCACTTCTTTCATCTTAGGATTTAACTGTCGTTGATGATCAACAACTGGTTTAGCATGAGGCTTCATATTAATTTTGTGCTGACATAGAGTGGGACTAATGCCCTTAAGATCATCAAGGGTATATCCAATAGCGGCACGGTGCTTCTTCAGAGTTTTCAATAATATTTTCTTCATGCTCTGAAAGGTTAGCACTAATAATAACAAGATATATCTTCTTTTCATCAAGATAAGCATATTTTAAAGTATTAGGTAATTGTTAGGATCAAAAACAGGATCACTCTTGGGTGGTAAAGGATCTCCAATAGTCTCAACAGGCAAATTGTGTTTTAAAACAAGCATTTTCTTAAAGAATATTTCAACTACTTCATTTCTTTCATTCATGAACATATCATTTTCATGGTCTAGCAAATTTTGTTCTAAAGGATCAGTTGGAGGCATAGCAATAGAAGCAAGACCAATAATTTCATCTTTACTAGGCAATTGTTTATCACGAGGTTGTTTGTGAAATTTGGAGAAATTAAACTCATGAGACACATCCTCGAAATTCACACTAACAGTTTCTTTCTTACAATCTATCTTAGCATTGACAGTGTTCAAGAAAGGTCTACCAAATATAATGGGACAAAAATCATCTTGTGGGGAAACAAGAACAAGAAAATTAGCAGGGTATTTTATTTTCCCACACAAGACTTCAACATCTCAAACAATCCCAATTGGTGAAATAGTGTCTCTATTGGCAAGCTTAATAGTAACATAAATATATTCTATTTCAGCAGGTGCAATATCATTCCTAATTTCTTGATATAAAGTGAAGGGAATTGCACTTGCACTAGCACCTAAATCACATAAGCCATGATAACAATGATCTCCTATTTTAACTGAAATAATAGGCATGCCAACAATAGGTCTATGTTTATCTTTATCATTGGGTTTGGCAATTCTAGTGGGTTCATCATAGAAGTGAATAACATGCCCATCAATATTATGGACCAAGAGATCTTTAACCATAGCAATACTAGGTTCAACTTTAATTTGTCCAAAGGGTGTGGGTGTTCTAGTATAACTCTTACGAACCACTGTTGAAGCTTTAGCAAATTCTTTTATCCTTACAGGAAAAGGTGGTTTCTCAATGTAAGCAGTAGGAATAACAGGATCAACATTATAGGTAACAGTTTCTTCTTCAGCTTTAATAGGTTCTACTACTTTTACTTCAATGGGAGGATGATATTTAAACCACTTCTCCTTGGGGAGATCAACATGAGTAGCAAATGATTCACAGAAAGAAGCTACTATCTAGAGACAAGTCCATATTTAGTGCCAAATTCACGAAAAGCATTGGTATCCATAAAAGATTTAACACAATCAAACTTATGGTTTATACCTGACTCCTTACCTTCGTCGAGCTCCCAATCTTCAGAGTGCGGTTAATTCTTTCCAATAAATACCATTTGAATTCAGTAGTATTCTTCATATAAGAACCAGTACAAGAAGTATCGAGCATGGATTGATCATTACGAGAAAGCCGAGCATAAAAATTCTGAATAATAATTTCTCTTGAGAGCTCATGATTGGGGCAGGAATATAACATTGACTTAAGCATCACCCAAGCTTGAGCGATACTTTCTCCTTCACGACGCCAGAAATTATATATATAAATCCGATCACGATGAACCAGATGCATAGGATAAAACTTCTGATGAAACTCCAATTTCAATCGGTTGTAGTTCCAAGCTCCAATACATCACATAGCCTATTCCATGTCAATGCCTTTCCCTTCAAAGACAAAGGGAAGACCTTCTTCTTGACATCATCCTCGGGCAAACCTGCTGATGTCTACTACACAACCTTCTTCTTGTAGACGTTGTTGGGCCTCCAAGTGCAGAGGTTTGTAGGATAGTAGCAAATTTCCCTCAAGTGGATGACCTAAGGTTTATCAATCCGTAGGAGGCGTAGGATGAAGATGGTCTCTCTCAAGCAACCCTGCAACCAAATAACAAAGAGTGTCTTGTGTCCCCAACACACCCAATACAATGGTAAATTGTATAGGTGCACTAGTTCGGCGAAGAGATGGTGATACAAGTGGTATATGGATGGTAGATAAAGGTTTTTTTTAATCTGAAAATATAAAAACAGCAAGGTAACTGATGATAAAAGTGAGCACAAATAGTATTGCAATGCGTTGAAACAAGGCCTAGGGTTCATACTTTCACTAGTGTAAGTCCTCTCAACAATAATAACATAATTGGATCATATAACTATCCCTCAACATGCAACAAAGAGTCACTCCAAAGTCACTAATAGCGGAGAACAAACGAAGAGATTATGGTAGGGTACGAAACCACCTCAAAGTTATTCTTTCCAATCAATCCGTTGGGCTATTCCCATAAGTGTCACAAACAGCCCTAGATTTCGTACTAGAATAACACCTTAAGACACAAATCAACCAAAACCCTAATGTCACCTAGATACTCCAATGTCACCTCAAGTATCCGTGGGTATGATTATACGATATGCATCACACAATCTCAGATTCATCTATTCAACCAACACATAGGACCTCAAAGAGTGCCCCAAAGCTTATACCGGAGAGTCAAGAAAAAAACGTGTGCCAACCCCTATGCATAGATTCCCAAGGTCATGGAACCCGCAAGTTGATCACCAAAACATACATCAAGTGGATCAATAGAATACCCCATTGTCACCACGGGTATCCCACGCAAGACATACATCAAGTGTTCTCAAATCCTTAAGACTCAATCCGATGAGATAACTTCAAAGGGAAAACTCAATCCATTACAAGAGAGTAGAGGGGGAGAAACATCATAAGATCCAACTATAATAGCAAAGCTCACGATACATCAAGATCGTACCACCTCAAGAACACAAGAGAGAGAGAGAGATCAAATACATAGCTACTGGTACATACCCTCAGCCCCGAGGGAGAACTACTCCCTCCTCGTCATGGAGAGCACCGGGAGGATGAAGATGGCCACCGGAGAGGGATTCCCCCCTCCGGTAGGGTGCCGGAATGGGTCTAGATTGGTTTTTGGTGGCTACTGAGGCTTCTGGCGGCAGAACTCCTGATCTATTGTGCTCCCCGAAGTTTGTAGGGCATATGGGTATATATGGGAGGAAGAAGTACATTGGTGGACCTTCGGGCTGTCCATGAGGCAGGGGGCGCGCCCAAGGGGGTGGGCATGCCCCCCACCCTCGTGGGCAGCCCGGGACTCTCCTGGTCCAACTCTGATACTCCGTGGGCTTCTTCTGGTCCAAAAATAAGTTCCATGAAGTTTCAGGTCAATTGGACTCCGTTTGATTTTCCTTTTCTGCGATACTCTAAAACAAGGAAAAAAACAGAAACTGGCACTGGGCTCGGGGTTAATAGGTTAGTCGCAAAAATCATATAAAATATCATACAAATGCATATAAAACATCCAAGGTTGATAATATAATAGCATGGAACAATAAAAAATTATAGATACGTTGGAGACGTATCAGCATCCCCAAGCGTAATTCCTGCTCGTCCTCGAGTAGGTAAATGATAAAAACAGAATTTTTGATGTGGAATGCTACCTTACATATTTCTCTAAGTAATTCTCTTCATTTTGGCATGAATGTTCAGATCCATAAGATTCAAGACAAAAGTTTAATATTGACATAAAAATAATAATACATCAAGCATACTAACTAAGCAATCATGTCTTCTCAAAATAACATGGCCAAAGAAAGTTCATCCCTACAAAATCATATAGTTTGGTCATGCTCCATTTTCATCACACAAGAATGCTCTCATCATGCACAACCCCGATGACAAGCCAAGCAATTGTTTCATACTTTAGTAATGTCAAACTTTTTTCAACTTTCATGCAATACATGAGCGTGAGCCATGGATATAGCACTATGGGTGGAATAGAATATAATGAGGGGGTTATGTGGAGAAGACAAAAAGGAGAAAGTCTCACATCGATGCGGCTAATCAATGGGCTAGGGAGATGCCCATCAATTGATGTCAATGCAAGGAGTAGGGATTGCCATGCATCAGATGCACTAGAGCTATAAATGTATAAAAGCTCAACAAAAGAAACTAAATGGGTGTGCATCCAACTTGCTTGCTCACGAAGACCTAGGGCACTTGAGGAGGCCCATTGTTGGAATATACAAGCCAAGTTCTATAATGAAAATTTCCCACTAGTATATGAAAGTGACACAACAAGAGACTCTCTATCATGAAGATCATGGTGCTACATTGAAGCACAAGTGTGGAAAAAAGGATAGTAGCATTGTCCCTTTTATTTTTTATTTTTTTATTTGTCCTTTTTTGTGGCCTTTCTTCTTTTTTTGGCCCCTTTTTTGCCTTTTTTGGGACAATGCTCTATTAATGATGAACATCACACTTCTATTTATTTACAACTTAAAGATTACAACTCGATACTAGAACAAAGTATGACTCTATATGAATGCCTCCGGTGGTGTACCGGGATGGGCAATGAATCAAGAGTGACATGTATGATAAATTATGCATGGTGGCTTTGCCACAAATACGATGTCAACTACATGATCATGCAAAGCAATATGACAATGATGATGCGTGTCATAATAAACAGAACGGTGGAAAGTTGCATGGAAATATATCTCGGAATGGCTATGGAAATGCCATAATAGGTAGGTATGGTGGCTGTTTTGAGGAAGATATAAGGAGGTTTATGTGTGAAAGAGTGTATCATATCACGGGGTTTGGATGCACCGGTGAAGTTTGCACCAACTCTCAATGTGAGAAAGGGCAATGCATGGTACTGAAGAGGCTAGCAATGATGGAAGGGTAAGAGTGCGTATAATCCATGGACTCAACATTAGTCATAAAGAACTCACCTACTTATTGCAAAAATCTACAAGTAATCAAAAACCAAGCATTACACGCATGCTCCTAGGGGGATAGATTGGTAGGAAAAGACCATCGCTCGTCCCTGACTGCCACTCATAAGGAAGACAATCAAATAACACCACATGTTTCAAATTTGTTACACAACGTTTACCATACGTGCATGCTACAGGACTTGCAAACTTCAACACAAGTATTCCTCAAATTCACAACTACCCAACTAGCACAACTTTGATATCACTATCTCCATATCTCAAAACAATCATCAAGTATCAAACTTCTCATAGTATTCAATGCACTTTATATGAAAGTTTTTATTATATCCCTCTTGGATGCCCATCATATCTATCTATCTATCTATACCTATACTAATTACAGACTCCCAAGAAATTACCACGTTAATTAGATTTTCCAAGCCGTCCATCTGGTGGGACCGAATTATTACGGTGTAGATTCAATCATAAAATCATCAGCTAGAAAAAAAGAGGACCGATTTATTACGGTGTAGATTGACTCTTATAAAGAAAAACTAAGGATCTCTCTCTCACGTGAAACAACTCCCTCTATCTCCCACGTAGCATGAGTCCAATTACTATACAACATGTAATTGAAAAAACTAAGGATCTCTCTCTCACACATGAAACAACTCCTCTATCTCCCACGTAGCAAGAGTCCAATTACTATACAACATGTAATCCAACAAGAAAATATTGGAGTCCAATTACTATACGATCTGTAGTCCACTGAACACAATTTTTTGTTAATCTACTGTGAAACAAAGATTCCCTTGCCATTATATAGTCGCATGCGCACACCTGCTCTCCACCTCTTGCTAGATTATCTGAAGAAACGAATCCAGGTTGCCAAGCGCTCCTCTCCTTCCTTCAGGTCTTCCCCCATCCATGCCTCCATGGCGCTTTCTTCTGATCTCATGGGCGTGATGTATCATCGACTCCTTGAGAGCGCACCTCCACCTTGCTATTTATCTTTCTCCTCCACAACCAGGAGGCCAACAAGGTATGCCCTTACATACGTAAGATTCCATTAGCAAGATAAAGATAATGAGGTAGAACATCAGTCGTCACACTATAAGTTTCAGATTGGTTCCTTGCGTAAGCACGACTGTCTTTAGAGGTAACTCATTGATGCCATCTACTTTATATGAAAATATGATAATTTATCATGCGGGGCAAGTTAAATCCCTGATGTTGATCTCTCATCTATAAAAAGGTTTGTTGATTTCTCAAATTTGATGACCTCTTTGAGTGTTAGATCCAGCAGCAAATCATGGCGGACATGCTTTGGCCTCTTCCTCCGGCTGCCATCCTCCTCTCTCTCTCTCTCTCTCTTGCAGGTGCTGAAGAGAATTCAGCAAGTTAGAACCAGCGTGCCATCATTCCAGAACACAAGCAGTACACATGGCTGAAGGACCGGCAATATCATGCTCTGTCATGCCTCCAAAAAAAGTAAGATCCTTCTGGTGAATTTGGTTATGGCTACGTATTGCTCTCCTACCCTAGCTCGCTTGATATGATCCAAGTTGCAAAACCTGAAGTTTGGGCGAAGTTCAGACTAATGTTTGGTTTCTAGGTTTCCTGCTTTCTTCGGGATCTCTTTTGTGTTGTCTCTGAGGTTATAGTTTAATTATATAGTACCATGACGCCGGGTAAATTGTTACAAGATGATGCAATTGATTACTTAAAGACATGCCATCAGACGTGCGTGTTGCAGATCACTATACGTACATATTCTGAACCGTGATTTTTTTATGCTTTAAAGTAGTCCGCCTCTACCTTGCTATTGTTATTCAATATAGTATTCTACAAAAATATCCACGGCAGATGAAACTTTCAGTCCTAAGTGAAATAAAGTTTGATACAGGTGTTCAACCTTGCAGTGATTGCTTTCATGCCGACTCAATTGTGAAGAAAGAAGATATGTACATGCATGATAAAGGATGTTAGAATTAGGTATATTCTTTAATTGTCCAATGTTGTTTATTGCGCAGCCTTCATTTCTTACTCAGGTTGGCCTGATTATATTTTTTATATGCAACGCCATGGTTGATATTAGCATAATCTTGATTTGTTGTTAGCTAGGTTTATATTTCTCTGTTAATTTGTTTTTCAAAAAGGAGGTTGAAACCCCCCTACCTCTTCTGATTAGTAATAGTCCGACTAATATTAGTACTTACCTATGTATATGTGTTGACTTGTGTCATAATTGGGCTAGGTGATGTCCAGCTAGGTGTTGCAGTTTGGCCATGTAGTTGTGTTAGTAGCAGGCTGTGTCCAGGTTGGTTTAGAGTTCTGTACGAGCAGGTTTAGGTTGAGTTGGGTAGGATATTCATTGGCCCGTGTCGCTGCATGTATATGTGCAGCTGGTCCTGAGTTTTGTAATAGTCGGACACTTTTCTTCTACCAAACTTACATGGATCCTCTCCCATGATCCTGATCTCTAATACGTAGAATAAAAAATCCAATTCTATTGATAATATCAGTGTCTCCCTTTATCGTAAGGACCTCTAAATCCACAGTTATTCAATCCAGCCCATGACGTTTGTCCATCGAGGAACCACTAATGCCCATGGTACGAGTAAAGAAAAAGTTATCTTTCAATCCAGTTCATTTTTGTGATGTCTTATACATGGACTGTGCTCCTGACATCTATCTTATATGCGCATTGTGTTTCTCAAGTTCTATCTTGGGCATGATTTGATGGGTTTTATAAGAATACAAACTGATTCGTCTTCTTTTTTTAAGGTTCCAAGGATAATATCAATTGATTTTATTTTCAACAAAATTCTAATTTTAACCAGGTATGTTCTCTTTGTTTTGAGTAATTTATGTGAAGGACGACCAGTTAATTGGTTCCTAGGCTAGGATCATTGTTGGGCATAGGTTATTATCTGCAAGACAGAAAATGATCCTGTTCCATGCAATGGACTTTGCAGGTATGCAGATTTTTTTTACCTTATCCAAACAAGCAACCGGATCACGGAGATTCTACTTAACCTTTTCTGAATGCCTGATACTGAATTGGAACAAAGCTATGGCAACCCTGCCATGCAAAATAGGCCCATGCATGAATCATATATCTCATGAGGTGACCGTGGTTCCCAAGTTTACATTGCCTAATACATTGGAGGTTAGAGTTGTCTATATTCTCTGGAGTTGTTCTTCTAATTGTTAGGGTACTGAATTTTGCATTGTTAATAAATAACAACTGTACATGACACCAGCCCGTGCACTCTAACTAAGTCAATCTACGTCCGAAATATGATGAATGTATGATTGGTTTAGAGAGTAGACAGATATGCTAAATATGTTTTGTTCCAAATATTTGCAGCATAATCAGATTATTTTCCCAGGAACCTAACAGAAAATAAACCCCATGGCAGTCAAACCCAATACACCTCGGGTACCCAAACTAGACGCAACCGAATTCCAGGGTACCAAGTCATAAAGGTCAATCTTACATACAAGTAACAAAACTAAACATGTACGTGAGAGTAATCTACAATCATGGAAGATACTTTCCTATTTTTCAGAAATTGGCATTTGTTTTTGGAACGTGTACGTGAGAAAGTTTTTTTAATGTCATGCCTCTACTGGAGACACCGATTTAGTGGAGTTTCCAGCATACTTGGCAAAGCCTAGAAACAACTCGGCATTGTGTGCCGAGTTCTGTTCTCGGCAAAGGCACTAGACAAACACTACAATAGCCATTGCCGAGTATCAAAAAATGAGTAACTGGGAAACTACCACGTTAGGAATAATATGCATGTTAATTCGTTGAACACACATATAGGATGGCAGATAATGGACAATGAGATATGTGCACCGGTTTGTTCGGTTTGATAAATATGATTTTACGTAAAAATTGTATATGTACTTCGGTAAATACAATATGGATGTATAATTTGTTTTTGTTTCATTATATACCAAATTATATAAGGAAGGTTTTTGTACATACACCATAAGCCAAAAGTTCATGTGAATTCAAAATATAGACGAAAACAGTTTACTTTTGTCTATATATATGTTAATATATTTGTATTTAACTATTAGGATACCACTAATATAATTAAAGGGAACATGTCTAGATCAAGACATTATGGTATGATGGAAGCAAAGGAGATGCACAAAAGTGCAATTGTCAAAACATGTACAGCTGTTCAACCACATGACTATTTCCTCTATGCATGATTTTATTATATCAGTTGGAGACTGGGATTTTGTCTTTTTATGAGAAAAAAATTGGAACAAGATAAATAGTCATAAAAATGTTCTGTGATATGTGCATCTATTCCTTTTCTCTTTAAAAAGGTCTAACTGTTTTTGTTGTTCATACTATGAGGCTCTTTCATCTAATATCTAAAGTAAACTTCTTAATTACTGTAGAGACTGTTCGGAGGAGATGTCAAGTGAATGAACCATCAGTGGTTTTATTTTCAATGTGTTGAAGGCAATATATACCAAGATTAGAGGTGATTAAATAATTCAATTATTTTATGTAGATATAGAACATTTGAGTTTATGCGTCATTCCATATTATATTTTTAAGTATTAAATTTTGACAAAAATAATATTTGAATATTAAACATATATTGTCATTGGACAAGATGTAACTATTCCAATAGAAATTTGGGAATTCTCAATTTTTTTACTCCCGGTAAATGAAATTTAGTCTCAAAACATCATCCCATTGTAGGGTACTAAACTAGCCCATGCGAATGCACGGGTTGACGACTAGTTAGGACTAATTTCATAACCAAAGAAAATTACCATGCTGTTCTAAAGACTCTCAAAATAATATAAGTGAAGAATTAGAGTTCATCTATTTCTACAAAATAAAACCACCACCGTTCTCTAAAAAGATATAAGTGAAGCCCTAGAACAAATGACAAACTACTCCGAAAGATATAAGTGAAGATCAATGAGTACTTGAACAATTATGCAACTATATGAAGACTCTCTAACATTTAATAATTTCAGATCTTGGTATTTTATTCAAACAACAAGAAAAACAAAATAAAATAAAATGATGCTCCAAGAAAAACACATATCATGTGGCGAATAAAAATATAGCTCCAAGTAAAGTTACCGAAGAATGAAGACGAAAGAGGGGATGCCTTCCGGGGCATCCCCAAGCTTAGGCTTTTGGTTGTCCTTGAATATTACCTTGGGGTGCCTTGGGAATCCCCAAGCTTAGGCTCTTGCCACTCCTTATTCCATAGTCCATCGAATCTTTACCCAAAACTTGAAAACTTCACAACACAAAACTTAACAGAAAACTCGTAAGCTTCGTTAGTATAAGAAAATAAATCACCACTTAGATACTGTTGTGAACTCATTCTAAATTCATATTGGTGTAATGTCTACTATATTCCAAATTCTCTATGGTTCATACCCTCCGATACAACTCATAGATTCATCAAAATAAGCAAACAACTCATAGAAAGCGGAATCTGTCAAAAACAGAACAGTCTGTAGTAATATGTATCAAACGTATACTTCTGGAACTCATAAAATTCTCAAATAAATTGGTGGATCTGAGTAATTTGTCTATTAATCATCTTAACAAAGAATTAACTAAATAGCACTCTCCAATAAAAATGGCAGCAATTCTCGTGAGCGCTAAAGTTTCTGTTTTTTACAGCATGATCGCAAAGACTTTCCCCAAGTCTTCCCAAAGGTTCTACTTGGCACAAACACCAATTAAAAGCATAAAACCACATCTAAAAATAGGATAGATGAATTATTTATTACTAAACTGGAACAAAAATCAAGGAACAAAAATAAAAATGGGTTGCCTCCCAACAAGCGCTATTGTTTAACGCCCCTAGCTAGGCATGATGATTTCAATGATGCTCACATAAAGGATAAGAATTGAAACATAAAGAGAGCATCATGAAGAATATGAGTAGAACATTTAAGTCTAACCCACTTCCTATGCATAGGGATTTTGTGAGAAAACAACTTATGGGAACAAGAATCAACTTGCATAGGAAGGTAAAATAAGCATAGCTTCAAGATTTTCAATACATAGAGAGGAAACTTGATATTATTGCAACTCCTACAAGCATATATTCCTCCCTCATAGTAATTTTCAGTAGCATCATGAATGAATTCAACAATATAACCAGCACCTAAAGCATTCTTTTCATGATCTACAAGCATAGAAATTTTATTACTCTCCACACAAGCAAAATTCTTCTCATTCGGAATAGTGGGAGTATCATAAGAGGCTCGAATACTATAAATTGTTTCCACATTAAAAGAGTAATATTTAGAAAAAGGGTAATCATAATCATGACAAGTTTTATAAATATAGTCATCACTACTTTTTATAGCATATGTATCATCACAATAATTATCATAAGTAGCAACCTTGTTCTCATCATAATCGATTGAAACCTCTTCCAAGATCATCACTAAATAAAGTCATGACCTCTCCAAATCCACTTCCATAATTATCATAATAGTATTCAACATCCTCCAAAATAGTGGGATCATTACTTACTAAAGTTGGCACTCTTCCAAACCCACTTTCATCAATATAATCATCATAAGCAAGAGGCATGCTATCATCATTATAAATTTGCATATCAAAACTTGGGAGACTAAAAATATCATCTTCATTAAACGTAGCATTCCCAAGCTTGGGACAAACATTAATTGCAGCAAATATATTCTCGAAAACATCATCTTCATCAAACAAAGCATCCCCAAGCTTGGGCCTTTTCATATCATAAGCATAATCACCCTCATCATTAATAGTATAAATAGCACCAATAGTATAGCAATTATCATATTCTTCCAAGCAAGTGCCAAAAAGATTTTCAAGATCATAAGAAGTATCATTATCTTCCCAATCATAAACATCACAACAAGAAATAGGCATAACGAGATCATCATCAAGTGCATCATCTTCCACAATTATATTTTCATGAGGCACAACAGTAATAGGAGCAGCATTATTTGGGAGAGATATCTTTTTACCTCTCTTCCTTTTTCTTTTCTTCTTCTTCACCACATCATGTGTGGGTTCAATCCTCTTTTTGGAGCTCCTTATTAATGAGATTGTTTGAATATAAGGCTCCTCCTCGTTACCTGATTCATCATAAGAAATAATAGGAGGATATTGGGAAGTCTCTTCCCTTTCATTAGTATTCTCTTCATCTTCTATTTGTTTTCTTTTCTTTATGTAATAGGCAATATAAGGGTTTTCAATGCAATTCACTGCACAGTACATATAAATTTCCTCTAGATCAAAATCAAGAAATTTATCGAGATTAAATTTTGGAATACCCTTAGTTATATGTTTCATTTCTTCATAACCCAAAAGAAGACTAAGCTCTTTATGATGCTCAAGGGTAATCAAGTTATCACAATTTTTGGACACGACTTGATCATGAAACAAATAGCATTGGAGCTTTAAATGACCATGTTCATTGCAAAGTTCACAAGGATGGCGATAAATATTGAATCTTTCAGCACAAACAACTAGCCTTTCTTGCAACAATTTAGTTTCTAAATGCTTATGCCTCTTGCAATATCTATCTTCCCTATTTGGTGTGTACTTGCAAACCCAATACACTCCACAAAAATTGGCATGTTTATAGGATACATTTTCCTCATAACTAGTGCAATCATCATTAGTACTATGGATATTCAAGGAGTTCATACTAACAACATTGCAATCATGCTCATCATTCAAAGATTTGGTGCCAAACATTTTAATGCATTCTTCTTCTAACACTTTGGCACAATTTTCCTTTCCATCTTACTCACGAAAGATATTAAAAAGATGAAGCATATGAGGCAAACTTAATTCCTTTTTTTGTAATTTTCTTTTATAAACTAAACTAGTGATAAAACAAAACTAAAAGACTCGATTGCAAGATCTAAAGATATACCTTCAAGCACTCACCTCCCCGGCAACGGCGCCAGAAAATAGCTTGATGTCTACTACACAACCTTCTTCTTGTAGACGTTGTTGGGCCTCCAAGTGCAGAGGTTTGTAGGATAGTAGCAAATTTCCCTCAAGTGGATGACCTAAGGTTTATCAATCCGTAGGAGGCGTAGGATGAAGATGGTCTCTCTCAAGCAACCCTGCAACCAAATAACAAAGAGTGTCTTGTGTCCCCAACACACCCAATACAATGGTAAATTGTATATGTGCACTAGTTCGGCGAAGAGATGGTGATACAAGTGGTATATGGATGGTAGATAAAGGTTTATTGTAATCTGAAAATATAAAAACAGCAAGGTAACTAATGATAAAAGTGAGCACAAATAGTATTGCAATGCGTTGAAACAAGGCCTAGGGTTCATACTTTCACTAGTGTAAGTCCTCTCAAGAATAATAACATAATTGGATCACATAACTATCCCTCAACATGCAACAAAGAGTCACTCCAAAGTCACTAATAGCGGAGAACAAATGAAGAGATTATGGTAGGGTACGAAACCACCTCAAAGTTATTCTTTCTAATCAATCCGTTGGGCTATTCCTATAAGTGTCACAAACAGCCCTAGAGTTCGTACTAGAATAACACCTTAAGACACAAATCAACCAAAACCCTAATGTCACCTAGATACTCCAATGTCACCTCAAGTATCCGTGGGTATGATTATACGATATGCGTCACACAATCTTAGATTCATCTATTCAACCAACACATAGGACCTCAAAGAGTGCCCCAAAGCTTCTGCCGGAGAGTCAAGACGAAAACGTGTGCCAACCCCTATGCATAGATTCCCAAGGTCACGGAACCCGCAAGTTGATCACCAAAACATACATCAAGTGGATCAATATAATACCCCATTGTCACCACGGGTATCCCACGCAAGACATAAATCAAGTGTTCTCAAATCCTTAAAGACTCAATCCGATGAGATAACTTCAAAGGGAAAACTCAATCCATTACAAGAGAGTAGAGGGGGAGAAACATCATAAGATCCAACTATAATAGCAAAGATCACGATACATCAAGATCGTACCACCTCAAGAACACGAGAGAGAGAGAGATCAAACACATAGCTACTGGTACATACCCTCAGCCCCGAGGTAGAACTACTCCCTCCTCGTCATGGAGAGCACCGGGGTGATGAATATAGCCACCGAAGAGGGATTCCCCCTCTCCGGCAGGGTGCCGGAACGGGTCTAGATTGGTTTTTGGTGGCTACAGAGGCTTCTGGCGGCGGAACTCCCGATCTATTGTGCTCCCCAAAGTTTTTAGGGTATATGGGTATATATGGGAGGAAGAAGTACGTTGGTGGACCTCCGGGCTGTCCACGAGGCAGGGGGCGCGCCCAGGGGGTGGGCGCGCCCCCACCCTCGTGGGCAGCCCAGGACTCTCCTGGTCCAACTCCGATACTCCGTGGGCATCTTCTGGTCCAAAAATAAGTTCCGCGAAGTTTCAGGTCAATTGGACTCCGTTTGATTTTCCTTTTCTGCGATACTCTAAAACAAGGAAAAAACATAAACTGGCACTAGGCTCTGGGTTAATAGGTTAGTCCCAAAAATCATATAAAATAGGATATAAATGCATATAAAACATCCAAGGTTGATAATATAATAGCATGGAACAATCAAAAATTATAGATACGTTGGAGACGTAGCACCTGCAAGCTTAAATAATCCACAAAATTCTGACACATAGATTAGATGCATATGAGGATGTAGTGTCCCATCTCCTCCATAAGGATTCGCTAGAAGTTTCTCTATCATACCCGAAGGAATTTCATAATAAATATTTTTCAGTAGGTGCAGTAGGTTGAGGAGCAACTCTTTGCTCTTCTGGTCGAGGTGAAGATACCCTAAACAAACCCCTCAAAGGATGATGTTCCATAGTGACAAGTGATAGTACATTCTAGCACGTATTATAAATTTTTCCTTACCAAATTCCACCCACCAAAGGCGCTTCACTCCCCGGAAATGGCGCCAGAAAAGAGTCTTGATGGCCCACAAGTATAGGGGATCTATCATGGTCCTTTCGATAAGTAAGAGTGCCGAACCCAACGAGGAGCAGAAGGAAATGACAAGCGGTTTTCAGCAAGGTATTTTTTGCAAGCACTAAAATTATTGGTAACAGATAGTTTTGTGATAAGATAATTCATAACGGGTAACAAGTAACAAGTGTAATAAAGTTTCAGCAAGGTGGCCCAATCCTTTTTGTAGAAAAGGATAAGCCTAGATAAACTTTTATATAAAGCAAAGCGCTCCCGAAGACACATGGGAATTATTGTCAAGTTAGTTTTCATCATATGATTCGCGTTTGTTACTTTGATAATTTGGTATGTGGGTGTAGCGACCCGACTCAGACGGTCAAGTCGCTGTGCTTCAGTGTCATCCCTGGATCGGTAATGATGAGCTCCTGAGTTGTACTTACCTTGCCCATACTTCCTCTTGCGGCTCTCAATCTGCTGTTGCTTCCCTTCAATCATAAGAGCCTTATCTACCAACTCCTGGTAGTTGTTGAATGTTTCCACCACCAACTGCATGCTCATCTCATCATTCAGCCCTTCCATAAACTTCTCCTGCTTCGCGGCATCGGGCGGTGCGGTCGATGGCTTAGGATTTGGGCAGAGGCGCGGCTTGGGCTGGCCTCGAGGTCGTGGGCTCGACTTATAAGGCCGGCCGGGTCAAGTGTCCAGGTCGGACACGGCCCGGTAGGTCGGTTCGTTTTTTAATTAAATTCTAACACAAAAAAACAAATAAAAGAAATACTAAACGGACTCCAAAAATCCTAAAATAAATTTTCATGGTCCTCTAATAATATTGAGGACAAAATGAACATTTATTTAGACCTCTAATGCAATTTTGAAAAACGCATTTTTTCCTAATTCAAATAAAATCACAATAAAATCCAAATAAAATAACTTATTTGATTTTAATATTTTTCCTCTAATATTTCATTTATTTTGGAGAAGTCATATTATCTCCTCTCATATATTTTAATATGAAATATTTTCAGGGGAAAAATAATTAAAACCAAATGTTCCTCTTTTCAAAATTTGAGAAAACTCAAATATGAAAATAACGAAATTCCCAACTCTCTCCGTAGGTCCTTGAGTTGCTTAGAATTTCGAGGACCACGAGGCAAAAATGCTATAAAATGTGATATGCATGAATGACCTATGTATAACATTCCAGATTGAAAATTTGGGATGTTACAGTGGGTGGACCAGAGCTTCGGTGTTGCCCTTACTTGGACAAGCCTCCCACTTATGATTAACCCCTCTTGCAAGCATCCGCAACTACGAAAGAAAAATTAAGATAAATCTAACCATAGCATGAAACATGTGGATCCAAATGAGCCCCTTACGAAGAAACGCATAAACTAGGGTTTAAGCTTCTTTCACTCTAGCAACCCATCATCTACTTATTACTTCCCAATGCCTTCCCCTAGGCTCAAATCATGGTGAAGTGTCATGTAGTCGACGTTCACATAACACCACTAGAGGAAAGACAACATACATCTCATCAAAATACCGAATGAATACCAAATTAACATGATTACTTATAACAAGACTTCTCCCATGTCCTCGGGAACAAACGTAACTACTCACAAAGCATGTTCATGTTCAAGATCAGAGGGGTATTGAATACCATTAAGGATCTGAACATATGGTCTTTCACCAAATAAAACAACTAGCATCAACTACAAGGAGTAATCAACACTACTAGCAACCCACAGGTACCAATCTGAAGTTTTGAGACAAAGATCGGATACAAGAGATGAACTAGGGTAGGATCGAAAGTATGTCTAGAGGGGGTGATTAGACTACTTGACCAAATAAAAATCTATCCTTTTCCCAATTTTAAGTCTTGGCAGATTTTAGCAACTTAGCACAAGTCGAGCAACCAACCTACACATGCAAGTCTAAGAGTATAGCAGTGGAATGTAAAAACATTAGCATATGAAGGTAAAGGGAGGAGTTTGGAGGGAGCAAACGCAATATAGACATGGAGATTTTTGGCGTGGTTCCGATAGGTGGTGCTATCATACATCCACGTTGATGGAGACTTCATCCCACGAAGGGTAACGGCTGCATGAGTCGACGGAGGGCTCCACCCACGAAGGGTCCATGAAGAAGCAAACTTGTCTATCCCACCATGGCCATCGCCCACGAAGGACTTGCCTCACTAGGGTAGATCTCCATGAATTAGGCGATCTCCTTGCCCGTACAAACTCCTTGGTTCAACTCCACAATCTTGTCGGAGGCTCCCAAGTGACACCTAACCAATCTAGGAGACACCACTCTCCAAAAGGTAATAGGTGGTGTGTTGATGATGAACTCCTTGCTCTTGTTCTTCAAATGATAGTCTGTCCAACACTCAACTCTCTCTCATGGATTTGGATTTGGTGGAAAGATGATTTGAGTGGAAAGCAACTTGGGGAAGGCTAGAGATCAAGATTCTTGTGGTTGGAATGGAATATCTTGGTCTCAACACATGAGTAGGTGGTTCTCTCTTAGAAAATGTATGTTGGAAGTGTAGGCATGTTCTGATGGCTCTCTCCGTGAATGAAGAGTGGGTGGAGGGGTATATATAGCCTACACACAAAATCTCCCGTTACACACAATTTACCAAACTCGGTGAGACCAAATCATGAAACTCGGTCAGACCGATTCAGTTCAAAATGTGACTGTTAGGCTTTTCTGTGTGACCAACATGTCGACTCAGTTGGACCAATTTCATGAGGGTTAGGTGTGACGCCCCAAGACCGGAGCTTCAGATGCCTTCCTTGATTTCCGAGTTTTCTCGTGTGATTTGTTTGGTTCGTGGCATTCATCTTTGCATCTTGAGCTTTGCATCATGTCATCATGCCATCATGCCATTTCATTTTTTTAAACTCAACTAAATAAAATGCATAGACCTTTGATCTATTTAAATTGAGGGAACTCACATGGTGATTTCTCTATATAACATATCCTCCCAATATATTAGGGAGCTATAATAATTATTCTAACACACATGCAAAATAATTCCATGTATTTTCTACTTCAAGTTTGGTCCCCAAACTTTGCCCATATTTTTTTCTTTCATAGCTTTCCCGATCTCCACAAAATTCCGAACATTTTTGGACTCTCCAAAATGTTTTCCTAATTCAAACTTATTTGAATCACATTCAAATGTGTTCGAATGAAATCCTTCCAAGCGGTGCCAAATGTATTTTTCTCTGATCAAGCTCCTTTTTATGAGTCCAAGAAAATTGGCGCCCTGCTCAAATTCTTCTCCTATCTCTCTCTACATTTCTTATTTCTCTGCTTATTAGTTAATCAGGGAAAATAGACTTAGGGAGAGAGAGACTCCAGCGCAGCCCAACTCCTCCGTTTTTTTTCTTCTCCACCAAAAGGCCCAAGGCCCCTGATCATTTACCTCCCCACTGGGCCGGCCTCTAAGGCCCAGCCAGCCTCCGCTGCTTAACCCTAGGCCCAGCCGAACATCTCCCTCGAACCCCTCCTTCTTCGCTCGTTCCTCCTATAGCGCCACCAACGCACACACGCGCTGAGGGAGTCCTGGATTAGGGGGTCTCCGGACAGCCGAACTATATCCTTTGGCCGGACTGTTGGACCATGAAGATACAAGATTAAAGACTTCGTCCCGTGTCCGTATGGGACTCTCCTTGGCGTGGAAGGCAAGCTAGGCAATACAGATATGTAGATCTCCTCCCTTGTAACCGACCTTGTGTAACCCTAGCCCCCTCCGGTGTCTATATAAACCGGATGGTTTAGTCCGTAGGACAACATACAATCATACCATAGGCTAGCTTCTAGGGTTTAGCCTCTACTATCTCATGGTAGATCAACTCTTGTAATACTCATATCATCCAATAACTCCGTTCTAGCTTTTGTTGTAAGCGTGCTCTCTCAAGATCTTGTTTCCCTCCGTTCATTCCATTCTTTCATTTCTTCCGGAGGCATAGTGATGTTGCTCTCTTCACTAATCATCTCGGATTTTGAGGACCATGTTCTTTTCGTGCTTATCCATTTAACCAGAGTGCTGTCCGAATTTGTTCTTCCTTGTTCCTCTTTTCTAACGGAGTGTTTTCAAGTTCGATCATCTCCTTTGTATTCTTTTCTCGAAATATTTTAACCTCTCAAGGTTCTTTGATTTCACTCGTTTGTCAAAAAAGCAACTTAGTTTTATCTCTTCTCTTCCTCTTCCATTTCTCTCCGGTGCCATCCTAGATCTCGGGACGAGATCCTCTCGTAGTGGTGGAGTGTTGTGACTCCCCAAGACCGGAGCTTCAGATGCCTTCCTTGATTTCCGAGTTTTCATCGTGTGATTCGTTTGGTTCATGGCATTCATCTTTGCATCTTGAGCTTTGCATCATGTCATCATGCCATCATGTCATTTCATTTTTTTAAAGTCAACTAAATAAAATGCATTGATCTTTGATCTATTTAAATTGAGGGAACTCACATGGTGATTTCTCTATGTAACATATCCTCCCAATATATTAGGGAGCTATAATAATTATTCTAACACACTTGCAAAATAATTCCATGTATTTTCTACTTCAAGTTTGGTCCCCAAACTTTGCCCATATTTTATTCTTTCATCGCTTTCCCGATCTCCACAAAATTCCGAACATTTTTAGACTCTCCAAAATGTTTTCCTAATTCAAACTTATTTGAATCACATTCAAATGTGTTCGAATGCAATCCTTCCAAGTGGTGCCAAATGTATTTTTCTCGGATCAAGCTCCTTTTTATGAGTTCGAGAAAATTGGCGCCCTTCTCAAATTCTTCTCCTATCTCTCTCTACATTTCTTATTTCTCTGTTTATTTGTTAATCAGGGAAAATAGACTTAGGGAGAGAGAGAGAGACTCCAGCGCAGCCCAACTCCTCCGTTTTTTTCTTCTACACCAAAAGGCCCAAGGCCCCTAGTCATTTACCTCCCCACTGGGCCGGCCTCTAAGGCCCAGCCAGCCTCCGTTATTTAACCCTAGGCCCAGCCGAACATCTCCCTCGAACCCCTCCTTCTCCGCTCGTTCCTCCTACAGTGCCGCCAACGCACACACGCGCTCACGCTCGATCCCCATCTCCTTCCCTCTCTTCGCTCGTGCACAGGGCCGCAGCTCCCAGCGCCGTCCTCCCAGTGCCGCCGAGCCCTCACGCTCGTGAACGCCATCCTCCTCCCCTTCGTTTGCCAGTGCCCTTCGCTGCGGGAATCCCCCTGGTGCTGCGCCCGATGTCCCCTCCGCCGTGCCTCCTCGTCCCGAACCGATGGTGCGCCTCCCTCTGCAGTGCCAGGCCGCGGCCGCGCCTCTTGCTCCACCTTAATGGCGCCACCGCCGGCAAGTCCTGCCTCTGCGCCTCCTTCCCCATGGTGCCATGGCTTTCCTTCCCCGGCCTCCTCCTCACGTCGGTCGCCATGGCCGCGCCTCCCTGCTACCGAGGCCGTCGCCAAGCCTGGGACCTCCTGTTGAGCGCCGGAACGAATGGCAGCAGGTCCTCCATACCTCGTCGTCAGCGCCTCGTCCCCGAGCTCCGAGTTGCCGCCGCCTTGCTCCTCCCTCGCCGTCCTCTCGCCGGTGAGCAGCACCAGCAGATTGTCCTCGCCGCCACCGCGACCAGCAGGAACTCGTCCGCCTCTGCCCGTCCTCTGTTCCCGCCTCCACGCCTCCACCGTCGCAGGACCTTCTCGCTGCCAGCAAGCATTCGCACCTCCGCCTCGTCGCCGCTCCTCCTCCCGCTCATCTCCGATGCCAGGAGCCCGAGCCCCGACCACCTGCGACCCTGCCTCCACTGAATGTCCCCGGACAGGAGCAATTTTGAACTGCCAAGCACCGTTGGATTCGTCAAGACCTCCAAGTACCACGACCAGCAAGACCAACGGCGCCCGAACGAGTGCTTCCGACCGAGACATTTGTGCTGCTACGTTTTGGACACGCCAAGTCCCTCGGGTCGGATGCGTCAAGATGTCCCCAGTTGTTGCGAAGTACCACGACGTCCGGAGTGGATCCGTCAAGTTTCACTATGAGATGTACAACTACCGTCAACCCCGAAGACCTCGGATTCACCAAGTTCCCACGATGACAAGTGTAACCCGTCGGATCGCCGAGTTCGGTTACCGTCGCAACCATGTACAACTACTTTCACTACCGCCGTTGAAGGTCGTTGAGTGAACAAACTACCTACAACGTGTACGACTATTCCATGAACGTGTACCACTACCACCGCTCGAACGTCTACAGAACATGTACCGTCGACCCTTGAAGACCCGTGGACGTCAAGTTCCTTGTTTTGACCCCAAACACCTATGGAGTGCGAACATCTGCGAAGCGAGAACGACTACTTCCACTACCGCCCTCGCGAGAACGCCTACTTCCCTCTACGAACTTGATCCGTTCCGATAATGCACGCTTCAAAGGTGGGAACCCGGTTACCGAGATCACCCCACCATCTCTTGCACGTTCCGCTCATCTCTCATTTGATCGTTTGCACCGGCATCTCAATGAGTAACCGGAACCAATATGTTGCCGCGGCATCATTTTTGGATTCGTTGTCATGGCACCCCTTTCGTTTCTGCCACGATGACAAATGCTTCATAACATGCTCATGTCAACATTTTCATAAAATTTGCATATAACTTGTTCATGTCATCCGCATCATGATAACAACAATTAAAATGTTTAAAATTGTTGTTGCTTTAAATGGCTAATGCATATTGGGATTTATCGGAATTGTTGTTTGTTGTTCCGGCCTCATTTAAACTTGCCTAAACCGTTAATTTAATTATGCTTCACCTCTTGCCATGCTTAACAACATTTAATTTTGTTGGGTACATAAACGGGAGAGAACTAAATAATTGACGTGGTGTTTCGTCATTATGCAACTCGTTGCATATTGAGTTCCACTTAATTTGTAGTATTGTTTGTGCATATTTCCATGCCATGCTTATTTAAACCGGACATGCATCATACTTGGTTGTGCATCATGCCATGTTTATGTGATGGTTGTTTACTATGTTGCTTGCTTCTTTCTGGGTTGCTTCTCTCGTTAGCTCGGTTTCGTTCCGGAGTTGTGAGGATTCGTTCGACTACGTCCATTTTTCTTCTTTATGGACTCGTTCTTATTCCTTGTGGGATCTCAGGCAAGATGACCATACCCTCGAAATCACTTCTATCTTTGCTTGCTAGTTGCTCGCTCTATTGCTATGCTGCGATACCTACCACTTGCTATATCATGCCTCCCATATTGCCATGTCAAGCCTCTAACCCTCCTTTCCTAGCAAACCGTTGTTTGGCTATGTTACCGCTTTGCTCAGCCCCTCTTATAACGTTGCTAGATGCAGGTGAATATGAAGTTTGCTCCATGTTGTAACATGGATTATTGTTGGGATATCACAATATCTCTTATTTTAATTAATGCATCTATATACTTGGTAAAGGGGTGGAAGGCTCGGCCTTATGCCTGGTGTTTTGTTCCACTCTTGCCGCCCTAGTTTCTTTCATACCAGTGTTATGTTCCTTGATTTTGCGTTCCTTACACGGTTGGGTGTTATGGGGGCCCCTTGACAGTTCGCTTTGAATAAAACTCCTCCAGCAAGGCCCAACCTTGGTTTTACATTTGCCTCACCTAGCCTTTTTCCCTTGGGTTTCCAGAGCCCGAGGGTCATCTTTATTTTAACCCCCCCACCCGGGGCCAGTGCTTCTATAAGTGTTTTTCCAACCTGAGCGATGTCCAGCGCCCCCTGGGCAACCAGGGTATATGCCAACCCGACGTCTTACTCATCCGGTGTGCCCTACGAACGAGATATGTGCAGGTCCTATCGGGATTTGTCGGCACATTGGGGCGGCTTTGCTGGTCTTGGTTTACCATTGTCGAAATGTCTTGTAACTGGGATTCCGAGTCTGATCGGGTCTTCCTGGGAGAAGGAATATCCTTCGTTGACCGTGAGAGCTTGTGATGGGCTAAGTTGGGACACCCCTATAGGGTTTTGAACTTTCGAAAGCCGTGCCCGCGGTTATGGGCAGATGGGAATTTGTTAATGTCCGGTTGTAGAGAACTTGACACTTAACTTAATTAAAATGCATCAACCGCGCGTGTAGCCGTGATGGTCTCTTTCCGGTGAAGTCCGGGAAGTGAACACGGCTTTGGAGTTATGTTTGAACGTAAGTAGTTTTAGGATCACTTCTTGTTCACGATCGTGCTTTGCTTCTTTTCTCGCTCTCATTTGCGTAAGTTAGCCACCATATATGCTAGTGCTTGCTGCAGCTCCACCTCACTACCTTTTCCTACCCATAAGCTTAAATAGTCTTGATCTCACAGGTGTGAGACTGCTGAGTCCTCGTGACTCACAGATACTTCCAAACAATTGCAGGTGTCGATGATACCAGTGCAGGTGACGCAACTGAGCTCAGATGGGAGCTCGATGAAGGCCGTGTTTGTTGTGTTGTTTCGTTTCCAATTGATCAGTAGTGGAGCCCAGTCGGGCGATCGGGGATCTAGCATTTGGGGTTGTCTTTCTTTATTTTGGTTCTGTAGTCGGACCTTGATTGTATTCTGGATAATGTATGTTTAACTTGTATTTGTGTGAAGTGGCGATTGTAAGCCAACTCTTTATCCCTTCCTTATTCAGTACATGGGATTGTGTGAAGATTACCCCTCTTGCGACAAACCTACCATGCGGCTATGCCTCTAAGTTGTGCCCCGACACGTGGGAGATATAGCCCCATTGTGGGTGTTACAAGTTGGTATCAGAGCCTTCCCCGACTTAGGAGCCCCCTGCTTGATCGAATCGTTGACGTTGTTGAGTCTAGAACAAAATGTTTTGAGTCTTAGGATTATATACATCGAAGAGTAGGATTCTTTTTACTCCTCAGTCCCTTCGTCGCTCTGGTGAGGCCTCTTGATGTAGAAGTTTTGACTCTTCTCTCCTCAAATTTCACTAAAAAATTTAGGATCACGCGGGTATCTTGGAATCGCTCGGATAGTCTTGTGACGAGAACATTGTTCTTCGTGCCTCCTGACATTTAGAGGTTGTGGCAGTGTCCCGGGGAGTTGAGCTCCGAGGTGTTGTCTCCACAATTTTACCATTATAGTTCTGGAATACCTGAGTTCGCCGACATCGAAAATCTCTTTTATGCAGTTGTTGGTGAGATAACCTCGACGCCACCCAGTACTGGAGCGGGAGGTCGGGAATATTTCCATAACTCGTATAACGGATGCTTTTCGAAGGTTGAGGTACACGATTTCCGAAGGTTTCTTGGTTATGTGTTCAAGGCTGGATACAGCTCGATGTAGGATTTGCTAGTTTTGGGTGAGATATTATGCTTCCCCTGTATCCCCAACACCTGATTACATAACCAGAAAGTTTCAGGAGTTGATAAGTGGGAATTCAAGTAGCTGCTAGAATATCTTTCCAACAGACACATGATACGATATGGGATCTATTGTATGTTTGTTCCGGCTTATTTTGCAAGCCAATACTTTGTTTTGTTTTTCAGTTGTGGTATTCGAGTTGCTTCGAAGTCAAATGTTGATTCCATACCTTTCCTAAGTGGTGTTCTCATATTCCTACGTGAATACAAATCCTTCATGTTAATCGAGATTGTCATGTCAATCCTTTTTCAACCGGCGTGTTTCTCTTGAAGTGGATCCGATCATTTCCACTTCCGCAAGATCACCTCTCGGTTTTCCCCAAGTTGTTCGCTTCATGTGTCCCCAAGTTTCCTTTGTTTTCCCTCCCACTCAACCCTTTTTCTTCAAGGACTCGGAATTTTTAATCAAGCATCCATATTATGGATGTGAAGTCTCTTCAGTCCTCTCTTTCAGTGTTCTTATCCGGTGATTCTCAGGAAGATTCTAATGGAGCTTCAAGTTCATCATTCTTCATTCTTTTCCTTCTCCGGTGGTTCCAACTCAAGCCTTTCAGGGTTGATCATATTCTTTTCCTCGTTTCAAATGCTTTTCCATGTCGTTGCACCTCTTAATTTTTCACCTCTCACTATTCATTTGTTCGGGAGTGCTGAAGATATCTCAGAAGGCTCGTCATTTCATTCAAGATCCGTTCAACCTATTTCAAGGTTGTTATCTCATTCAAGCCATTTTATTCAACCGGTGCAATCTCTCTTTTCAAGCAATCCTTCAATAATGTTTCTTTTGAGTGGGCCCTAACCCACAAGTCTTTTCCCAGGATCTTACCCGACTCTTCTAATTTTACCAGAGTTATTCTCAAATCTTTCAAAGTTTGACGTAAGAATAAGTTATCATCAGTCAAATGCCTTTCTCCAAGATCTTTCAATTCTTTCATCGTTGGTTCAACCTTTCTAATTATCATTGTCGGGGGTTTGGTGCGACATATGCCAAAGGATGGCTTATCATGGTGGGGGCGAGTAGAATATCGCCGGTGCCTGGAAACGGGATGAGGCGAAGGCATGCACGCCAGCGAATCTTACCGACCTTCAGGGCTCTCCGGGGAGATAATACCCCTACTGCTGCTCTGCGGGGTCTCCGCATGATCACTATGGCAAAGTGTTTACACGGTTGCTCCTTGTGCTGTTTCTTGGAGGTAGGAGAGGGAAAGGCTAGCTCTCTCCCTTCTATATGATCTGGCCTAGAGCTAATGGGTTCCAACCATTTGCATGGGTGCCCTGGGGGCTTTATATAGGCCTACCCCCCCAGGGGTACAATGGTAATCCGGCGGGACGTGGGCCCAGCCGTCAGCGCCTCTGGCCTCCGTCTTCCCCGCCGACCGCTGGGGCCCGCCGACTGGCCTGGTACGGAGCCGACAGGCCGCGTCCGCCGCGGGCGGGTCTTGCCGGCTGCTGATTACTGTGCCGTGCTTCTGATGACGCGGGCTTGATCATGGGGTCGTGGCAACAGCCCCGCCGCCTGGCGGGCGATCACTATTGCCACTCTCCATCACATCTTGATTAATGGTGCGTGGGCCCCGGGGGAGGGCTCGGCCGACTCCCCCGGGCCGACTCCCGACGGGTCCGACTGGTGGTCCTCTTGCCGTCTCCTGGGGTCTCATCGACTAGTGGGACCCGCTGCCTCTGAGCCATACAGACAAGCCGTCGTGGGTGCAGGATTCGGTCCTGCGGTGCTGATGTCAGGGCCGGCATGGCAACAGTGCCACGCCGCACGGAGATCTTCCGGGGTACGGCGTGCTATGGCCATGCCCGCCCTTGGTAAGGGGCAGGAGTGGGCTTCACTGTAGCCACTCTCCCGCCCCGTCCCCCTTGATGAGGTCACGGGGTTTGTTGGAGTCGCAGGCCGACTCTCCAAAGCCTTCTTCTCCGGAAGCCGCCAGTCAGGAGTCGGCTTTCCCTGTGGTCGTCCCTGGGACTCGGCCGCGAGTGGTCAGTCGGCCGTCTTGCCATTGACTTCTTGAAGGCGGCTCTTCGTCCTGGGGCCTTGAGGGGCGCAGCCTGCCCCGATGTGTTGCAAGGTTCTGGGGCTCGGGTTGGCCTACCCGTGGCCCATTACTCCGACAGTAGTCCCCGAAGCTGATGAGGCGCCGCGGACGATCGGCCGAGAAGCCTCAGCAGTTTCTCCTTCTGGGTGCTCAACACATGGTCTTGGATGGACTTCTGCCGGGCCGACTAGAAGGAGTCGGACTCGCTCAACTCGGATTCGCTCAATTCCGACTCGCACAATATTTCGAACATCGCGGCGGGATCCAAGTAGCATGCTAGCTAAGCCTCCAGGCCGCCGCCCGTTCTAGGCCTGTCATGCGATGACACGTGGTTGGGCCATTCTGCCAACCTACGCGTGCGACGGGACAGGCCCATAGGTGGGGCCCGCCACTACCACGCCTCGGCGCCCGAGCGGATCCGCCGCGGCCCCGATGGACGGTTGGGATTCTCGTGGAGTTACTGCACGCAGTAACTTTGTCGTGGAACGTGGGGGTCGTGGGGCCGTGGGCGCAGTAAATCCCACGACCGCCCCATCGGCTTCGTAGCCCACGAGGCTATAAGTAGGGGAAAGAGGGGGGCACACGCGCTCCTCCTTCCCACCACTCCTTGCTCTCTTCCTTCTCACTGCTCCTCGCTTTCCTCCTTCTCACTGCTCCTCGCTCTCCTTCTTCTTCTTCATCTTCGCTCCGCCGCGCGCCCAAGCTCCGATGAATGTCGTGGCGATCAGCTCGCGATGGGCTCTTCCTCTGCCGCCACGCCTCCCCCGGTGTGCTCCGGTACCTAGGACGGCTCCGAAGTTCACGATGACCACGTCGAGTCCTCCACCGGACTCGTCGGCTCCCCGGCGAGGATCACGTGCGGGTGCGTCTTGCGCCGAAGGGGGAGATTTCCCCCGCGCCACAGGAGGGCGAGCGGGTCATCTTCCGCTCGCACTGCTTGCGCGGGTTGGGGCTGCCGGCGAGCAGTTTCTTCCGATCCTTCCTGGAGTTCTACGGCCTCCAGCCGCACCACCTCACCCTCAACACAGTGGTGCTGCTGTCCGCCTTCGTGGCCTTGTGCGAAGGCTTCCTCGGAGTCCTCCCCACCCTCGAGCTCTAGGGGGAGTTCTTCTTCTCCAAGCTCGGCACCCAGGCTGCAGGCGTGCCGGCTCAATGCGGCGCTTTTATCGCCGTGCGAAGGTCGGGGGCCGACAACCCCTTCCCCTCCATCTTGCTGATAAAGTCGGTGAAGATGTGGCAGAGATCGTACTTCTACGTTAGGAGCATCTCCACAAGGGGCGACTGGGTGAACCTGCCGGCTTTCGAAGCCGGCCCGCCGGCTGGGAGACTGCCCAACTGGTCGTACCGGGCCAAGTCGCTGACGCCTGCGGGAGCCGGCGCCATCCGCGACTCCGAGTGCTGACGCAGTCGGAGGGCTTGACTGGTCCAGACCTGCTGGCCGCCTTCGTGGCGCGCCGAGTTCTCCCGCTCCAAGGCCACCCCCATATGATATGCCAGATGAGCGGGCACCGCGACCCGAGTCGGATGTGCACCAAGGACATGCCTCACGAGGAGGTGGCCTTCATGGTGAACTACCTCTCGGACAGCAAACTCCTGGAGGATTGGCGGTTCGGCAAGGAGCCGTACTCCCGTGCCAACCCCCCGCCTGTGGTGAGTTACCTTTCCTTTCTTTCTTTGGATTGTCTTTTTTCTCGCCGAGTTTGTTTTGACCAGTCGGCCTTGGTCAGAATCCCCTCCTCCACCCGCCAGCCGGCACCTCGGGGCCGGCCCACGAGTTCCTCGCCGACCGGGCGGAGAGCGACGTCAATGACCCCGATCTGGGGGCGGCGGCTCTGGAGGACGACGCTGAGGGAGGAGGAGGAGCAGCACGCGACTTCAGGCCTTCGGCCACTTTCGCCGACTGGCCTGACGACGACGCCGAGGGAGAAGTCGCCCCCTGCCATCGGCCATGAGCCGGCCAGCCTAGCGCGGGCTCTTCTGCTGCGCCGGGGGCTCCAGGCGGCGGGAAGAAGTGCAGGGCCGTGCCGACCTTGTTTGGCAGTCGGCCGAAGAAGCCCAAGGGTCCGGCTGCGGCGACCCGGCGGGACAAGGCAGCTGCGAAGGCCATCCGCTTCCGTAAGGAAGTGAAGAAGCCGCCATTGGTCTCCGCGTGAGTATTCTGTCTTAATGCTTTATTCTTCTTTGTGGCTTTGTCTGAGTATTTGCTTGCTCCCCTTGCTTCAGGGCTCCCCTCACTCTTGAGAGGGTCACCGCCGCCTCCGTCATGGGGTCAGCAGAGACGTCCGCCACCACTTGGCAGATTGACCCCGCTGCTGACCTCCGGGAGGCGACAGAGCAGAATGCGCAAGAGAAGCGCAACGAAGAAGAGGACGTTCGCCTAGAGAAGGCGGAGGCCGATAGGGCGGAGGCCTCCGCCAAGAAAAAACTGGCGGAGGCCGAAGCCGCCGCCGCGACGAAGCGGCAGGCTGAGGAGGCCGCACGCCGCCAATCGGCGGTGTTCGTCACCCCGTTGAACTCTGCGCCGCCGCCTCCGGAGTTCACGGGGCAGACTGGGGAAGCCGGCGGCAAGAACCCCGCCGTGGAGAGGGAAGGCGGCTACCCTTCTACACCGGACGTGATCGTTCCGCCGCCGCCTCCGCCGCCGTCTGAGGGAGCGCAAGGCAAGAAGCCAGCAGACCCTCCGGTGCCGCCGACCGAAGACGAGGCCGTGGCGAGGTTACTCCTCCAAGTCGGCTCACCGACGCGCCGCCGTCTGGAGAAGGCGACTTCGGCACCCTGCCCCCTGGAGGCCGGCACCGCCAGCTCGGCGATCCCAGACGCCGAAGCGACGAGCGCCGCGCCCATTGGGTGGGTGCGAGGAGGTGGCACAGGGCCGCTGAACCAGGCGCTTCTGGACGTCCAGGCGAAGCTTCGTGCCGAGGGAGACGCTCTCCAGAATTGCACCAAGGCGTACCTGGCGTCGCGGGCAGCCGTCCGGGTATGTCTTTTCCTTTGGTCCTTGTTTCCTTGTTCCTCTCTGTGGGGGCGCGCCAGCGCACCCACTGGGGGTAGTCCCCGAGTTTCGGGCTGGCTGCTGAGCAGGCGGTCCAGAACTCCAATTGACGAACTCTGGGTATTAATTTTTTGTCTGAAATGCTTGACGCAGGATTACCACAACCTCCGCGTCACTTCCTTCAACCGTAACGTTGAAGAGCTGGGCAAGCGGACCGACGATTTGTCGGAGAGCTAGAGTAGGTCTTTTTCCTTCTTTGCGGGGGCGCGCTAGCGCACCCGCGGGCATAGTCCCCGAGATTCGGGCCGACTGCTGAGCAGTCGGGCCGGATCTCCCCGGCGATCTTCTTTATTGATGACTTAACGCCTTCTTTCTTTCTTCTTTTTAGGAGCCAATGCTGCTCTTCAACAGTAGCTGAGCGAAGCCAACTCGGCATTGCGCGCCGAAGGGGAGGAGTGCAGAAAGCTCACCACGGAGCATGATCTGCTGGCCACTCAATTGGCAGAGCAGAAGGAGGTGCTTGTGAAGACGTAGAGGGAGGCGGAAGAGACGGAGACCGCCCTCTTGGCCGAGTTCGCGTACGAGCGCTCCTCCTGGTCCGACAAGGAGGCGATGCTGGCCTCCGGGTTCCATGAGATTGAAGACATCGTTGATGGTGAGTTTCTTTACTTTCTTTCTTCGAGCTGCCGATTATAAGTCGTGCCGACTCCTGGTTTTTGACTTGCTTCTTCATTTCTTCCATCTTGGCAGACTTCTTTCCTGGGCACTCGCAGGCCGCCATCCAAGCCATCGAGGCTGATCGTGAAGGTCGATGGGCGGAGGGCGGAGGGCACAGAGATCGCCGCCGACGCCCCCCGAACCCTTGACGAGCACATCCTGAGCATCGAGGCTCGCCTTCGGCCGACTCATTGGATGCTGTGCCGGCTTCTGCGTGTCGGTGCCCAGGCAATTGCCGCCCTATGGCCGGACATGCAGGCTCCGCGCACCCCCAGCCTGACGGCCGACTGGCTAGAGGTCGCGGCTGGTCGTCTTGAGGCCTGGAAGGGCTCTTTGGCTCGAGCTGGAGCGCGCCGGGCCTTGGAGTTCGTCAAGGCGTGGTATCCGGGGCTGGATCTAGACCGGCTAGCCACGCTTCGGTCGGAGGCCCAGCCGGAGCTGGCAGCTGCGGAAGACGCCCTCGTCAAGCGTGCTGCAGCGATCGCCGAGTACATCGACACCAGCATCTTCGTCCCCGAGCGGTCTGAAGACAGCGAGGAGGTACGCCGGAGTGGTTTGGGATGAACCCAGACTACAGCGAGGACTCGGCGGAGGTGATTGGCTCCAGCGTCGAGGAGGAAGGCGAGGCGGAGGACGGAGGCGAGACGGAGGCACCGGAAGACGGAGCAGACGGCCAGCCTCAGCTCGACCGCGCCTCCAGCAACGAGCCGCGTGCGACCGACCCGACTGCCGCCGGAGGCGATCAATCCGAGACTAGCCAACCGGCCGCCCCGACACCTGACGCTGCCGCCTCGTCTGACCCTCCGAATCCGTCAGCTGCTTCCTAAGCTGCCGCTTTACCTTTATTTTATCTGCTTCAGTAGTCTTTGAAGAACTTGTTAATTCGCACAATTCCACCCGCGGGGTGTATTTTGAACTTCTGCTCAAAGATTCGGCCAAGGTCCTATGCTATGTAAATATATTTATCCGAGTTCTATCTTTTCTTGCTCATTGCTATTTTGGCTTTTTTCCTTTGTTGCTTTCTCTTAGTTGCCTGCCTTGCCAATCGGACGGCCGCTCTGCGGACTGCCGCTGGATCAAATGCTTGGCTACTTTGGGAAGGCAAGTACTTAGCCGTTTTTAAGAGTTTTTGAGCAAGTTGAATAGGAGGCGGCAATCCGACTACTCGAGAGTCGGTTTGCAAAAAGGCTGGAAACCGTCTTGAGCTATGTTTTATGCTTTGATTCCTTTGCCATTTTTCATGCAAATGCGCATTCTACCTTACTTCTGCCCACCGTACAGTCGCTCTACGAGCTGCGGCTTCTGACAGGAGACGGTTTAGGCGTTTACACACTATTTGTCCGACTGTAGGAAGCATTTCATAGTGCAAGGCGGCAAGTCCCCGGGCCGACTTGTCGAGCCCTATGCCAAACGGCAAAAAAAGGAGTAACATACTTGCAGGCATAATTTTTATCATACAGACAAAATAGGGCAGTCCCCGAGCTCGTCTCGGGGGGCCCGAAGTCTTGGTACTTTAATACAAAAGGTAGTGTGGTACATACTGTATCAACTGTAAAATCTTCGGAGGAGATTTGCATTCCATGGCCGCTTTGTCTCCTTGCCGGAGTTGTCCCTCTTGCGTGCTTGGGGCTTCTGAGCGTCAATCAGGTAGTAGGAGTGGTTGCCCAGTACTTTGCTGATGATGAAAGGGCCTTCCCAAGGCGCCGACAGCTTGTGCTGGCCAGCTGTTCACTGGATCAGT
Source organism: Triticum dicoccoides (assembly GCF_002162155.2). Lineage (NCBI taxonomy): Eukaryota > Viridiplantae > Streptophyta > Magnoliopsida > Poales > Poaceae > Triticum > Triticum dicoccoides. The sequence continues at coordinate 242,458,503 of NC_041392.1, read as the reverse complement.
CGGAGCACAAGGTCGCCTTCTTGCAAAGATCTTGGCCTGACCTTCCTGTTGTGGTATCGGCGCAGGCTCTGCTGGTAGATGCTAGACCGGCTGAGTGCCAACAGCCGGCCCTCTTCCAGCAGATTGACGCCGTCTTGTCGTGCTTCTTCTGCTTCCTCCTCGGTGTACATGGTGACTCGTGGGGAGTCGAACTCTATGTCCGTTGGGATGACGGCTTCGGCATCGTAGACGAGGAAGAAAGGCGTGAAGCCGGTTGACTTGTTTGGAGTCGTGCGCAGACTCCAGAGGACGGCTGGTAGCTTGTCGAGCCAGTAGCCAGCCGAGCGCTCTAGAGGCTCGATTAGCCGGGGTTTGATGCCGGACAGGATAAGGCCGTTTGCTTGCTCCACCTGGCCGTTTGACTGTGGATGGGCGATGGATGCTAGGTCCAGTCGGATGCCTTGTGTTGCGCAAAAACGGGCCAAGGCGCCTTTGGCGAAATTTGTGCCGTTGTCGGTGATGATGCTGTGTGGTATGCCGTACCGAATTGTGATATCGGCGATGAAAGTCACGGCAGTCGGGCCGTTCAGCTTCTTAATTGGCTTCGCTTCTATCCACTTGGTGAACTTGTCCACAGCGATAAGTAAGTGAGTTAAGCCACCTCGTGCTGTCTTGAATGGTCCCACCATGTCTAGACCCCAAACTGCGAAAGGCCAGGCAATCGGGATGGTCTTGAGTGCAGAAGCAGGCTGGTGCGGCTTGGAGCTGAACTTCTGGCACCCTTTGCATTTTTGGACTAACTGCTTGGCCTCTTCTAGGGCAGTCGGCCAGAAGAAACCGTGTCGAAAGGCTTTTACGACGAGCGCTCTTCAAGACGCATGGTGGCCGCACTCGCCTTGATGGATGTCTTTGAGAATTGCTTGGCCTTGCTCTGGCTCTACACAGCGCTGGTAGACACCAGTGACGCTGCACCTGACCAGCTCTCTGTTGACTACGGTGTAGGCTGCCGCCCGACGTTATACTTGTCGAGCTGAGGTCTCGTCAGTTGGCAGCTCTTTGCTCACCAGGAATTTGAGGATGGGTTGGGCCCATGAGGGTGCTGCTACTTCTTCGACTGCCAGAACTGCGACTTGGACGAGGGTGGTTGGGCTGGGAGGCGGCGGGTTGGAGTCAACAACCGCTTGCTGGGTTAATGAAGTCCCCAGGCCGACTGGCGCGGCCCTTGGGTCGAGTTCTGGAGTCTTCGAGTCCGCTGCCGCAGTCCCCGGGCCGGGTTCGACTGTGGCGGCTTTGGAGCCATCTGCCAAAATCCCCGTGCCGACTGCCGGGGCTCTGGGTCAGTTCCGACGTCTTTGGGGGGAGTCGGCACAAAAATGGAGTCTGATTCTGGTGAAGGCTTGACAGATGGCTTGAGGAGGCGTTGAAGGGCGACGCCGGGTGGTATTGCTTGGCGGGTAGAGCCGATTCGTGCCAAGGCTTTGCTTGGTCGTTATCGTTTCTTGGCACATGGAGGAACTCGCACCCTTCGAAATACCCGCTGAGTTGCTGCACGAGGAAACAGTAACTCGCTATGTTTGCATCTTTCGCGTCCCAGTCGCCAGATGACTGCTGGACCACTAAGTCCGAGTCGCCATAACACAAGATCCGGCGGATGCCAAGTTCTTTGGCAAGCTGGAGCCCGTGAATGAGCGCCTCGTACTCGGCGACGTTGTTGGAGGCGGCAAAGTGGATTTGCACCGCGTATTTGAGCTTTCACCTTTGGGAGAGGTGAGGACGATGCCGGCTCCCAAGCCGGTGCGCATCTTGGAGCCGTCGAAATGCATCCACCAATGGGTGGAATCAGGCGCTGGAGGTAGGTACTGGGTCTCGGCCCAGTCGACAAGAAAGTCGGCCAATGCTTGTGACTTGATAGCGGTGCGGGGCTGGTAGTGGATGGTGTAGGGAGCCAGCTCTATGGCCCACTTGGCCACTCGGCCAGAAGCATCTCGGCTACCAATGATCTCGGCAAGCGGGGCCGTGCAGACCATCGTGATTGGATGCTCTTGAAAGTAAGGCTTCGATTTCTTGGCAGTAAAGTGTACACCATAGCACATCTTCTGGTAGTGGGGGTAGTTCTGCTTGGAGGTCGACAGTACTTCGCTCAGGTAATATACCGGTCTCTGGATATGTAATGCCTTGCCTTCCTCCTTGCGTTCTACTACAATGACCGTGCTGACCACCCGGCTGGTGGCGGCGATGTACAGGAGCATAGGTTCCTTAGGGGTCGGGGCCGCCAGGACGGGTGGAGTAGTCAGCATCTTCTTCAACTGGAGAAAAGCTTTGTCTGCCTTATGGTTCCACTCGAAAAAAGTGGTCTTCTTCATGAGTTGGTATAAGGGGAGAGCTTTCTCGCCCAGCCGACTGATGAATCGGCTGATGGACGCCAAGCAGCCGGTGAACCTTTGCACATCCAGCAGTCGGCTGGGTACCTCCATTCTCTCAATGGCCTTGATCTTTACTGGATTGCATTCTATGCCACGTTCAGAGACTAGGAAGCCAAGGAGCTGGCCAGCTGGTACTCCGAAGATGCACTTCTCGGGATTGAGCTTGATCTGGAATCGGCGTAGGTTCTCAAAGGTCTCCTTGAGGTCTTCCAGCAGCGTTCCACGCTTTTCCGTCTTCACCACCACGTCGTCTACGTAGACGTGGGCATTTCTGCCGAGCTGCTTGAGGAGGCACTTCTGCATGCAATGCTGAAAGGTGGCGCCGACATTCCTTAAGCCAAACGTCATGGTGAGGTAGCAGAAGGCTCCAAACGGTGTGATGAAGGCGGTCTTCAGTCTGTCAGCCGGGTTCAGCTTGATCTGGTGATATCCTGAGTATGCATCCAAAAAACTCAACAGCTCGCATCCGACTGTGGAGTCTATCACCTGATCGATTCTTGGTAGAGCAAATGGGTCCTTGGGGCATGCCTTGTTGAGGCTCGTGTAGTCAATACACATTCGCCACTGCTTGTTCTTCTTCAGTACCAGGACCAGATTTGCTAGCTATTCTGGAAAGAACACTTCCATAATGAAGCCGGCTGCTAGGAGTCGGGCTATCTCTTCTATGACAACTCTTCTCTTCTCTTCTGATAGGCAACACAGGGGCTGCCTGACCAGCTTTGCATCAGATCGGACATGTAACTTGTGCTTGATGAATTCCGTCGGTACACCTGGCATGTCTTTGGGGGACCATGCGAAGATGTCTCGATTCTCACGGAGGAAATCAACGAGCTCGCCTTCCTATTTGCTGTCGAGGTTTGCACCTACGACGGCATACCTCTCTGGGTGCTCCGGATCCAAGGGTATCTTCTTTGTCTCTTTGGCCGGTTTGAACGAACCCTCAGCCTCCGACTCTTTTGGGTTGGGCGATACCTCAGGCTGCTTGCCGGCCATCGCCACAACTCGCTCAAGGAGCCATTTCTCAGCCACGATTACCAGGGACTCGGCCAGCCGACTGCTCTCAGCCGCGCAAGCAGATGACTTCCGGTAGTCGCCAGCCACAGTCAGAATTCCTCTGGAACTGGGCATCTTCATCTTGAGGTAGGCGTAGTGGGGGACCGCCATGAACTTGGCCAAGGCGGGTCGGCCGAGTAGCGCATGGTATGGGCTCTCGAGGTCCACCACCTCAAACCAAACAGACTCTCGGTGGAAGTGATCTTTGTCTCTAAAGAGGACGTCCATCAGGATCTTGCCGATTGGTGAGCAGGAAAGCCCAGGAAAAAGTTCGTGGAACACAGTTCGGCTGTTCTGAAGCTTTCTTTGCTTGATTCCTAACTTCTCCATGGTGTCCTTGTACATGATATTGATACCGCTACCTCCGTCTATCAGAACTTGGGAGAAACGCGCAGCTCGTCTGTCTGTAGCAAAGGTGGCGTCCAGGACCAAGGCATAGGAGCCCGGACTCGGCATCACTTCTGGGTGGTCAGCCCTGCTCCAGCTAATGGGCTTCTCAGACCAGTGCATGAAATCTGGCGTCTCTGATGCTACTGCATTCACCTCTTGTCGCTGCAGCCGCCTGCTGCATCGATCATCAGCCATACTGGTAAACACCACGTAGGCTCCATGCTCTTCAGGGTATTCGTCTTGTACTGCGCCGGCTGGCCTGACAGCCGGCTGCTGGGGCGGAGGCGGAGGCGGAGGTGGCTGCCCAGCAGGCGGGGGAGGCAGGAGGCCGTCTCCCTTAGCGATCCTGGTGAGCCAGTGGCACTTCCGGGTGCTGTGATTCGATGGCTTCGCGCCGCTATGGAACTTGCAAGGTCCATCCAGGGTTTGCTCATAGGAGAAGGTCGGCAACCAGTTTGGCTTGCCGCCTTTCTGTCGCTTGGGCGGAGGCTGCTCATCTGGCTGCTGGGCTTCAACGGTCGCGACCTGCTGGCTGCGGGGCCTTCGCTTGTGGTCGCCCTACTGTTGTCGCCGGTTGGCGTCTGCCGCCGGAGTTCTTGGAGCTTGAGGGGCCACTTTGCCAGTTGTGCTGACTTGAATCTCCGCCTTCATGGAGGAGTCGGCCGTGGCGTACTTGTCCGCTATGATCAGCAGCTCGTCGAGGGTTTCTGGCTCATCGCAGAGGAGCTTGTGCTTGAGGAGGGTGCCTTCTCTTCACCCGGCTGTGAAGTACTCGATGGCCTGCACCTCGTGCACGCCCTCACAGGAGTTCCGAAGCTCGGCCCAACGCGTGAGGTAATCGCGAGTCGACTCGTCGGGGCCTTGTACGCACAAGGAGAGCTGACGAGGCTTGGGAGGACGCTTGTACGTGCTGGTGAAGTTGCAGACGAATGCTTCGGTGAAGTCGACCCAGCTGTTGATGCTGCGGGGCTTCAGGCTGTTCAGCCATGTCCGGGCCGTGCCCTGGAGCATGACCGGAACGTACTTTACGGCGACACGCTTGTTGCCGTTTGCTATGCTGACAGCCGTGGAGTAGTCGACTAGCCAGTCTTCCGGCTTCATGGAGCTGGTATACTTGGGCGTGTATCTTGGGAGCGTGAACCCTCTGGGAAAGGGCTCACCCCGAATGCGGGGCCCGAAACAAGGTGGACCCAGCTCGTCGTCTTCTTCCAGCACTAAGGATCGGTGAAGTCGGTCGATCCGGTGGCGGCGTCATTCTCTCCAACTCCCTCTCGGCGGCCAAGGCGGTCGCCGAGAGTCGGATGGTCAACAGGCGGCGGGGAGACTCGCCTCTCCTTGCGGGGAGGGGGAGGCGGACAGTTGTCTCGTCGTTCCACTGCTCTCGGGCGGCCATCTCGGTCACGCTCTATGGTAATGTGAGTCCGACTGTGGCTGACAGCTAGCTCCTTGTCTCTTATTCCTCGGGCGCCGCCAGTCGGCGTCCGAGACGTCGCGCCTTGATCTCGGTGAAGGTCGTCATTTGGCCGCTGCGGCGCCTCCGTGCGGCAGCCGGCCTCGTTCTGCGCAGCGGCCGCGTCGAGGAGCCGCTGGACTCGCTCCATCATGAGGCGGCGTTCTTCGCCCTCAAAATTGTCCAGCTCATCCGCCGCTGCCTGGCCGGATCGGATGTTCTCCGCTGGTGTAGCGTACACAGGGCGGCTTGCCCCAAACAGGTTGGTGATGGCTACGCCGCACTGCTGGACCGCGCCAAGGCGGCTGGGCCCCGCCGGGGCCGGCGAGCCGCCGATTGCGCGATCCATCTCCCACTGGTAGGCTTCTGACAAGCGCCTCATGCTGGCCAGCTTCTTCGCGCCTTCCACAAGCTGAAGGCGGCGCGCCTCCAACGTCTCTGCGTCAGCGTCTTCCGGAATGGGCGCAGTTAGGTCTTGTAGCGCCACGCCGAGTGAATCGTGCGCTCCTCCGCCGGGGAGCTCGTCATGACTGATGACGAGCACCTCGGTGACGGTGCTTCCGTTGCTCTCCGCGAGAGGGAGAGGTTCGTCGTAGACCACCACATTGGTGGGGAATGCGTCGAGCGACACGGTGTCAGAGTCGACCAGCATCGGGTCGGTGGAGCCTACGGACTCTAAGTCTACGGCAGGCTCGCCGGAAACGTGGAGCTGATCGAGGAGGCCCGCGAGGAGGCTCTCGGGGCCGCCCGTGCCTGCGTTGGATGCAGGTTCGTCGGAGAGGCAAACCTCGCCGACAAGTTCGGCCAGGCAGCTGGCTGCGCAGGCGATCTCAACGCTGCTTAGCGCGTCGGCGCAAACTCCGTCTGGCGTGCTTGGCTGGCTGCACTCGCCAGGGAGAAAAGGGTTCCTGTCCAGAACAGGTCTCCGGAGGGCGGTGCACCATGCCCCATGGTGGGCGCCAAATGTCGAGGGTTTGGTGCGACATATGCCAAAGGATGGCTTATCATGGTGGGGGCGAGTAGAACATCGCCGGTGCCTGGAAACGGGATGAGGCGAAGGCATGCACGCTGGCGAATCTTACCTAGCTTCAGGGCTCTCCGGGGAGATAATACCCCTACTGCTGCTCTGCGGGGTCTCCGCATGATCACTATGGCAAAGTGTCTACACGGTTGCTCCTTGAGCTGTTTCTTGGAGGTAGGAGAGGGCAAGGCTAGCTCTCTCCCATCTATATGATCTGGCCTAGAGCTAATGGGTTCCAATCCTTTGCATGGGTGCCCTGGGGGGGTTTATACAGGCCTACCCCCAGGGGTACAATGGTAATCCGGCAGGACGCGGGCCCAGCCGTCAGCGCCTCTGGCCTCCGTCTTCCCCGCCGACCGCTGGGGCCCGCCGACTGGCCTGGTACGGAGCCGACAGGCCGCGTCCGCCGCGGGCGGGTCTTGCCGGCTGCTGATTATTGTGCCGTGCTTCTGATGACGCGGGCTTGATCATGGGGTCGTGGCAACAGCCCCGCCGCCTGGCGGGCGATCACTATTGCCACTCTCCATCACATCTTGATTAATGGTGCGTGGGCCCCGGGGGAGGGCTCGGCCGACTCCCCCGGGCCGACTCCCGACGGGTCCGACTGGTGGTCCTCTTGCCGTCTCCTGGGGTCTCACCGACTGGTGGGACCCGCTGCCTCTGAGCCGTACAGACAAGCTGTCGTGGGTGCACGATTCGGTCCTGCGGTGCTGATGTCAGGTCCGGCATGGCAACAGTGCCATGCCACACGGAGATCTTCCAGGGTACGGCATGCTGTGGCCATGCCCACCCTTGGTAAGGGGCGGGAGTGGGCTTCACTGTAGCCACTCTCCCGCCCCGTCCCCCTTGATGAGGTCACGGGGTTTGTTGGAGTCGCAGGCCGACTCCCCAAAGCTGGCTTCTCCAGAAGTCGCCAGTCAGGAGTCGGCTTTCCCTACGATCGTCCCTGGGACTCGGCCGCGAGTGCTCAGTCGGCCGTCTTGCCATTGACTTCTTGAAGGCGGCTCTTTGTCCTGGGGCCTTGAGGGGCGCACCCTGCCCCGATGTCTTGCAAGGTTCTGGGCTCGGGTTGGCCTACCTGTGGTGTTGGGGATATTATTGCTGGGCGTAAACCGGCCTATCTGGGCCGGGTCAACTTCATCAGTAGTTCAAGAGTGCTAAAGCCCAAGAAGGCAGATGAGGGCCTAAGGCCCGTAGTCGGTTCAAGACTTGTAGCTGTAAACCGGTATTTGTATATAAACTTGTATTATAAGTTAGGAATAAGGAGAGACCAACCCGGATACGAATATCGACCGGTGTTGGGACTCTTTGAACCGATGGGCGTCACCCGTGTATATAAGGGGACGACCCGGCGGCGGTTCAAGGAGAGACAACAACTCGAGACATAGGCGAAGCTTGTTTGCTCCCTAGTCATCGAAACCCCATCAATTCCATCACAACTAGACGTAGGCTTTTACCTTCATTGAAGGGGCCGAACTAGTATAACTCTCTTGCGTCCCTGTGTCCACTTTAACCCCTTCAAGCTAACCCGTCGCGATGGCTCCACGACTAAGTCCTTTCTCCAGGACATCTGCCGTGACAAAACCACGACAGTTGGCGCCCACTGTGGGGCCGTCGCACGATGGTTTCAGGTTCTTGGAGGGCCACTTTAAAGGACTCGAGGGCTACGCTGTAGGCCGGATGACTAAGAGTCGTCGCGGCAAGCTCTACATCGACGACGCAGGCTGGGGCCCCGAGGCCGGCTCAGTTGAGTACGGGTACCGGGTCCCCTTTGGTGGCATTCACGTTTTCATTGGCAAGATCGGTGAACCAGGCCTTGAGCCGGACATCTGCACCGACCTCGTCGAGATGGCTCAGCGTGCGCGATCCGCCCGGGTTAAACCGGCCATAAAGCGTGCCTTCGGGGGGGTCATCCATGGAGGAAGTTATGAGGATAGATCGGAATCTCGCGGCGAGACTGTTGTTTGTTCCGATGAAGAGTCATCGACCGGAGAAACCGAATCTCTTTATCAGCTACAAGACGGCCGGAGTGGGGGCTGTTCCGATGGCGACAGTATTCCGGACCCCTCTGATCTGCCCAACCGGGTTCGAATATTCATGACTGGCACACAAGCAGCTCTTCATTCTTTGACCGCTGCGGCAACAACCTCCGGTTCAGCAGCGGTGACGGCTGCCGGGGCAGGAGGCCCTGTGCGCCCACCGGCTCAAGTTCTATCAGAGCTATTTGATGCATTGGCTGTGCTTATGGCGGAGGCTAATCTGGCGGATCAGGGCGTTCACAATGCCGAGATTGCAAAAGTGAAGGAACAGATCACCCAGGCCAAGGCAGATCTGGCAGCTGAGGACACCAGGATGGCCACGGAGCGGGCCGCTTTAGACGCACAAGCCTACAGGCTCATGTTGGACCAGAGTGCGTCGCAGGAAGTCATGAGGAGGAAGTACCGGTCCTGTTTGCCTCCGGTTTTTGAGGCCAGAGACCTTTTCAACACTCCAGGAGTAGGAACCGGCAATCCGCTGGAGGGAAACCGGGCGGAAGCTCCCGGGACCGGTGCACTGGTTCAGCCTCGTCAGATGGACAATCTCGTCGCTGCTGCTGCACGACTGGAGGCCATTCCAATTGAAGGTGGCTCGCCGCAGGCACAAGAGACGCGACGGGTCAAGGAGCTTCTGAGGACAGCTTTGGTCCAACAGGAAGCGTACTCGTACAGCCGCGACCGGATCCACTCGACCCCCCGTCCAAGCCGGAGCTATAGCAGACATATGGATGAATTGGCAGTGCCGAGTAATGAACGACATGGAGCACCCCGTGGCAACAACCCGGTGGGCGGTGCTGATAACGCTCAGGAAGTGGTGGACCAGGCCCGAGCGCGTAGGGAGGCCGAGTTAGCCGCACAACATCAGGCTCGGCAGCTCACGCCGGTTCGTCCAACTATCTCGATCGAACCTGGTGTTACTTCTAGCTCTTTAGGGGTGCCTTGCCTTATCCCCGCTTTACACAATGTGCGCCTGCCCAAGGATTTCAAAGGCCCGCGCAAGGTACCAAATTACACGGCGGATCAACCTCCAGAGACATGGGTGGAGAGCTATCAGATGGCCATGGAGATGCTTGATGTGGATGACGCGACGTGTGCGAAATACTTCACCATGATGCTTGAGGGAATGGCCCGTACTTGGTTAAAAAGCTTGCTGGCTAATTCTATTAGTTCATGGGCCCAATTACGAGCCCGGTTTATCAGCAATTTCAAGGATACATGTAAACAGCCTATGTCGATAGTGGACTTAGCTGCCTGCGTCCAGGAGGAAGGAGAGTCAACGACTCATTGGGTGAACCGGGTTTCACAAGTGTTACACTCATCAGACCGCATCAACGCTGACACCGCAGTATTAACCCTAGAAGGCAACTGCCGGTTTGGGCCCCTAAAGCTGAAGTTGGGACGGATGAACCGTCATTGCACTGACATGGGGACCCACATGGCCTCTTTGGTGAAATATGCTGATTCTGATAGTACCAAGGATCCCGAATCTGATGATGACAAGACAGGGAAGGGAAAGAGGAACAACAACTCCAAAGGTCAGCAGCATCACTGGACAGGCAATGGTGGTGGAGGCAAGCATAAAGAGGATGGTAACATGGAATTTGTGGCTAATACCAACGCACAGGACAATGGCCAGCGACGCAAGGGTAAACCGAAAAATCGTAATGGGGCACCCAACCCTAACCCAGACCGCCTAAACTATCTGCTAAGCCAGCTCTGTCCAAGACATGGGACGAAGGAGGCGCCAGCAAACCACCTTTGGAAGGATTGCTTTATTATGCAGGAGTTCAAGAATTCTAATAATTTCCGGTATGACCACGAATCTGGTGGTGGCTCAGGATCTGGGCCGGGTTACGGTGGAGGAAGTTCCGGTTCAGGATTTAATGGTAATCCGGGCGGACATAATGGTCAAAATAGTCAGAACAACCAGGGTGGTTACAACCAACAGCAGCAACAGTCAGGTTACCAGAGCAACCCAAAGCAGTTGAGTAGTGGGCAGTACCATGTCTTCACCACTAGCTTGGACAAGAGAGACCGAAAGATTCAGAGGCGGGCGGTCAACTCTGTTGAACCGGCCATACCCCGTTATCTACGTTGGTCTGAACAGCCAATCATATGGAGCAGAGAGGATCACCCTCCCCAGGTCGATAATCCGGGTCAGTTGGCTCTGGTGGTGGCACCTCAGGTGGGAGGTTACAAGTTCACCAAGGTGCTCATGGATGGAGGTAGCAGCATTAACATCTTGTACTATGAGACCTCCCGTCGTATGGGACTGACAGATAAAAATCTTAAACCGTCTAATACGGTGTTCCACGGTGTAGTACCTGGCAGATCAGCATATCCTGTTGGTAATATAGCTCTGGAAGTGGCCTTTGGGGATGATCATGATTCCAGGTCGGAGACATTGATGTTTGAAGTGGTGAAAATCCAAAGTCCATATCACGCCCTATTTGGGCGACCGGCCTACGCCAAGTTTATGGCACGGCCCTGTTATGTGTATTTGCAGCTCAAGATGCCGGGTCACAAGGGGATAATAACGGTCCACGAAAGCCGCAAAATTGCTTTGGAGTGCGAGGAAGGTGATGCGGCCTATGCAGAGTCGGTTTGTGCTACCGAGGAGCTGAAGTATTATAAGGACAATGTTGATCCGGCGGACATGACTCCATTAAAGAAGCCAACTACGGAGCATGATCCGGCCCTAAAGTTCAAATCGGTAGCAGAAACTAAGCTTGTTGACTTTGTACCTGGCGATTCGTCCAAGTAGTTCAGCATCAGTGCTAATTTGGATCCGAAATAGGAAAGCGCGCTCATCGAGTTCATCCGTGAGAATCGGGACATTTTTGCATGGAAGCCTTCTGACATGCCAGGTGTACCGAGGCGACTCGCTGAGCACACCCTTAATGTGGATCCCAAATACAAACGGGTGAAACAGTTCCTCTGCCGGTTTAACAAAGAAAGACGCAAGGCAATTGGAGAAGAGGTAGCCAGGCTCTTAGCAGCTGGTTTTATTGTTTAGGTTTTTCACCCTGAGTGGCTTGCCAATCCGGTGCTGGTCCTTAAGAAAAACGGCACCTGGCGCATGTGTGTGGATTACACAGATCTTAATAAAGCTTGTCCAGCAGATCCTTTTGCCCTCCCCCGTATTGATCAAATTATTGATGCTACGGCGGATTGTGAGTGTTTAAGTTTTTTGGATGCATATTCTGGCTATCATCAGATCAAAATGGCAGTTAAGGACCAGGAGAAGACGACATTCATAACTCCCTTTGGAGCCTTATGCTATGTGTCTATGCCCTTCGGGCTCAAGAGTGCCCAGGCAACTTATCAACGTTGTGTGCAAAATTGTCTACACAAACAGATTGGCCGTAATGTACATGCTTACGTGGTGATTTGAAGGAAACCTTTGATAACCTTTGATAACCTGAGGACATACAAAATGATGCTTAATCTGGACAAGTGCGTCTTTGGTGTACCGGCGGGCAATTTATTGGGTTTTCTGGTGTCTAATAGGGGAATTGAGGCTAATCCAGAGAAGATCACAGCCATCACCTCCCTGGCTAAACCGAAGTGTATCAATGATGTTCAACGCCTGGCAGGCCGGATTGCCGCGTTAAGCCGGTTTATCAGTCGTCTTGGTGAGAAGGCAATCCCTTTGTATCAGATGTTGAAGAAGACGGATCAGTTTGTGTGGAGTTCAGCTGCTGATGAAGCGTTTGAGGACTTAAAGCGGCAATTGGCCAATCCGCCTGTGCTCGCCGCTCCCATTGACAAGGAGCCATTACTGCTATATGTTGCTGCTAATGCTCGGGCGGTCAGCGTGGCTATTGTGGTGGAGCGAAAGGAGGCAGGTAAGGAGCATCCGGTTCAATGTCCGATCTATTGTATCAGCGAGGTACTCATTGAGTCCAAGCAAAGGTATCCGCATTGGCAGAAGCTGGTGTATGGAGTTTTTATGGCAAGCCGGAAGCTTAAACAATACTTCCAAGGGCATCTAATCACGATGGTCAGTTCTGCTCCTTTGGGGGATATCATCCAGAACCGGGAAGCAACTGGCCGGATTGCCAAGTGGGCTATAGAGCTTGGGCCGCACGATTTGAAGTATGTGCCTCGGACGGCGGTTAAGTCTCAAGCACTTGTTGATTTTATCAATGATTGGACGGAAATGCAAGCACCTGAAGAAAAGCCGGATCACACATATTGGACCATCCATTTTGACAGATCCAGGCAATTGGAAGGCTCGGGGGCTGGAGTCGTATTAACTTCCCCACGAGGTGGTAAGCTTTGTTACGTTCTTCGTTTAATGTTCCCTTGTACTAACAATGCAGTTGAGTATGAAGCCTTGCTCCATGGTCTCCGCATGGCTAAGGAGATGAATCTAAGTCGAGTTAAGTGTTTCGGTGACTCGGACCTCGTGGCTCAGCAAGTGTCCGGCACTTGGGACTCCAAGGACCCACTCATGGCAGCATATCGTCGTGAGGTGGATATTGTTGCAGGTCATTTTAAAGGCTATCAGGTGGACCACATGGACCGGCGGAAAAATGAAGCTGTGGACGCTTTAAGCCGGCTGGGCTCTCAACGCAAACCGGTCCCGCCCAATGTTTTTCTGGATGTGCTACACAACCCATCGGTCAAGATCCCTGGTGAAACGGATTTGGCTATTCCTGATCCGGAGGCTCAATTGGTGGCAGCTCTTCATGTTATTCTGGATTGGACGCTTCCTTACCTGGCGTACAAGAACCGGGGCGAGTTACCAGAGGATGAGACTCTGGCCCGACAGATAATCCGGCGACTCAAGTCCATGACTATTATCAATGGCGAGTTGCATCATTGCAGTGTGTCAGGAGCATTTCAACGCTGTGTGTGTCCTGAAGAAGGCCGTGAAATTTTGCTTGAGATCCACGAAGGAGATTGTGGTCACCACGCCGGTTCAAAGTCTCTGGTGGCTAAAGCGTTTCTCCATGGCTTCTATTGATTAACTGCTCATGCTGATGCGGAGGATCTGGTCAGGCGATGTGATGGTTGCCAAAGGTTTTCAAGATGTGCTCATGTACCGGCTCAAGAATTGAGAATGATTCCAATTACTTGGCCGTTTGTGACTTGGGGGCTAGATATGGTGGGGCCTTTCAAAAGGTCCAAAGATAAGAAGACCCACCTCCTGGTGGCGGTTGACAAGTTTACAAAGTGGGTGGAGGCAGAACCTGTTAGTAAGTGTGATGCGGCCACGGCGGTTCAGTTCATCAAAAAAGTGATTTTCCGGTTTGGCTTTCCACACAGTATCATCACAGATAATGGTACTAATTTGTCCAAAGGTGCCATGAAGGAGTTCTGCGAATGGGAGCACATCCGGCGCGACGTTTCATCAGTGGCACACCCACAGTCCAATGGTCAAGCAGAAAGAGCTAATCAAGAGATCTTGAGAGGCATCAAGCCCCGGCTCATGGTTCCTTTGCAGAGAACGCCAGGTTGTTGGGTAGAGGAATTACCATCTGTGTTATGGAGCATCAATACAACACCCAACAGGTCAACAGGATACACATCGTTCTTCATGGTTTATGGAGCGGAGGCGGTTCTCCCTAGTGATATCCGTCATGATTCACCTCGTGTGACGGCTTATATTGAAGCGGACAACGAGACAGCGCGGCAAGATGCTTTGGACCGGTTGGATGAAGAGCGTGACATAGCAGCCGCCCGATCGGCGATTTACCAACAAGATCTTTGTCGTTATCACAGTCGACAAGTCAGAACCAGAACCTTCCAGGAAGGAGATTTGGTGCTTCGGCTCATCCAAGATCAGACTGATATGCATAAGTTATCCCCACCTTGGGAGGGGCCTTTCGTGGTCAGCAAGAATCTGCACAACGGGTCATACTATCTGATCGATATTCGAGAGCATAAGGACTCACGTACATCAGAGGAGGAGACCAACAGGCCGTGGAACATAGCTCATCTTCGGACTTATTATACCTGAGCCATTGGTTCTACTTATGTACATATTACAACGATGTATATATTATGATTAAATATAATAAACCGGGACCTCAGCTAAAGCGGGGTATCTATTCTTTTACATCATGTGTGGTTACATGGAGTTGTTCTAAAGCAGCCTCCGGTTTACCCCTTGAGTTCGCTTTTTAAAAGCATCATGTTATATTACTTGGAGGTTTGGTCGTGTCCGAACCAATACCATACCTCTTGATAGGCGAGAGCCACCAGATCACTTGGGGACTTGGTCACGTCTGAACCAGTCATGCCTCTTGATCGGCCTAAGGCCACATAATCACTTGGGGGCTTGGTCGAACCCGAACCATTGCCATGCCACTTGGTCGGCATAAATGCCACGGTTTCATTTGGGGACCTGGCTGACTAGAACCATAGTTACACCTAACAGGAGCTTGGTCATGTTCGGCCATGGTAACGCCATTTGATCAGCTCAAATAAACCTTTTTTGCAAATGGTTTTGTCATTGCTTTTGCTTCACACTTTTCTTTGCAAGATACTTTTTTCTTTTTTATTGCGTTTTTTTAAACTGACAAAGTTTTCAACCAATCAATTGATGGAACACAGTTCACATCAATCCGGAGACTATTCGCCCGGTTTGATCCTTGTTGTTAACATCCTCTTATGGAGTAACACGGTGTTTATTATAACCCGGCACGGTTTACATGGTAAACCAGCATCATATATATACAGGAGCTGTTATCTCCAACAGTGTGGGTTTGCAAAACTCCGCTTCAAGATTGGCCAAGCCAACTTCACGCTCAACGATGGCACGTATTATGTATCTCAAAAATTTGGTCATATACTTAATTTTTTTTTGATGTTTTGACTTCATATATGCAGACATCATATTCCGCCTGCCGGTACAACCGCAGTGGCACTTGATGAGTTTCTTATTGCAGAAAGTACTTTGGAAAGTTTATCATCACAGGAAGAACAAATTATGCACGAAGGCAAATCAACATCAAAAGAATCAGCTAGCCTATTACAAGGCAACACGGTGCCCACAATAAGATCATTGTTTTTTTGCAAAGGAGAAGCAGTTTTAAACCGGCTTCCGGTTCAAGCTTGGTCACCAGCCTGGCCTGATGGTTGTGGGTCATCCTGCGCCGCTTCAGCCTCAGTTTCTCGACCCTGCGGCTGGACATCAACAGTTGTCCAGTCGATTCCCATTAATGCTTGAAAAACAACTTCATCATGGATCAGCAATGACGGGTCAATATCGGGAGCGTAAGTATGCTTACGGATTGGAGGGATAAGATTTTCCGATTCATGAATTAGTGCAGCTATTCGCTTGTTCTGAGTGTCGTATTGGGCTTGATAATGAGACAAGTCTGCTTCTTCAGCCAATTGGCAAGCTAGCGGACGCACCTCCCAGTTTATTGCTCACAGATCCGCTTCACCAAACTCTGACCCGTCTTCCTTCAAGCTGGGATAGCCCTGAGCCGCTTCAATAGGATCAAAATCCGGCACCCTGGCTTTTGCCCGGATTAAGGCATTGATCGCACCGGTTCGAGCAGCAAATTTCTTCAGCTCTTCAACCCGGGCAGGAAGCACCGACAGTTTCATCAGAGTGTCTTGAATCAAAGTTGGTGCCGGTTTGTTGTGGGATGCGGTACAGATGATCCGCTGTGCGCCAGTGTACAGTTGTTCGACCAACGTATAGGCGGCTTTCAATTTCTTCCGCACATCTGACCCCAAGTGACCAATGCATGTCCCTGAAATATCATAAAGGGTTAAACCGGCAGCTCTGTAATAAGGCCGAGTCAATTCAGAAGTCAAACTGGCTTACCAAAGATAGCAGTGGTAATGGCATGCATGTGCCGCTTTATGCTGGTCAGTTCATCCGCCACCGGTTTTAGTGTGGCCTCGGCATCCTCTGCTTGTTTGATTAAAGCGTACTTTTCAGTGGCCCAATCCGCCCGCTTCTTCTTGAAGCTCTCCTTAAGCTGTTCCATGGCGCTTAAAGCGCTGGCTAATTTCTCTTTTGCTTTGGAGGTTTCAGCTTGTTGGGTTTTCAGGTTTCCTTGGAGATCGGCTACTTGGCTTTCTTTCGTCTTCAGCTTAGCCTGCATGCAGACAGTTATATGCTTCAACAAAACAGTGCAAGGATTGAAGTACCAACCACATAACAAGTTATGCACTTGGCACTTGGGTGCTAATGCATATTTGATCTTCATATTTCACTTGATTATAAAGTCCCAAGCTCAATACAAGTAT
Organism: Triticum dicoccoides; assembly: GCF_002162155.2. NCBI lineage: Eukaryota > Viridiplantae > Streptophyta > Magnoliopsida > Poales > Poaceae > Triticum > Triticum dicoccoides. The sequence continues at coordinate 242,441,934 of NC_041392.1, read as the reverse complement.
TCAACTTGGCACTTGGGGGCTAATGGCTATTTGCTTGTATATATTCTGATGCGGCAATCTCAATTACTTAAAGTACCGGTTTAACTACATTAAGTTGAACCAGCCCTTGGGGGCTACATCAGCAAATTTGAAAGTATTAAGATCTATATTAGTAAGTCCCGGTTTGAGAGAAGATTACAAACCGGCCCTTGGGGGCTAGGAGAGTCAGCACGAATTGAAGCATACAAGCAGGAAAGAGCATATGGAAGTTACCTCATATTTATCTTTCATCATATTAACCAGACCGGCTTCATAGTCACGACTGGTATACAGCCGGTTCAGGTAGCCGGAATGGATATCTTGGGCGTTCAGAGCAGCGTAAGTCGCCAGATCAGCATTCCACTTGCCTTTGCTAAAGGCAGCAAATTCTTCCTTGGCAGAATGTTTGGACAAAGCGACAGGATTGCTTGGTTCGGTATGGCCAGTGCCAGTAATGACAACCTCATCGTCCCTGGAATCGCCGGTTTGCACTGGGGCTGTTGGCTTGTCAGTAGGCTTTGCTGGACCCGTGGATTTCTCAATCCGGATGGAGCTTGTGGGCTGATTGACAGGGCTTGAGGCATCAATTGGTCTCTCTTCAGCAATAAGATCGCCGTCTTGCTGTGGTGGATCATTGGGTATATCCTCAGGAATAGCCGTTTCAAGATCTGGTGTCTTGCCCGGTTCAAGGACGGCATCTTCTTCGGCCGCTTTGTCCAGGCGAGCCTTCTTGCTTGGCCTAGGTTTGGTCCTGAAAGGAATAACAAAATCAAATATAGCATATGTTCCAAGGCGATGTGCTGCAAATATTATGATAAGTATAGCTTACCCAAGCACCGTTTTGAGCGGTGGCAGCTGAGTAGCCGATGACTCGCCAAAAGATGAGTGGGAAGTAACCTGGTAATCGGAGTCAGATGGATTAAGAGGTTGACGAAAGCAGCCCGCTTTAGGACAAGCACTGACAAGCAAATTAGAGACCTCTGAACAGCATTTCCGAACCGGACTGTTCGGTAAACCGGCGTAGGTAACTACCTGGCCGCTGTGCCGGGTTGTGCGACGAGCTTCGTGCTGTTGGGTCTTCATAAGAAATTTGGGATCCAAATAAGCAAGAGGATGAGAAAATTTAACTTTCCAGTTTGCCTGACGGATTTTTAGTGAAGGCAAAGGTTCTGAATCGGAAGAGAGAATAATTACCTCTGCAGCATCAGCGTGGCTGGCTTCGGCATCATCCTGACAAATATCATCATCAATAAGACGCATGAAAAATAAGCCAAGTGAGTCAAGCTCTACCTCAAGGTCTGGATTATCCACATCATCATCAGGGGCCGGATTAGAGGATGCAGTGGTTCTTTTCCTGTGGGCAGTCTTCTTCACAGCTTTAGTCTTTTGCCGGGTTGCTCTTTCCGGTTTGTCTAGTTTTTCTAGTTTCTCCTGCGGCAGTTTCTTGCTCCAAAACGGATCATTGCCCTGATTACACAGACACTGATATTAAACAATGACCAGATATATCAATAACAGATTCAGCAAAAAGAAAATTCTAAGTCTTACAACTGGCGGTTTGTTGGTGGCACAGAAGGGAAGCAGGCCGTTTTTAGCACAGATGTGTTCTGGTTCATTTAGCATCTTATTCACAGCCTCTGTGATTTCTTCATCGGTGAGCTAGATTTTGGAATGTCGCAGTGGGTCATCAACACTGCCAGTATACTCGCACATCAAACCGGAGCGCTGACTAAGGGGCAGTATGCTCCATGATATCCAACAGCGAGCGAGATCAACCCCTGTTAAACCGTTGGCCATAAAGGCTCTGAGCTTCGATAGTTGAGGAGCATATTTGCTTCTCTCCTGGGCAGTCAATCTTTGCAGAAAAGGGTGTGTATTGCTAAGCCGCTCCGGATGGAAGCCATGCAAGGGATTCTCACCAGTAGGGGAGGTGTCTTTGCAATAGAACCATGTCTGATTCCACTCTTTGGGGTGGCTGTGCAGTTTGGTGTGAGGGTATGTGACCTCTTTCCTTTTTTGGATCGCCACGCCACCCAACTCTGTATTGGAGCCGTCAGTAAACTCAGTACGGCGGTTTAGATGGAAAAGGTCTCTGAACAATTCCACTGTGGGCTCCTCTTGAAAGAACGCTTCACAGAGCACTTGGAAGTGACACATATTTGTAACAGAGTTGGGGCCAGTGTCTTGTGGATGGAGTTGGAAATCGGCTAAAACAGCCCGGTAAAATTTAGAACCGGGCGGCTTAAAGCCCTGGGCTAAGTGATCTACGAAAACAACGACCTCTCCTTCTTGAGGTGTGGGAGGGCATTCTTTGCCAGGAGCCCTCCAATGGATGGTATCTTTGCTACCTAAAGCGCCGATCAGGACTAAATCATCCAGCTGAGCCTCTGTGACGCGAGAAGGAACCCAATTGCACTCATATACTTGCTTAGCCATGATGAAATCTACAAGATAGAAAATCCCAGTTCAAAAATGCATTGATCAAGGTACATTGGTATGTGCAATGTTAAACCGGAGACAGGTCTATCTGAACCGGAGTTTTATGAAGCAACAACATCTGGCGGTTCAACAAGGGGACTAATGGTATATACCGGTTTGGCAAATTTTTCTACAAGGTTAAACCGCCTGATCTAAGCATTTGAAACAACTGAGATTGCGGATGGATAAGTATGCAGAAACAGATTTCACAAGATTTCTCTACAGCGATGGATCTGAAGCAAGATCAAAAAAAAGATAAATATTCAGAGGTCCAAAAGGAGCAGTACCGAATCAATGAGCAAGACGTACATACAGATCTATGGTTATGAGATGTGTAAGTGAAGGGGAAGGGTAAACAGCTACCATTGCACAGAATAAAGATTTGCAGAGTCATCTAAAGATCTATCGTATGAGCAAGAGGCAGACGATAAACACTGAAGAACTGTGAAACCCTAGGTCAGATCTGCGGGGGAAAGGATAGAAGATTTACCGGAGCTGAGGAGGACACAGAAGGTTGCCGCGATGCTCTGGTGCGCCCAGGTTGATGCAGCGGCCGAGGTTGAGGCAGAGGTCAACGACGGCGGCGGAGCTCCGAGGCTGGCGATGCGAGGAAGACGAAGAAGAAAGGCATAAAGGGGAGAAAATAAATGACCCTTCGGTCCTATTTATAAGGCGAAAGAACAGATGTCAGGCACGACAATCAAGGGGCCACGAAACGGAGTTGTCGCCTCGATTTCCGCAGATCTATTAAACAAAGAAGCATAATGGATAGCTTCGTTATGACAGGTGACATCACTCTGGTTTACAGCAATCAGGGAAGATGACATCATGGCGGTTTACCAATTTATGAGAAGATGTTGAAGATGAAGCTTTTGTTAAAGGATTGACATGAACCCGTTCAAATCAATCTGGGGCCTAATGTTGGGGATATTACTGCTGGGCATAAACCGGCCTATCTGGGCCGGGTCAACTTCATCAGTAGTTCAAGAGTGCTAAAGCCCAAGAAGGTAGATGAGGGCCTAAGGCCCGTAGTCGGTTCAAGACTTGTAGCTGTAAACCGGTATTTGTATATAAACTTGTATTATAAGTTAGGAATAAGGAGAGACCAACCCAGATACGAATATCGACCGGTGTTGGGACTCTGTGAACCGACGGGCGTCACCCGTGTATATAAGGGGACGACCCGGCGGCGGTTCAAGAGAGACAACAACTCGAGACATAGGCGAAGCTTGTTTGCTCCCTAGTCATCGAAACCCCATCAATTCCATCAGAACTAGACGTAGGCTTTTACTTTCATTGAAGGGTCCGAACTAGTATAACTCTCTTGCGTCCCTGTGTCCGCTTTAACCCCTTCAAGCTAACCCATCGTGATGGCTCCACGACTAAGTCCTTTCTCCAGGACATCTGCCGTGACAAAACCACGACACGTGGCCCATTACTCCGACAATCATTCCGGAGTGCCTCAACAATTCATGGTGGTGTTTCTTCATCGCCATTCTCGGATTTGAAGACTGAAGAAGATTTTTCTCTCAATCTTGGTCCGTTCTCTCGAAGATGCGTAGTTCAAGCTTGATGCCATCCTCTCATAATTGTTTTTGATTGTGAGAATTTTCACCTATCCGGAGCAATTCAAGATTCTTTTCAATTTGATTCTCCGAAGGCCACCATTTCGGGTTTATTCATACTTAGCTTTCAACTTTTGTTCTCCAAATCTTACTGGTGCATCATGCAAATATTCTCTAATCAGCTCGTGATCTATTCGTTCTCATGTATCTAAATTCCTTCAAGTATCTTCATTCGTTTTCCAATTCTTCCCGGTGAATTGTGCTTGTGCTACGTTCATTTTTAATTCTTATGGTGGTTCGTTCAAGAGTTCTCTTCCTTGGTTATCATATCAATTCATTTGTTCTTTCCAACCATACGGGAGGTTCGTTGAAGTCCTTCTCAAGTTTGCGCTATATCTCTCTTAATCCTTTCTACAAGAATAAGTAGTATGCCAAATCCGTTGCTTTTCATCAATTTAAATTGGTGAAGGATACGCATAACATAATTCTTATTCATGTTTCTTCCAAATGTTTAATTCCTCATTCCGGAGGTTCATCAAAATTCTTGATTTCATTTGTTCATATTTCTTTTCCGGAGTTCCAGGTTTGCACCTTGTGTTTTCAACTTCTCTTTCTTTCCTTATTCTTTTATTACCGGAGTTCTTCATGGAGGCTCTACATGATGGCTCATCAAGGATTTAATTCCTTCTCGAAGTGTTCTTCGAGATTCTTTTCAAAGGAGCTCAAGTATTCTTCATCTTGCATACAGAAGTGCAATTCTTTCTACCTTACCTTTTGAGATGGTGTTATGTCATTTTGACAATTTCTTTCGTGTTTCATGATTGACAAATTGTCAGGAATGAGTTATCTTGGTATAGTTTTCACCTAAAGCCTTCAATTGGGATTGTTGCTCTTTGTGATGATTACCTATGATCCAAGTTTTCTTATCACCTCGGTGGAAGAAGCTTTCTATCTTTTCTAGCTCTCATTCAAATTTTTTTTACCATGAGTGGCAGGGTGTCACCTCATAATCTTGAGATGTCTTCCATAAGCCCACGTCAAGCTTATCCTTTCGTTGTTGATAATCCAATAACTCCGTTCTAGCTTTTGTTGTAAGCGTGCTCTCTCAAGATCTTGTTTCCCTCCGTTCATTCCATTCTTTCATTTCTTCCGGAGGCATAGTGATGTTGCTCTCTTCACTCATCATCTCGGATTGTGAGGACCATGTTCTTTTCGTGCTTATCCATTTAACCGGAGTGCTGTCCGAATTTGTTCTTCCTTCTTCCTCTTTTCTAACGGAGTGTTTTTAACTCCGATCATCTCCTTTGTATTCTTTTCTCAAAATTGTTTAACCTCTCATGGTTCTTTGGTTTCACTCGTTTGTCAAAGAAGCAACTTCGTTTTATCTCTTCTCTTCCTCTTCCGTTTCTCTCCGGTGCCATCCTAGATCTCGGGACGAGATCCTCTCGTAGTGGTGGAGTGTTGTGACGCCCCAAGACCGGAGCTTCAGATGCCTTCCTTGATTTCCGAGTTTTCATCGTGTGATTTTTTTGGTTCGTGGCATTCATGTTTGCATCTTGAGCTTTGCATCATGTCATCATGCCATCATGCCATTTCATTTTTTAAACTCAACTAAATAAAATGCATAGATCTTTGATCTATTTAAATTGAGGGAACTCACATGGTGATTTCTCTATATAACATATCCTCCCAATATATTAGGGAGCTATAATAATTATTCTAACACACTTGCAAAATAATTCCATGTATTTTCTACTTCAAGTTTGGTCCCCAAACTTTGCCCATATTTTTTTCTTTCATCGCTTTCCCGATCTCCACAAAATTCCAAATATTTTTGGACTCTCCAAAATGTGTTCCTAATTCAAACTTATTTGAATCACATTCAAATGTGTTCGAATGCAATCCTTCCGAGCGGTGCCAAATGTATTTTCTATGATGAAGCTCCTTTTTATGAGTCCAAGAAAATTGGCGCCCTGCTCAAATTCTTCTCCTATCTCTCTCTACATTTCTTATTTCTCTGTTTATTTGTTAATCAGGGAAAATAGACTTAGGGAGAGAGAGAATCCAGCGCAGCCCAGCTCCTCCATTTTTTTCTTCTCCACAAAAAGGCCCAAGGCCCCTGATCATTTACCTCCCCAGTGGGCCGGCCTCTAAGGCCCAGCCAGCCTCCGCTGCTTAACCCTAGGCCCAGCCGAACATCTCCCTCGAACCACTCCTTCTCCGCTCGCTCCTCGTACAGCGCCGCCAATGCACACACGCGCTGAGGGAGTCCTGGATTAGGGGGTCTCCGACAGCCGGACTATATCCTTTGGCCGAACAGTTGGACAATGAAGATACAAGATTGAAGACTTCGTCCCGTGTCCGGATGGGACTCTCCTTGGCGTGGAAGGCAAGCTAGGCAATACGGATATGTAGATCTCCCCCCTTGTAACCGACCTTGTGTAACCCTAGCCCCCTCCGGTGTCTATATAAACCGGAGGGTTTAGTCCGTAGGACAACATACAATCATACCATAGGCTAGCTTCTAGGGTTTAGCCTCTACGATCTCGTGGTAGATCAACTCTTGTAATACTCATATCATCAAGAACAATCAAGCAGGACGTAGGTTATTACCTCCATCAAGAGGGTCCAAACCTGGGTAAACATCGTGTCCCCTGCCTCCTATTACCATCCGCCTTAGACGCACAGTTCGGGACCCCCCTACCCGAGATCCGCCGGTTTTGACACCGACATTGGTGCTTTCATTGAGAGTTCCGCTGTGTTGTCATCGTAAGGAGGGATGGCTCGTCTCGTTGTCAAGGACAACATCACCTCTAGGGGAGCCCTGGCTGTAGGCCAAACTCTCCGACTAGTCGGCTTCGTCACGACCGCCCGCTCGGCCGCTGCGCCGACAATGACTTCTCGGGTCATCGAAAATAGCCTCCACATCGGCTCGAAATTCACCGAGCAGATGGATCCAATGGAGCTCTCCTCTTTGAGCGAGCTCTTGGATCGCATCACCGCTCTAGGAGTCTCTATGGACTATGATCAAATCGGGCTTAAACCCGACCAAAGGGAGATTAACTCTCCACCGGTCACCCATCAGATAGCGGTGGTGGAGGAGCAATGCGGCGATTCTCCCTCTATCTTGAGGACGAACTATGTCCGGATTCCTGAGCTCTCCAAGCCGGATACCTGCTCATGGGAGGACATCGCCCTAACCCTGAACCTAGAATCAGGCTGCCTACCGAACCTACGGGGCAACATCTCGGAGCCCGAACTTCCAAGATCGGAAATTCCCTACCCCAGGGTTTCAGATTGGGTCAAGGTCCGGACTTAAATCCACCCACCCACCCAGATACAAACGTTCTTTCCCACATTAGGCAAGAGCCCCAAGAGACAGTTCATCACTATTGGGCCAGATTTCTCCTTGTAATGAACAAGGTCAAGGACTGTCGCGAGGAAGACGCAATTTCGTTCTTTTGCAACAATTGCACGGACAAGGTAATCCTGAACGCCATAAGTCGCCGTGACATAGCACACTTCGCTGACTTGGCGGCCATAGTACGGAAGTACTGTGCGATGGAAAGCGCCTGGAAAACCCAAACAAAATTTTGGGATAATTCGTCTCTGACAAAAACCCCAGTCCGAACTAAAAGGGTGCACTCTCATAAGTCGCCCGACTCAATTACAAAGAAGCAAAAGCCCACATTACATATGTCACTCAAAGTACACAGTCACTAAGACTGATTAAATTCTTCTTCTATACCATCCAATAGGCTGTCTAGCCTACAATGCTATTGTGAATACTTTGCGGCTAATTCTACTTGGTCATACACTAAACTGACGGGGATCTCTTTCCCATCAGGCCCCACAGGTCCGACCTCGGCCATGTGGTTTGGGTCCGCTTTGGTATATCGCGTCTTCACCATAGCCCAGGCTTCCCTTGCACCTTGTCGGCAGGCTGATAACTTCCATAATCGGAAGCGCCGCCGCGCTCCCTTGAGCTTCTCTATAAGCTCCCCCATGCCTCCTGGCGGGGACGTGGATGGCCACAAGGCTTGGGCAATACCCTGCATCACCTGCCGAACTTGCTCGTGCAGTTGTGAGAGCTCTGGTAGAAGATCACTCGAAGACCTGGGCATCTCTTCCACGGGATGACCCATCAGCATACCTGCAGACATAACTCTATTAGCCGCGCCGAAGCCGCTTATTCTCCTTTACGGAGTCTGCAAGCTGGGCTCGGACATCTTTCAGTTCCACGCCCAGCCGAATATTGGCGTCTTGGAGATTATTTTTCTCCTGCCTGACTCGCGTAAGCACACACTCGCCAGCATTTAGTTCTCGATCAGCACGTGCCGCATTCACCGCCACGGCCTCCGGATTCACTCCGGGGTCACCTGCACATCTATTGTTAGATTTGCATACATGTCGCATACTACCTGGTACCTATATTCTTTGTAATGGAAACAAATGTTACCAGAGGGACCCTTCTCGGACTCTGTCAATGCGGCAACAGCGGCCCCTAGCTGGGCCTTGCAATCTTCCAGCTCTTGAGACAATTGGGAATTCTTCTCTGTAAGAACCTGCACAAATAATGATCCTTAAATCAGTTGCATCAACTGTTTCAAGTCTCAGGGGCTACCGATACATATAATCGTCAGATTTGCTTACCCGTATATCCCTTACATACTAGTCCGTGGCTTGGCTAGACCATTTTGAGCAGCACGGATGTACGCATCTCCGGAGTTGAAGGCATCAAATGCCTCTTGTGACAAACAAGCGTCATGGAGTACGGCCCGGCGACGCCTGTGATTCATGGCGCTCTCCACTTCGGAATTTGTAGAGGATAGTCTGTCTGCATCCTCTGTAGGAGGAGCATCCGGCGTCTGCCCCGTGTTAGCTTCCACCTCTATGTCCAGCCCTGGAGCCCGGCTGGTGGAGGCGTGATCGGCAGCCTTTCCGGATATAGTCCGGCGAGTGTTTTTTCTACTAAGAAACACAGACATCATTATATTTTAAGAAAGACGATAACCACAGAGTGAGGTTTTGTGTCATACCTCTGCATCGGCGTCTCCATCCTGACCGCCTTCCTTTTTGTCCTACCCGGCTTCAGTGCCCCTTGTTGGCGAGTCGCTGCGGGTTCGGCACGGCGTCCCGAAGGCCTTCCCTGTAAAACACCATATGAGTACAGTAGGTGAAGTGCGTAAAAGGGGATCCTTTTTGGAAGTTGGGACTCCGGTCTTTTCTTGCATGCGATGCAGGGAGTAGTCCAGGATAGTCGGCCGTTATGGCCACCATGGCGTCATCGCAGCTCAATTGATAGAATTTCCTGTCTATCAGCTCCACAAATATGTCCGGATCCTCATCGAGTCTGAGGTCGAGGGCCCGGTCAGGGTCCTCCGGTTGTGGAGGTGGGCTGTTGACCTCCCTTACAGCTTTTCGCAGTTCCTGCCATGAAACGGCAAGGCGAGTATTTACAACAAGGAATGCGGGAAGATCGGGAGTAAAGAGTGACAGCTCACCCAGCTTAGAGGGTTTTACATGGAGAATCCATCCCGCGGCTTAATACGGATGAACTCCTCTTCCTCTCCCTTGAACAACTCGGACATAATTTTTGCTAAAGCAGCAGCGGAGTCCGGTCCCTTACGCCCGCAGCGGGTGGCATCATCTTCCCCGTTAAAACACCATAGGGGGTGCCCTTGATATTGAAGCGGATGCACCCCCCGCATTATGCATATTGACATAACCTCGATTATTGTCAATCCTGATTGAGCCAGCGCTTTAATCCGGCCCATTAGGTAAAGGACTTCTCCGTTGTCTTCCTCCTGGGGGCTCCATGGGCGCCAACTTCGGTGTTTCTTCATAGGAGCATTGTTGAACTCGGGAAGACCCCTCCGAACAGGGTCTGGAAGGGGGACGTCCTCCATCTAAAACCACTCCGAAGGCCAGTCTTTGGACGTCTTCTTCGGGGTATCGGACAGGTATCCGGTCTCGGCAATGCGCCATATTTCGGCTCCGCCCACTTCATAAAGTGACCCCTCTTGTGTATGGGGCACAAGGCAGAATAGCCTCTTTCACAGCTCGAAATGAGCCTCGCATCCCAGAAATAGCTCACAAAGGGCAACATAACCGACGATGTGTAATATGGAAGCAGGGGTGAAATTATGCAACTGGAGGGCGTAAAACTCCAGGAGTCCGCGGAGGAACGGATGGATTGGAAATCCAAGCCCCCTTAGTAAGTAAGGGACAAGGCACATCCGCTCCCCCTTGGAGGGATTGGGGAAGCTCTCCGCTTGCTCCCCGCCATTATAGGTGGCGATCCTGGCTCGGACGGGGACCATATACACTGGAGGGAGAAATCCCTGGGTCTGCAACTCTACTAATCGGCTGTGCGAGACGGAACACTTTTCCCAATCACCGGGCTTAGGGCTACGAGAGCGAGGGGAGGAGCTGCGATGGTCGGCCATGATGGAATGGGTTTTTCCGAGCTCGCTCCGATGGATTCTCGCCGTGGGAGGATGGTGTGGATTGGATCCAAGAATCCCTATCCCTTTAATAGACGATTTATTTACCTGGCTAGGGGGCGAATGTAAAAATGCCCTGGCTCCTCGCATTTGCTCGACACGTGGAAGATATCCCTTATTGGGCGCAGAAGCCAGAGCCGGACACTACTTAGCAGATATTCAGGATTTGGAGAAGAACCCTCCTTGCAATGCTGAAGACAATACTGCACGCTGGACTCATCGTCATTGAAGCCTGGTTCAGGGGCTACTGAGGGAGTCCTGGATTAGGGGGTCTATGGACAGCCGGACTGTTGGACCATGAAGATACAAGATTGAAGACTTCGTCCCGTGTTCGGATGGGACTCTCCTTGGCGTGGAAGGCAAGCTAGGCAATACGGATATGTAGATCTCCTCCCTTGTAACCGACCTTGTGTAACCCTAGCCCCCCCGGTGTCTATATAAACCGGAGGGTTTAGTCCATAGGACAACATACAATCATACCATAGGCTAGCTTTTAGGGTTTAGCCTCTATGATCTCGTGGTAGATCAACTCTTGTAATATTCATATCATCAAGAACAATCAAGCAGGACGTAGGGTATTACCTCCATCAAGAGGGCCTGAACCTGGGTAAACATCGTGTCCCCTGCCTCCTGTTACCATCTGCCTTAGACGCACAGTTCGGGACCCCCTACCCGAGATATGCCGGTTTTGACACCGATATGCGCTCACGCTCGATCCCCATCTCCTTCCCTCTCTTCGCTCGTGCACAGGGCCGCAGCTCCCAGCATCGTCCTCCCAGCGTCACCGAGCCCTCGCGCTCGTGAACATCATCCGCCGCCCCTTCGTTCGCCAGTGCCCTTTGCTGCCGGAATCCCCCTGGTGCCGCGCCTGATGTCCCCTCCGCCGAGCCTCCTCGTCTTGAACCCATGGCGCGCCTCCGTCTGCAGTGCCAGGCCGTGGCCGCGCCTCTTGCTCCACCTCCATGGCGCCACCGCCGGCAAGTCCTGCCTCTGCGCCTCCTTCCCCATGGTGCCATGTTCCTTCCCCGGCCTCCTCCTCACATCGGTCGCCATGGCCGCGCCTCCCTACTACCGAGGCCGCCACCAAGCCTGCGACCTCTAGTCGAGCGCCGGAACGAACGGTAGCAGGTCTTCCATGCCTCGTCCTCGGCGCCTCGTCCCCTAGCTCCGAGTTGCCGCCGCCTTGGTCCTCCCTCGCCGTCCTCTCCCCGGTGAGCAGCACCAGCAGGTTGTCCTCGTCGCCGCCGCGACCAGTAGGAACTCGTCCGCCTCTGCCCCGTCCTTTGTTCCCGCCTGCACGCCTCCACCGTCGCAGGACCTTCTCGCTGCCAGCAAGCATTCGCACCTCCGCCTCGTCGCCGCTCCTCCTCCCGCTCATCTTCAATGCCAGGAGCCCGAGCCCCGACCACCTACGACCCTGCCTCCACTGAACATCCCCGGACAGGAGCAATTTTGAACTGCCAAGCACCCTTGGATTCGTCAAGACCGCCAAGTACCACGACCCGCAAGACCAATGATGCCCGAACAAGTGCTTCCAACCGAGACATTTGTGCTGCTAAGTTTTGGACACGCAAAGACCCTCGGGTCGGATGCATCAAGACCTCCCCGGTTGTTGCGAAGTACAACGACGTCCGGAGTCAGTGCATCCGTCAAGTTCCACTATGAGATGTACAACTACCGTCGACCTCGAAGACCTCGGATTCACCAAGTTCCCACGACGACAAGTGTAACCCGTCGGATCGCCAAGTTCGGTTACCGTCGCAACCATGTACAACTACTTCCACTACCGCCTTGGAAGGTCGTTGAGTGAACAAACTACTGACGACGTGTACGACTACTCCATGAACGTGTACCACTACCGCCGCTCGAACGTCTACAGAACATGTACCGTCGACCCTCGAAGACCCGTGGACGTCAAGTTCCTTGTTTTGACCCCGAACACCTACGGAGTGTGAACATCTGCGAAGCGAGAAAGACTACTTCCACCACCGCCGTCGCGAGAATGCCTACTTCCCTCTACGAACTTGATCCGTTCAGATAATGCATGCTTCGAAGGTGGGAACCCGGTTACCGAGATCGCCCCACCATCTCTTGCACGTTCCGCTCATCTCTCATTTGATCATTTGCACCGGCATCTCAACGAGTAACCGGAACTGATATGTTGCCGCGACATCATTTTCGAATTCGTTGCCGTGGCACCCCTTTCGTTTCCGCCACGATGACAAATGCTTCATAACATGCTCATGTCAACATTTTCATAAAATTTTCATATAACTTGTTCATTTCATCCGCATAATGTAACAACAATTAAAATGTTTAAAATTGTTGTTGCTTTAAATGGCTAATGCATATGGGGATTTACCAGAATTGTTGTTTGTTGTTCCGGCCTCATTAAAACTTGCATAAACCGTTAATTTAATTATGCTTCACCTCTTGCCATGCTTAACAACATTTAATTTTGTTGGGTACATAAACGAGAGAAAACTAAATAATTGATGTGGTGTTTCGTCAATATGCAACTCATTGCATATTGAGCTCCACTTAATTTGTAGTATTGTTTGTGCATATTGTCATGCCATGCTTATTTAAACCGGACATGCATCATACTTGGTTGTGCATCATGCCATGTTTATGTGATGGTTGTTTACTATGTTGCTTGCTTCTTTCCAGGTTGCTTCTCTCATTAGCTTCGGTTTTGTTCCGGAGTTGTGAGGATTCGTTCGACTATGTCCATTTGTCTTCTTCATGGACTCATTCTTCTTCCTTGCGGGATCTCAGGTAATATGACCATACCCTCAAAATCACTTCTATCTTTGCTTGCTAGTTGCTCGCTCTATTGCTATGTTGCGATACATACCAGATATATCATGCCTCCCATATTGCCATGTCAAGCCTCTAACCCTTCTTTCCTAGCAAACCGTTGTTTGGCTATGTCACCGCTTTGCTCAGCCCCTCTTATAGCGTTGCTAGATGCAGGTGACGATAAAGTTTGTTCCATGTTGGAATATGGATTATTGTTGGGATATCCCAATATCTCTTATTTTAATTAATGCATCTATATACTTGGTAAAGGGGTGGAAGGCACGGCCTTATGCCTGGTGTTTTGTTCCACTCTTGCCGCCCTAATTTCCGTCATACTGGTGTTATGTTCCTTGATTTTGCGTTCCTTACACGGTTGGGTGTTATGGGGACCCCTTTACAGTTCGCTTTGAATAAAACTCCTCCAGCAAGGCCCAACCTTGGTTTTACATTTGCCTCATCTAGCATTTTTCCCTTGGGTTTCTGGAGCCTGAGGGTCATCTTTATTTTAACCCCCCCCCCAGCCAGTGCTTCTCTAAGTGTTGGTCCAACCTGAGCGATGTCCGGCGCCCCCTGGGCAACCAGGGTCTATGCCAATCCGATGTCTTGGTCATCCGGTGTGCCCTGAGAACAAGATATGTGCGGCTCCTATCGGGATTTGTTGGCACATTCGGGAGGCTTTGCTGGTCTTGTTTTACCATTGTTGAAATGTCTTGTAACTGGGATTCCGAGTCTGACCGGGTCTTCCTAGGAGAAGGAATATCCTTCGTTGATCGTGAGAGCTTGTGATGGGCTAAGTTGGGACACCCCTGCAGGGTTTTGAACTTTTGAAAGCTGTGCCCACGGTTATGGGCAGATTATAATTTGTTAATGTCCGGTTGTAGAGAACTCGACACTTAACTTAATTAAAATGCATAAACCGCGTGTGTAGCCATGATGGTTTCTTTCCGGCGAAGTCCGGGAAGTGAACACGGCTTTGGAGTTATGTTTGAACGTAAGTAGTTTCAGGATCACTTCTAGTTCAAGACCGTGCTTTGCTTCTCTTCTCGCTCTCATTTGCATAAGTTAGCCACCATATATGCTAGTGCTTGCTGCAGCTCCACCTCACTACCTTTTCCTACCCATAAGCTTAAATAGTCTTCATCTCGCGGGTGTGAGATTGCTGAGTCATCGTGACTCACGGATACTTCCAAACAGTTGTAGGTGCCGATGATACCAGTGCAGGTGACGCAAGTGAGCTCAGATGGGAGCTCGATGAAGGCCTTTTTCATTGTGTTGTTTCGTTTCCAGTTGATTAGTAGTGGATCCCAGTCGGGGCGATCGGGGATCTAGCATTTGGGGTTGTCTTTCTTTATTTCGGTTCCGTAGTCGGACCTTGATTGTATTCTGGATGATGTATGTTTAAATTGTATTTGCGTGAAGTGGCGATTGTAAGCCAACTCTTTATCCCTTCCTTATTGAGTACATGGGATTGTGTGAAGATTACCCCTCTTGCGACAAACCTACCATGCGGCTATGCCTCTAAGTCGTGCCCCGACACGTGGGAGATATAGCCGCATTGTGGGTGTTACATTAGGGCAAAATGTAATCTCGGTGAGACCGATCACATAAACTCGGTAAGACAGATTTCTATAATAGGCAAACAGAGAGTTGTTCATGCAAACTCGATGGGACCGAATCGCTCATTTCGGTGAGACCGAAACGTTATGAAAGGGAAACAGAGTGTTTGCATTGCAAACTCGGTGGGACCGATTGCTCATCTCGGTTAGACCGAAACGTTACGAAGGGAAACAGAGAGTTTGCAATCCCATCTCGGTGAGACCGAGATCCCTATCGGTGATACCGAACTGATTAGGGTTTTTGGCAGTGGCTATGTCAAGTGAACTCGGTGGTGCCGGATAGATCAAATCGGTGGGGGCGGAGTTTGACTTTTGGTTTGGGACATATGTGGAAATGAGAAAGTGGTTGAGGGTTTTTGGAGCATATCACTAAGCATTTTGAGCAAGCAAGCCATTAAGCAACACCTAATCCCCTTTTAATAGTATTGGCTTTTCCTATGGACTCAATGTGATCTTGGATCACTAAAATAAAATGTAGAGTCTTGAGCTTCAGCCAATGTGTGTCCTTAGCATTTTGAGGGGTCCACATTCCTAGTCCAATACATGCCAATCATTGAACCTTCTGAAATGATCATCTTGAAAGAGAATTAGTTTAATGAGCTATATGTTGTTAGGAATTATGAAAACCACCCAGGGATAGTTGCACTTTCAACTAGGGTTTGAGAGGAGATGGTGCTGGTGAAGATGCTGATGGAGATTGACCCCCTCTCAATGAGAGGGTCGTTGGTGATGACGATGGCTTCGATTTCCCCCTCCAGGAGGGAAGTTTCCCCGGTAGAACAGCTCCGTCGGAGCCCTAGATTGCTTCTACCTAGGTTCGGCCTCGAGATGGCGGCGCTTCATCCTGAAAGCTTCCTTATGATTTTTTTTCCATGTCAAAAGCCTCCATATAGCAGAAGATGGGCATCGGAGACCTGCCAGGGGGCCCACAAGCCCTAGGGGCATGCCTAGGGGGTAGGGCGCGCCCCCAGGCTTGTGGCCACTTGGTGGGTCCCCCTCTGGTGTTTCTTTGCCCAATATTTTTTATATATTGCAAAAAAAAATCTCCGTAAATTTTCAAGACTTTTGGAGTTGTGCAGAATAGGTTTCTCAGATTTTCTTCTTTTCGATCTAGAATTCCAGCTGCCGACATTCTCCCTCTTCATGTGAATCTTGTAAAGTAATAGAGTAAAGGCATAAGTATTGTACCATAATGTGTAATAACAGCCCATAATGCAATAAATATCAATATAAAAGCATGATGCAAAATGGACGTATCAATTGGCTGGTACGCAACGAAATATTACATTACAGAGTGAATTGGCTGGTACACAATGAAATATCAGGGTACATTTTGAAACCGGATACAATAGCAACAAAACTTCTTGCATACTGAACACGACAACTTTTTGTTGGGTGGAAATAAAGAATCACGTATGGGTCCACTAGTCTTATGCGGCTAGTCAGCATAAGTTCAAGACAGTCAACAAAAGTCCGAGGAAGTTGACTTGACCATTAGATCAAAAGAGAAGGCCAAATAAAAGCAAAAGTCAATGGTGAATGCAAGAAACAAAGGAGCCCAAGACTAGGTAAGGCCTCACTAGTTAAACACCCATTCTTGCAAGGATAAAGCGTCATGGTGCACCCTGGACTATGGACACGCCGACCCACCCACCTTTGGCTAGTCTTCATGGACTCATGCGAAAAATTTACCATACTGCCCCTTCTACCTACCACCAACATAGATATCCTTGTCAACTGTCAAGGCACCCTCCCCTGTATAAGGCCTTCGTGGGGTGCAACTTATTCACTCACGCTTGAATAGACTCGAGGGGAGGGCACTATTACTATTCGGCCTTTCGATAGCCTCAAGTTGCATTAGAATTGGGTTTGAGGAATTGCATTACGACTCAGATCAACCTCCAATAGGGTTTAGTATGATCTATTTTCGAGTGCTAGTTTCATGATCTATCTATGTAATCGAGTGAGAGCTATATAATGAAGTTTAGTTTGAGTTTTTGCTTCTTTACTTTTCTGTTTCAATTAAAATAAGAGAAAATAATGAAAAAGATCATATGCTAATCTTATGGTAAGTAATGACATCACATAAGGAAAAGTATAAGTGGTAAAATTTGTTGAAAGTTGACAAACATAGCATTGGTCAATAATGTAATTCATGAAAAAATTAATAAAGGAAGAGAAGGTTCACATGAAAATACACTATCTTGGACATCTTTTATGATTGTGAGCCCCCACTAAATATCTTATGCCAAACTGTTGATGTTGGACAAGGAAGACAATGTATTGAATTATGTTTGTTCATATTCACACAGAAGTTATATTGTCATAGATCCTTCAACATGTGGTGCTTGCTCAATATCTTTGCTAGCCAAAAATCCGCACTAAGTAGAGATACTACTTGTGCATCCAAAAACCTTAAACCCAAACTCATGTTTTGAGAGTCCACCATACCTACCTATGGATTGAGTAAGATCCTTCAAGTAAGTTGTCATCGGTGCAAAAGGGTGTAAGTGCATCTAGTGCCACCCCTAGTTGGTTTTGGAGTATTTACGACAAACCTGGTTAAGGGACTAATGTGTTTGTGAGAATTGCAGGATAACACAGGTAGTAGTCCCTCATTGATTCGATTTACCTACCAGAGATGACCCCTAAAAATGTGTGAAGACACAAAAGACAATGGTGGTCTGTGAAGAGATTCACATTGAAGACTACGACATGAGAAGACATCGTATGAAGACTATGGAGTACGAAGACATAGTTGTTTTGTAGTTTCCATTTCTTCTTTGTTGAGTCATAGGAACCACCGTACTGTTAAGTGGGGTCCAAGTGAACAAAGTCAGAGTGACTGAAGTGATGCTCAACCAAATCCTATGTCTTCGAGCAAAGACAATGAGAGAAAATCTCATCCAAAGCTGGATGAGTCAGCTTTACTAGTAGCCCAAGTCAAGCTGTCGCGTGTGTTTGAAATCTGACTGTTGGACATGTGTTAGTTCCTTAGTGACCTAGGGTCATTTTGGACAACTCAGGTCGGGTTGCCTCCTAGCTATAAATAGCCCACCCCCTACAACATAAATTGGTGGCTGCTCAGAGTTAGTGCACAACTTTTGTCGTTTGAGAGCAACTCACCTCCGAAGCTTTTGAAAGAGAGAGATCCTTGCGAGGACAAAGCCCAAAACACCCAGAGCCAAAGAGTGTTAGGCATCACTGAGACTTTCTGTCTGTGAGACCTGAAGACTTGTTACACTTGAGGACTGTGAATCCTCCAACCGGTTAGGCGTCCCGTTCTGATCATCCAAGAGTCATTATGGACCGCCGGTGAACGAAGTCTGTGAAGGTTTGGAAGTCTACCTTGAAGACTTACCAGAGTGATTGGCCGAGGACTGTGTGTCCTTAGCTCAAGGGGAATAAGGTGAAGACGCAGTCTTCTGAGTTGAATCTCAGCCTCCCTAACCAGACGTACAATTGTCACAACAACTAGGACTGGTCTACCAAATGCTTGTCTTCATCAAGCTACTGGTTCTATCCTTCACTTCCCTTTACTTTGCAGTTTGTCTTCATGAAGTCATTGCATGCCTGTATGATCTAATTGACTTCACTAAGTGAAGACTCTTTACTATTTGGCTTCATACTATCTTCCATCCTAATCCATACTCCCTAGCTGCTGATAGTCTTCATGTTTTCACTTCATTGCTTACTTGACTATGACTTGTCTAGTGTAGTCTACCTTCCGCTGCATATCAATAGGTTCATTTCTATCGTTTGTCTTCAAAGCCCCCGTGTTTTTTGAAGACTTTCATAAAAATCGCTTATTCACCCCCCCTCTAGTCGATAACTAGCACTTTCAAAGGGCAATAAAAATTGCTCCTAAATGTGTTTGATCCTTTAGTGTAAGGGAAAATAAGCGTTGTACAAACTTGTGATGGCAAAGTAATAAAAGTGACAGACTACATAATAAAGGTTAATATCATAAGAGGCAATATAAGGTGATGTTCTTTTGCATTAAGAGATTGTGCATACAAAACCAAAAAGAGCATGACAAACTCTGCTTCCCTCCATAAAAATCGCCTATTCACCCCCTCTAGTCGATAACTAGCACTTTCAATTGGTAACAGAGCAAGGTGCTCCCTTGTTCTGCGTGATTTAGTTTAACCACATGGAGTTTTAGCTATGTTGACTGCAGGGACAATCAAGGTCTCCACTGCGTGCCCCATTTTCGATGGTCATGATTAACCCCGATGGAAGGCTATGAGGAGGAAGCGCCTTCTAGCTATGGATGGCAAGCTTTGGATTGTTACGGAGATTGTTCTCACCGATTTATGCAAGATGGCGCGTGCTGAAGATATTCAGAAGTACACCCTTCTAGATACAAAGGCGGAGGTTGTTGTATGCTCCTGTCTGTCAAGAGACGAGTTTAGGCGCGTCATGCATCTATGCAATGCAAAGCTTATATGGGACCGGATCTCTGACGTCTATGAAGGCCATCAAACATGTCAGGACCCATGGTTCCTCGAAATCAAGGAGTCTCTCAAAACAATGACTCCTGAACCTGAGCCATCTTCTCCTACCTACTGCTTCATGGCGCGTGGTGCCAAGGTAAACTCACGCGATTCTTACTTTCAAACTTCAAGTGAAGATGACTCTGAATGTGAATCTAAACCTAGCTACAAAACACTTGCTAAAATTGCAACAGAACAACAAAATGTTATGGAACATATTCAAAAGTTGCTAGACAAAAGCGATGACATGTTGGACGCGGAAATGACTCGAACTCAATCCTTGATTGAAGACATTAAAAGTCTTCATGTTAGGTACGAGGTACTTGAAAGTCGTTATGAAACGCTCTCAACTACTCATGAAAAGCTCTCCTATGATTATCTTCAAAGGAAGCAAGAGCTTGAGAACTTGAGATCGGCTCATGAAGACCTTCAAAAGGAGAACGAGTCACTCCGTGCTCAACAGATCAGTTCCACCCAGGAAGACTTTGAGCCACCATGTTTAAAATGCCTTGAGCGTGATAATGATGCTTCTGTTGCTGGATGTTCTACTGCTACTACTGTTGCTATGTCTTCAACTGCTGATGTGGAGACTAACCCCTCTTCTGAGGATATCACTACTATTTCTGATGAGAATGCCAGGTTGAAGACATTGCTTGAAACAAGGATGTACAAAAGCCTCAAAGGGCATCAGACACTGTGTGATGTCCTCAAGAAACAGATTCTGAACCGAAACCCTAGGAAAGAGGGTGTTGCGTTCGAGAGGAACATGCATGTTGATGGTTCCCACTGGAAGCCTGAGCAGTACCCCAAAACCACATGGGTTGCTGCAAAGGGACCTTCAGTGGATCCATCTACCTTATCTGGCTTCACTTGTGCTAACCCTATTATCATTGATGAATCCTTTGATGCAAACTACAAACTATTTAAGAATCAGAATGGTGAAGTGTTTTCCAGGTATATTGGTACTAACTGCAGGAATGGACCACTTTGAAGAAGATCTGGGTGCCCAAGAGTTGTCTTGAAAATCTTCAGGTGAATGTCATCATGACACCACCTGGGAAGAAGACAAACCCCAGACCAAAGGCTTCATATAGACAGAGGACTCACTAGAGTCACCCTAACGCCAATGTTTTGCAGGGAAACCATACTCAGACTTATGAATATGAGCGTGTTTCATCAAATCGCTATGTTCATAAGATCAAGAACTATTCTGCATATTCTTATGAGTATTATTCTCCTCCTGCAAGGCTATTTGCTAGGGCTCCAAAGCCAAAGTTCTCAGATGCTGCACTTAGACTCATTGCTTCTAAGCCACCCCTGAAGATGTGGGTGCTTGAGAAGAATTAACTCTCTTTTGCAGGGAAAGGTCTCCAGCCAAAAATCAAAGGCGTATGGTGCTTATGATGGGGACCTAAAACATCTTGTGGGGCGCAAGATAAAATGCCAAAATGGTCTTACTATGTATTTTTTTCCTGGATTCCTTGACAATCATCCTATCTGCCCCAACCAGGATCTGAACTTTGATAATATGCTTGTCCGTCAAATGTTTATGCTTCACATTTCCCTTGGTGAAGCCTATCCCCCTAACTGCACTATAGGGTACGATACCAAAGGCTTCTGAGTGGATTATGGACAGTGGATGCACTAACCACGTGACTGGTGATCGAAGTCTTCTCATGGACTCAACCTTATGTCCATATGACAAGAGTCACATCACATTTGCTGACACTGGTAAAAGCAAGGTATTGGGTCTAGGTAGAGTTGCAATCTCAAAGGATCAGCACATGGATAAAGTGATGCTTGTTGAATCCCTTGGTTTCAACTTAATGTTTGTCTCAATGCTTTGTGACTTGAACATGATTGTGATATTTGGAAAATATCATTGCCTTGTGCTTATGGAATCTGACAAATCTCTAGTCTTTGAAGGGTATCAAAAGGACGATTTGTATATGGTAGATTTCTCAGC
This sequence comes from Triticum dicoccoides, assembly GCF_002162155.2. Classification (NCBI taxonomy): domain Eukaryota; kingdom Viridiplantae; phylum Streptophyta; class Magnoliopsida; order Poales; family Poaceae; genus Triticum; species Triticum dicoccoides. The sequence goes on along the minus strand of NC_041392.1, from coordinate 242,420,487 downwards.
AGGACCACAGTTGGCCATATGTCTTCTAGCAAAAGCTTCAGAGTGCTGGCTCTGGCATCGGAGGCTAGGGCATGCTGGCATGAGGAACTAGTGCACTCTCGCGAAAAAGAAGCATGTAGTAGGCATCGAGGGCGTCAAGTTCAAGAAGGATCATCTGTGTGGTGCCTGCGAAGCTGGAAAGATGAAAATGGCCAAGCATCCCTCGAAGACAATCATGACGACATCACATCCCTCGAATATGGACTTATTTGGCTCTACTCACTACTCTACTCTTACTACCACTGCTTGCCTCTATGGTTTCATCATTGTTGATGATTACTCAAGATATACATGGGTGCATATAATCCTCTACAAGAATGAAGTGCAGGATGTCTTCAAACGATTCGCGAATCGTGCCATGATGAACTATGGAATCAAGATCAAGCACATCAGAAGTGACAAAGGCACAGAGTTCAAGAACACCAACCTTGACACTTATCTTGATACATTGGGCAACACTCACGAGTTCTCAGCTCCATACACATCTCAGCAGAATGGCATCATGGAGCGCAAGAACAGAACCCTCATTGAGATGGCTCGGACGATGCTTGACGAGTACAAGACTCCAAGGAAGTTCTGGCCTGAAGCCATTGATACTGCATGCCACATCATCAACCGTGTTTATCTTCACAAGCTTCTAAAGAAGACATCCTATGAGCTACTGACTGGTAAGAAGCCAAATGTCAGCTACTTCAGAGTTTTTGGTGCTAGGTGCTAGATCAAGGATCCGCATCACACTTCAAAATTTGCACTGAAAGCATATGAAGGTTTTATGCTTGGTTACGGAAAGGATTTGCACTCCTACAGAGTCTTCAACCTCTTTCACTATAAAGTGGTTGAAACTATGGATGTGCGGTTCGATGAAACTAACGGCTCGCAAAGAGAGCACCTGCCAAATGTGCTAGATGAAGTCTCACCAAGTGAATCCATCAAGCTTATGGGTACTAGAGAAATCATACCTTTAGAGGCTTAGGCTGAAGAAGAACTCATCATTTCTACACCTAATCAACCTGAAGACAATGCACAGCCTCAAGTCAATGCCGACAATGAATACAATGATCAGCAAGACCAAAGTGTTCGTCCAGTACATCCTCGTGTTGCAAATGAAGTGCAGATTGAAAAGATAATCGATAGCATCAATGCACCTAGTCCACTAACTCGTTCAAGAGCAATAAAACTAGCAAATTTCTGTGGGCACTTTGCATTTGTCTCTATATCTGAACCCAAGAAAGTTGCTGAAGCCTTCATGGAACCTGAATGGATTCAAGCTATGCAAGAAGAGCTTCTATAGTTTGAGCTGAACAATGTGTGGGAACTGGTCAAGCTTCCTGATCCTCGCAAGCACAATATCATAGGAACCAAATGTATCTATCGCAATAAACAAGATGAGCATGGTCAAGTTGTCAAAAACAAGGCTCGTCTCATTTCTCAAGGATACACTCAAATTAAAGGGATTGACTTCGATGAAACATTTGCTCCGGTGGCTAGGCTTGAAGCGATTCCCACACTGCTAGCATATGCCAACAATCACAACATCCTCCTATACCAAATGGATGTGAAGAGTGCTTTTCTCAATGGCAAGATTGAAAAAGAAGTGTATGTTGCACAACCACCTGGCTTTGAAGACCCAAAACATCCTGACATGGTATACAAGCTCAATAAGGCACTGTATGGCCTCAAACAAGCCCCTCGCGCTTGGTATGACACACTCAAAGACTTCCTAAAGAGCAAAGGCTTCAAACCCGGTTCCCTGGATCCCACTCTCTTCACGAAGACATACGATGGTGAACTGTTTGTGTTCCAGATCTATGTGGATGATGTTATCTTCGGCTACACTGACAAGAGATACAGTGATGAGTTTGGGCATATGATGCAAGAGCAATATCAGATGTCCATGATGGGTGAGCTGAAATTATTCCTCGGTCTTTAAATTCGTCAGCAGAGCAACGGCATCTTCATATCTCAAGATAAATACCTCAAAGATTGCCTGAAGAAGTTTGGAATGCAAGACTGCAAAGGATACACGACGCCAATGCCAACCAAAAGTCATCTGGGCACTGACGACAATGGTAAAGAGTTCGATCAAAAGGTATACCACTCCATGATTGGTTCTTTACTCTATTTATGTGCATCTAGGCCAGATATAATGCTTAGCGTTTGCATGTGTGCCCGATTCCAAGAGGCACCAAAGGATTCGCATCACTTAGCTGTGAAGCGAATTCTTCGATATTTGGCTTACACCCCAACATTAGGATTATGGTATGCAAAGGGCTTAGAGTTATATCTAGTTGGATTCTTAGATGCTGATTATGCTGGTGACAAGGTTGATCACAAGTCCACATCAGCCACATGTCACTTTCTTGGATGATCTCTTGTCTGTTGGTCTTCAAAGAAGCAGAACTTTGTATCTCTCTCCACTGCTGAATCTGAATACATTGCTGATGGATCTTGTTGTGCCCAGCTTCTATGGATGAAGCAAACTCTCAAGGACTATGGCATCCATCTGAAGCAAGTGCCACTTTACTATGACAACGAAAGCGCCATCAAGATTGCCAACAACCCAGTCCAACACTCGAAGACAAAGCACATTCAAAACCGTCATCACTTTCTCAGAGATCATGTCATGAAGGAAGATATTGATACCATTCACGTCAACACTAAAGAGCAATTGGCAGATATCTTCACAAAGCCCTTGGATGAGATAAGGTTTTGCAAGTTGCGGTGTGAGCTAAATATCTTAGAATCACGTCCTGTGATTGGACACACATCCTAACGCTTATGCATATTGATGACTTAGATGTGCAACACATGAAGTAACATATATCTTTAATCAATGAAGACATACACTCTAAGTGTGAATACATTAACGCGGAATTTTACTTCGGAGCGCCACGATAATTGTGCGTCGTGTCTGGGTCTAATACTCCCTATACGGTGGGTAACGCCACCACCATAATAACTTCGAAGGATTTCATGTGGCATGATAATTGCATAGTCTTCGCATTTGATTTGTTTTCAACATTATTTTAACTTCAAGGTTTATCTTCGCAATGTTGAGTTGGTTATATATATATACATATATACACACATAAACACTATTCTGATCACGGGATCAGAATAATATTCTGATCACAACCTGAACTACCTGAGTAACGCGCCTGAACTTCCCACCGTACGAACCCGACCTTCGTGCTATCTTTGCAAATGTGCCCTCTACCGCGAGTTTTTCTGATCATTCGTGTTGTTTGTTATGTAAGTGTAATTTGTAAACAGTTTTTAGCAACTAAATGCCCGTTTTAAATAGGAATTCCGGTCATTGGCGGATTTGCTCTCGGGGTGGTGATGAACTTGTGTATGTAACAAGTTTAATGCATGTTGTGGATGTTGTTGAAGCTCTGGCACGATGGGAATTAGGTTTTGGTACGAGTTTGGTGCACAAATTCTTGTTATTTCAAACAAATTTGAAATCGCCCGTGTTCTTCATCCGCCCGAGCTGCAGCCTGCGCTTCTGTTGATTTCTCGTTTTTCTATAAAGTTTGCTGGCTGATTTGCATACTTTAGTGAAATTCAAGGCTTACTGAGTCATTAATTTTAATCAGGAGGGTCCATACGGTTTGATTTCTAGCGATTTGATGTTGGCACTCCCGCGGGTTTTTGCACAGGTTATTTTTGTGGTTTTGAAATTTGCCCTCTGGTCATTTTAGTTGTGGAAAGGGAGTTGCCAGATCATTTCCAAGGGGGTGCGGACGTGTTGTAATCTTGTGCAGATGATTTTTTGCTTCGGATGAATTTGTTCGTTCATTTTTTCTAGATCATCTAATGGTCGTTTTACAAGCTGGACTTCTGCATTGTCATACCTGAACTTCTGCTTTTCCTTCGTTGGATCTTGTAGGGGCTGGGGCGGATCAGGATTGGGATCGGGGGAGGATCAGGTAGATCCTGTGGGTCTGGCCGGGTTTCTGTGCTGGACTTCTGCATTGTCATACCTGAACTTCTTCTTTTCCATCGTTGCAAGGTAATCCAGCAAGTCTTTTGTATTTCCTTCCTTTTTTCTATCAGTTTTCATTCTTGCATTGTTTTGATTTTTTGACTAAGCCTAATGAGTGACCATGGAATTAATTGGCCGATGGATATGCATATATTTTTCTGTTTTTTCTAGTTTGTTTTCGTACTTCTAATAGTTTGTTGGACTTCACTTATGCCTCGTGGAGTCACAAGAGAAGCACATATTTATATAAATTTACTGATTTACGAAGCTAATTATTGAACTTACCTTATTTACAACATTTGATTAGTTAACTTACACCTCGTGCATTTTTGTTTCTTCGACACTAAAAATTATTATTCATAAGGTGTTTCTTTCTTGGTTTTTGTTGTCACAGCAATGAAACTTTTCATGAATGGAGGTCCATCTTTTTGACATTGATATTCTAGGACAGATCACATTCCAGGAATCAAAAACCCTTATGAGATTTCTTCTGCAAATTTGTTGTAGCTAGTGTGTAAGCGTGGAGCTGGCCCACAGACACATGCATCCTCTTTTCCCTTAGTCTATGTTTTGGTATAGTTTTTTGATCATCCACTATCTTCAGTAGGATTAGGACCTTTTTTCATTAATGGTTGAACTTCTGGTTTTCCAGATTGCATCCCACATTTGCAAGGCGAGGGTGCATGGTGCTCTATATTTTCTTTGTTTGGTTTTCTTTGTAATTTTAATTCTTCAGATGTTGTTTTTTAGACTTTTGTCTCGTGAGCAATCATGGGATTAGCCCAAGTATGCATGCACTTTTTCCAGATCATCTAAGGGTCATTGTAGAAGCTGGACTTCTATGTTGTTCGTACATGAACTTCGGCTTTCCCTTCTTTGCAAAGTAATGCAGCAAGTCCTTTGTATTTCTTTATTTTTATGTTATTTTTCATTCTTTGTGTTGGTTTGGATTTTTTTGACTTAGTCCCATGAGCAGCCATGGAATTGGCCGACGAATATGCATATTTTTTATTTTTTCTACTATGTTTTTGTACTTATAATAGTTGTTGGTCTTCACTGAATAACTATCCCGAACTTCTGTATGATAATCGTTTTAACATGTTAATTTGAGGTTTTAGAAAATATAGAGTGCGTGCGGTAGGGGTGGAAATAGAATAACCGCATTGCGTCCTGTCAAATCCTAGCGCGCAGCAATGCGGTAGCACGAGGCCGAGCAGGGGGAGGGGGGTCGTGACCCCCCTCCCCTCCCCCTGTGAGGCCGAGACAGGAACAAGCCGGAGCAGGCGACGACGCGGCGTGCCGCGTCGTCGCATGCGGAGGAGAGTCCATCACATCCGTGACCCCACTATCTATCTTAGGGTTTTTAGGGTTTAGGGTGTGTGCGGTGGGGGTGGAAACAG
>NC_041392.1:242414530-242415050 GCF_002162155.2 Triticum dicoccoides | reverse complement strand
GAGTCGGAGCAGGCGATGAAGCGGCGTGCCGCGTCGCCGCATGCGGAGGCGAGTCCGTCACATCCATGACCCCACTATCTATCTTTGGGTTTTTAGGGTTTAGGTTGCGTGCGGTGGGGGTGGAAACAGAATAACCGCATTGCGTCCTGTCAAATCCTAGTGCGCAGCAATGCGGTAGCGCGAGGCCGAGCAGGGGAGGAGGGGTCGGGACCCCCCCTCCCCTCCCCCTGCGAGGCCGAGACAGGAACGAGCCGGAGCAGGCGATGACGCGGCGTGCCGCTTCGTCGCATGCGGAGGCGAGTCCATCACATCCATGACCCCACTATCTATCTTAGGGTTTTTAGGGTTTAGGGTGCATGCGGTGGGGGCGGAAACATAATAATAACCGCATTGCATCCTGTCAAATCCTAGCGTGCAGCAATGCGGTAGCACGAGGCCGAGCAGGGGGGAGGGGGTCGGGACGCCCCCTCCCCTCCCCCTGCGAGGCCGAGACAGGAACAAGCCTGAGCGGGCGATGACG
>NC_041392.1:242333229-242414520 GCF_002162155.2 Triticum dicoccoides | reverse complement strand
GGAGCAGGCGACGACGCGGCGTGCCGCGTCGTCGCATGCGGAGGCGAGTCCGTCACATCAGTGACAACCCCACTATCTATCGTAGGGTTTTTAGGGTTTAGGGTGCGTGCGGTGGGGGTGGAAACAGAATAACCGCATTGCATCGTGTCAAATCCTAGCGCGCAGCAATGCGGTAGCGCGAGGCCGAGTAGGGGGAGGGGGGTCGGGACCCCCCTCCCCTCCCCCTGCGAGGCCGACACAGGAACGAGCCGGAGCAGGCGACGACGCCGCATGCGGAGGCGAGTCCGTCACATCCGTGACCCCACTATCTATCTTAGGGTTTTTACGGTTTAGGGTGAACTTCATCTGTTTTTGTAGTTGAACTTCTTCTTTTTGAATCTTTATGGTTTATTTATTCTTATTCCTTTACTTCTTTTATTAGTGTACTTGAACTTCTGTACTTTATTTTTTGAACTTCCTTTCTCTTGTTTTTTAGGGGCATATTTATGTATGTATGTTTCTTCCTTTAGTACTGTATTTGCCATCTATTTTTGGTTTTGAGGATATCAGCTGTGCTGTTTTGTGATCTTATCTCATTATAATAGATGCATCCAAATGGTGCATTTATTTATCTACACATGTATTTACTATTTTAGCTGTTGGGGGTAAAAGTGTAAATTCAGTGGCGCTGCAAGTCCCACAACAGAGAGGCATTAAGTGACCATCTCCCTCGCGACCACCTGTCAGAAAACTACTCTCCCCTTGTCGCTCGCTCTCTCCCCCCCTCTCCGTCGCTCCGCTACCTTCCTCTCCTCCAACTCCCCCCGATTTCTCTGACCCTGTCCCCTGCCCTCGTGCTGGAGTAATCGGCGCACGCCCCCGCTCCTATTTCTCCCCACTCCCCGCTCTCTCTCGCCCAGCCCGCTCTCTTCTGTTCTGAAGCAAGGGCGGCAACTGCCTGCGCGGTTGCAAGGTGCGCATGGCGTCGTGGGGAGTGGAAGAACCGACGCGGATTCGTGCGTGCGGGAGTCGTCTGGAGAGGTACAAGTGATGCCCCCCTCCTAATGCTTGCTTCTAGTTTTGCCAGATCTGTCGAGGTCTGCCTATTTCTTCTATGTGCTCTCGCGTCCGCCTCCCTCCCCCTTCTTCTGATGGTTTGGTGGTAGATTAGGTAGGGTTCTTGTGCGTGTGGTGGTTGGATTTCAATTCCCCATGGTCAGATTTGTTTGTGAGATGCTTGTGTGTGCTATTTGTCCCTTCATACTTGTGTGGATTTCATTTCCCTTTGTTGATTTTAGCAGTCAGATGAATGTAAGAGAGGGTGTGGTGTGATGGATGGTTGCTGCTTGATATTATGTATTTAATTACATTAGTGCTGTGGATTTCGAAGTCTAGATTATGTCTGTGACACTGTATTTAGTTTATGGATACATTTTTTTGTTGTGCTTGCCTAGATGTGCTACTGTTCATCCTTTGTTGGTATGTTGTAGTTGTTTCATCATAGGGTTTGATTTAGTTTCTTTTTGTATTTTGTTGTGTGATTTTGTACTTGCTAACTATATGCAATGAATCCCCTGTTTTTAGCAGGTTGTTCTAGTGTTTGGAGTTGCATTCATCAAGGCGGTTGTGTTGTCATGGCTTCAAAACCTTCTCCAGGTATCTTAATGTAGTTGTATCTTGTATTTTAAATAGCATTATTCTCATATATGTTTGCCCATATCTTCACTTAGTATTCATGTTGGACTGCCATTCTTAATAGTGTGAACTTCTAGTAATGGTTATGTGTATGCTTTTTACCATTAGTTTGAGTTAGTAGAGTGTTTGCTTACTTTGTAGTTGATGATTTTGCAGGTGAAACTTTGTCACCAAGTGTTGTTGGACTTCCCAGATGTTTCATTTTTGTAGTTTATATCTTTGTTTTTTTGTTATCATGTTGATGGCATTGATATTTAGTTTGCCTGTGAAATACTGTTTGTGGTCATGCTACATCTTTTTTATGTGCTACTTGCTTGGTTCACAAAGTTGAACTTCTGGTTTTAATTATTGTTTGATTGTAATGAAATTTGGTTGAACTTCCGTTATGCACATTTTGTTTTACTGCTTTGTTATGTATCGTTGAACTTCTAGACATTCATGATATATGTAGTAGCCCCTCTGGTGTAGATTGTTTCTATATTTAGTTTGTAGATTTTTAGTTTGTTTTATGTGTTTACTGCTTTTTTAGGTATTGTTGAACTTCTGGGTATTGGACATTGTTGTAAAAGTAGAAGTCCCTTTGGTGTAGGATTGCGGATTAGAACTCAACTGCCTTTTTACTTACATTTTTTGTAGTTGGTGATGAGTTGAATAGTTCTGAAAAAATGCCTGCGATCAAGATGGAGCTTCAGAGGTTAATACTGATGCTCCAATATCTGATGTGGCTAAATCACCCATTATCCCTTTGACTATGATTGTCGAGGTTGCTTCGAGCCTTGAGAATTTTTCAAGCCTTGAGGATCTTGCTTCTGCAGCTCTTGCTTCACCTAGTATGTGAAACCCCCTTTTTACACTTTAAAGTTTTGAGCCATGTTTTTTTAGCTTGTTCTTGTCGTTTGTTTTTGTTTTTGTTCCTGACTTTTTTTATTTTTTGCTTCAATTTTTTGTGTTCTTTGCAGATGTGTCCACAGAGGAGGAAGCTATGAACACCATCAACGATGTTTTATCTGAGTTGGGTTTATCAGAAACCCCTGCTGCTGCTGAGGAGGTGGCTCCGTCAGTCAAAGGTTGTGATTTCGTTCCGGATCCTTTGTGCTCTCTTCAGATGTCAGAGACGCAGTCATAGTCTGTTGATGGCACTGAACCTGTCACGCAACCCAAGGATGTGCCTGTTTAGCTTCTCCTGGAGGACCAATGTAAGAGGAAGAAGCAAGAAGATTTTGACAAGAAGAGGGCGGCCCGCCTTGAGAAAGGTTCTGATGTTCCTGGATCTGTTCATGCAGCTGAGCTCACTGTTGAGGAAGACGTGTCGTGTGGTAGTGATCGCAAGGTTGTCCCTGTTAAGAAGAAACTCAAGAAGACTGTTGCGAGGAAGCTAGTAGTTGGTGAAGTTACTCCTCGGAGGAGCCCACGTGTTTCAAGGCCTGCAGAAGTTGTTGAAGATGAAGGGTTAGGCCTTGGTGGTACGCCACGCCGTAGTCCTCGTGTGCTTGCCACTGCCGCACCTACACCTTCTCCGCTTGGTGCTGGTGCATCTGGTAAGGGTAAGAAATGCGGCGTGAAGCGCAAGGTTCCACCTGCAAAGGTCAACAAGGGTGTGAAGAAGCGTTCTCGTGTTAATCCAGAGGACAAGGATGCCGCTAATTTCAATGTTGATGATGAGGACGACGTCGATTATGATGCTGCCGCTAATCAGGTATGAATGTCTCATGTTTACTGTTTTTAGAGCATTTGTCGATGTTGCTGTAGTTTTATTGTTTTTAGCACTGCCTTGGCGTACATAGCTGACCTTCTGCTCCATCTCAATATAGACAAATAAATTAGCCGACGTGCTTTGCTTTTATGGTATTACTGCCTTTGTGTACATAGTTGGACTTCTGGGTATATACATGAAGAAATTAGCTCAACTTGTTTGTATACATGTTTGATTACTGCCTTAGTGTATATGGTTGAACTTCTGCTTTTTAAATTTCCAACATTTTTGAAAGCATGTTAACTAGTGTTCATACATGGTTGTACTGCCTATGTAGACATAGTTGGACTTCTGAGATACATGTTTGATTACGGCCTTGGTATACATGGTTGAACTTCTGCTTTTGAAAGCATGTTAACTTTTGGTCATACATGGTTGTACTGCCTATGTAGACATAGTTGGACTTCTGAGATACATGTTTGATTACTGCCTTGGTATACATGGTTGAACTTCTGCTTTTGTAAATTTCCAACATTTTTGAAAGCATGTTAACTTATGGTCATACATGGTTGTACTGCCTATGTAGACATAGTTGGACTTCTGAGATGTGGTGCGTATGTAGGCATTAGTGGAATTTTGGTGAAGCTTGTGTGTCTCATTGTTCTGCCTTTTTTCCTTGTCAATGTATTTTTTTTAGTATCAGCTTGTGCTGCGGCCTGAGAGGAGGCAAAGCGCCTGAAGAAGGTGGCCAAGGAGGAGGTGAGGCGAAACATTTTAACAAGACGGTTCGCTGCTCACTAGGAGAGGTCAAGACGTGTGCGAAAATGCTACAAGATAGGCACAAGACGAGGGTTATCAAGGCTGGTTTTGGTTGTGTGTTTGACTTGAAGGTTGATTCCAACATTTCTCGTCCTTTGATGGGCAACATCTACACGAGGATTGACCCTTCAACCATGATTTTGGACATGGGTGAGGCGAACAAGGTTATACGTATTACAAGTGATGCTATTCACCATCTCTTTGGGTTCCCTCAAGGTAATTGTATCCCCCCTAGGCCCTCGAATGATGGTTTCGATGATGATGTTATGAGGTTGAAGGGCAAGCTTGGGTATGCTAGGAGTGACGACATCAAGAAAAAGGATTTGCGGAATACCCTCGCTGAACTTGTGAAGGATGATCTTGCTCTGCAGGTGTTTTACCTTATTGTTTTCATGAAGGTGGTTATCCCTGGAACGTCTACACGAGTGTCCAGGGAGGCAGCAATGGCCGAGAACCTTGTGTTTGAGGACATGGCAGACATGGACTACTGCCAGTTGGTTGTTGACGATATTCGGAGTGCTCTTGTTAGGTATCAGCAAGGTACTAGCAGAGGAAAAGCTGTCACAGGCTGTACCATCACGCCGCTGCTTATGTATCTGGACTGCCTTATCATTGGCAAGACGCCTAATATTGACTTGAGGACCTATCGTTGTTTTGTCACGACAGATGTCCTAGAGAAAGGACTTAGTCGTGGAGCCATCGCGACGGGTTAGCTTGAAGGGGTTAAAGCGGACACAAGGACGCAAGAGAGTTTATACTAGTTCGGCCCCTTCGATGAAGGTAAAAGCCTACGTCTAGTTGTGATGGAATTGATGGGGTTTCGATGACTAGGGAGCAAACAAGCTTCGCCTATGTCTCGAGTTGTTGTCTGTTGTCCTTGAACCGCCGCCGGGTCGTCCCCTTATATACATGGGTGACGGCCGTCGGTTTACAGAGTCCCAACACCGGCTCATAGATGTGTCCGGTTTGGTCTCTACTTATTCCTAACTTACAATACAAGTTACATATTGACGCCGGTTTACGGCTACAGGCTCTCAACTGATTATGGGTCTTGAGCCCTCATCTACATTCATGGTCTTTAACATACTTAACTACTGATGAAGTTAACCCGGCCCAGATAGGCCGGTTTACGCCCAGTAGTAATATCCCCAACATTAGGCCCTAGATTGATTTGAACAGGTTCATGTCAATCGTTAGCAAAAACTTCATCTTCAACATCTTCTTGTAGTTTGGTGAACCGCCGTGATGTCATCTTCTCTGATTGCTGTAAACCGGCGTGACGTCATCTGTCATAAAGAAACTATCCATGATACTTCTTGTTTAATAGATCTGCGATAATCGAGGCGACAGCTCTGTTTCCAAACTTGCGGCCCCTTGATTTTCGCGCCTGACCCATGTCCCTTGCTTTATAAATAGGACCGAAGGGTCATTTCTTTTTCCCCTTCGTGTCCTTCTGCTTCATCTTCCTCGCGTCGCCCAGCTTCGGAGCTCCGCCGCCGCCGTCGACCTCTGCACCAACTTTGGCCGCTGCATCACCCTGAGCGTACTAGAGCACCGCGATGACCTTCCGCTTCTTCCTCAGCTCCGGTAAGTCTTCTATCCTTTTCATCATAGATCTGTTTTAGGGTTTCCATGTTCTCTAGCGTTCATCGCTTGCTTCTTGTTCATATGATAGATCCTTAGACGAGTCTGTGAATCTTCGCTCTGTGTAGCAGTAGTTTTTATCCTCCGTTTTCAAGACCATAGATCTTATCCGTACCTTCGCTTATTGATTCGGCACTGCTCCTTTTGGGCCTTGAATATTTATCTCCTTTATAAACATGTTCCAGATCCAAAGCTATAGTATAATCTTGTGAAATCTGTTTTTGTGTACTTACTCATCTGCAGTCTTGACTATTCAATGCTTAGACCAGGTGGTTTAACTTTGTAGAAAAAATTAACAAACCGGTATATACCATTAGTCCCCTTCTTGAACCGCCAGATGTTGGTTGCTTCATGAAACTCCGGTTCAGATAGTTCTGTCTCCGGTTTAACAGTGCCCATACCAACGTACCTTGATCAAATGCATTTTTGAACTGGGATCTTCTACCTTGTAGATTCCATCATGGACAAGCAAGTATATGAGTGCAATTGGGTTCCTTCTTGCGTCACAGAGGATCAACTGGACGATTTAGTCCTGATTGGCGCCTTAGGCAGCAAAGATACCATCCATTGGAGGGCTCCTGGCAAAGAATGCCCTCCCACACCTCGAGAAGGAGAGGTTGTTGTTTTCATAGATCACTTAGCCCGGGGATTTAAGCCGCCCGGTTCTAAATTTTACCGGGATGTTTTAGCCGATTTCCAACTCCATCCGCAAGACACTGGCCCCAACTCTGTTACAAATATGTGCCACTTCCAAGTGCTCTGTGAGGTGTTCTTTCAAGAGGAGCCCACAGTGGAATTGTTTAGAGATCTTTTCCATCTAAACCGCCGTACTGAGTTTACTGATGGCTCTAATACGGAGTTGGGTGGCATGGCGATTCAGAAAAGGAAAGAGGTCACATACCCTCACGCCAAGCTGCACAGTCACCCTAAGGAGTGGAATTAGACATGGTTCTACTGCAAAGACACCTCCCCTGCTGGTGAGAATCCCTTGCCTGGCTTTCGTCCGGAGCGGCTCAGCAATACACACCCTTTTCCTCAAAGATTGACTGCCCAGGAGAGAAGAAAATATGCTCCCCAGCTGTCAAAGCTCAGAGCCTTTGTGGCCAACGGTTTAATAGGGGTTGATCTCGCTTGCTGTTGGATATCATGGAGCATACTGCCTCTTAGTCAGCGCTCCGGTTTGATGTGCGAGTATACCGACCGTGTAGATGACCCACTACGACATTCAAAACTCCAGCTCTCCGGTGAAGAAATCACAGAGGCTGTGCATAAGATACTGAATGAACCGGAACACGTCTGCGCTAGAACCGGCCTGCTTCCCTTTTGTGCCACCAACAAACCGCCAGCTGTAAGACTTTGATTTTTCTCTTTGCTGAATCTGTTATTGATATGTCTGGTCATTGTTTTTAATATCAGTGTCTGCATAATCAGGGCGATGATCCGTTTTGGAGCAAAAAACTGCCGCAGGAGAAACCAGAAAATCCAGACAAACCGGAAAGAGCAACCCGACAAAAGACTAAAGCTGTGAAGAAGACTGCCCACAGGAAAAGAACCACTGCATCTTCTAATCCGGCCCCTGATGATGAGGTGGATAATCCGGACTTTGAGGTAGAGCTTGACTCACTTGGTTTATTTTTCATGCGTCTTATTGATGATGATATTTGTCAGGATGATGCCGAAGCCAGCCACGCGGATGTTGCAGAGGTAATTATTCTCTCTTCCGATTCAGAAACTTTGCCTTCACAAAAAATCCGTCAGGCAAACCGGAAAGTTAAATTTTCTCATCCTCTTGCTTATTTGGATCCTAAACTTCTTATGAAGATCCAACAACACGAAGCTCGCCGCATCACCCGGCACAGCGGCCAGGTAGTTACCTCTGCCGGTTTACCGAACAGTCCGGTTCGGAAATGCCATTCCGAGGTCTCTAATTTGCTTGTCAGTCCTTGTCCTAAAGCGGGCTGCTTTCGTCAACCTCCTAATCCGTCTGACTCTGATTACCAGGTTACTTCCCACTCATCTTCTGGCGAGTCATCGGCTACTCAGCTCCCACCGCTCAAAATGGTGCTTGGGTAAGCTATACTTATTGTGATGTTTGCAGTACATTGCCTTAGAACATATGCTGTATTTAATTTTGTTATTCTTCTCAGGGCCAAACCTAGGCCAAGCAAGAAGGCCCGCCTGGACAAAGCGGCCGAAGAAGATGTCATTCTTGAACCAGGCAAGACACCCAATCTTGAAGCGACTATTCCTGAGGATATTCCCAACGATCCACCGCAGCCAGATGATGATCTTATTGCTGAAGAGAGACCTACTGATACCTCAGGTCCTATCCATCAGCCCATAGGTTCCATCCGGATTGAAAGCTTCACCGGTCCAGCAAAACCTACTGACAAGCCAACAGCTCCAGTGCAAACCGGTGGTACCAAGGATGATGAGGTTGTCATTACTGACACTGGCCATACTGAGCCAAGCAATCCTGTCGCTTTATCCAAACATTCTGCCAAGGAAGAATTTGCTGCTTTTGGCAAAGGCAAGTGGAATGCTGATCTGACGACTTACGCTGCTCTGAACGCCCAAGATATCCATTCCGGCTATCTGAACCGGCTGTATACCAGCCGTGACTACGAAGCCGGTCTGGTTAATATGATGAAAGATAAATATGAGGTAACTTCCATATGCTCCTTCCTGCTTGTATGCTTCCATTCTTGCTGACTCTCCTAGCCCCCAAGGGACGGTTTGAAATATTCTTTCAAACCGGGACTTAATAATATAAATCTTGATGCTTTGAAATTTGCTGATGTAGCCCCCAAGGGCGGGTTCAACTTAGCGTAGTTAAATCGGTACTTTAAGTAATTGAAACTACCGGATCAGAATATATATGATCAAATAGCCATTAGCCCCCAAGTGCCAAGTTGAATGCTTGTATTGATCTTGGGACTTTGTAAACAATTGAAAGATGAAGATCGAATATGCATTAGCCCCCAAGTGCTAAGCGCATAACTTGTTATGTGGTTGGTACTTGAATCCTTCTACCGATTTGTTGAAATATATATTTGTATGCCTGTAGGTGGAGCTGAAGACGAAAGAAAACCAAGTCATCGATCTTCAAGAAAACCTGAAAACCCAACAGGCTGAAACATCCAAAGCAAAAGAGGAATTGGCCAGTGCTTTAAGCGCCATGGAACAACTTAAGGAGAACTTCAAGAAGAAACGGGCAGATTGGGCCACTGAAAAGTCCGCTTTGATCAAACGAGCAGAGGATGCCGAGGCTGCACTAAAACCAGTGACGGATGAACTGACCAGCATAAAGCGGCACGTTCATGCCATGACCACTGCTATCTTTGGTAAGCCAGCTTGCCTTCTGAATTGGCTCTGCCTTCTTACAGAGTCGCCGGTTTATTAACCCTTTATGGTATTTCAGGGACACGCATTGGTCACTTGGGGTCAGATGTGCGGAAGAAATTGAAAGCCGCCTATACATTGGTTGAACAATTGTATATTGGTGCCCAGTGGATCATCTGTACCGCATCTCATAACAAACCGACGCCCACTTTGATTCAAGATACTCTGATGAAACTGTCAGTGCTTCCTGCCCGGGTCGAAGAGCTGAAGAAATCTGCTGCTCGAACCGGTGCAATCAATGCCTTAATCCGGGCAAAAGCCTGGGTGCCGGATTTTGATCCTATTGAAGCGGCTCAGGGCTATCCTAGCTTGAAGGAAGATGAGTCAGAATTTGGTGAAGCGGATTTGCGAGCAATAAACCGGGAGGTACATCCGCTAGCTTGTCAACTGGCTGAGGAAGCAGACTTGTCTCATTATCAAGCCCAATATGACAGTCAGAAGAAGCGAATAGCTGCACCAATCCATGAATCGGAAAATCTGATCCCTCCAATCCGTAAGCATACTTACGCTCCCGATATTGACCCGTCATTGTTGATCCATGATGAAGCTGTTTTTCAAGCATTAATGGGAATCGACTGGACAACTGTGGATTTCCAGCCACTGGGTAGAGAAATGGAAGCTGAAGCGGTGCAGGATGACCAACAACCATTAGGCCAGGCTGGTGGCCAAGCTTAAATTGGAAGCCGGTTTTAAAACTGCCTCTCCTTTGTGAAAAACAATTATGTTATTATGGGCACCATGTTGCCTTGTAATAGGCTAGCTGATACCTTTGATGTTGATATGCCTTCGTGCATAACTTGTTCTTCCTGTGGTAATGAACTTTCCAAAACACTTTCTGAAATAAGAAATTCGTCAAGTGCCACAGTGGTTGTACCGTCAGGCGGAATATGATGTCTGTATATATGAAATCAAAACATCCGAAATAAAATTTTAAGTATATGATCAAATTTTTGAGATACATAATACCTGCCATCGTTGAGTGTGAAGTTGGCTTGGCCAACCTTGAAGCGGAATTTTGCAAACCCACACTATTGGAGGAAATAACAGCTCATGTATATATATATGACGCTGGTTATCATGTAAACCGTGCCGGGTTATAATAAACACCGTGTTACTCCATAAGAGGATGTTAACAACAAGGATCAAACCGGACAAATAGTCTCCGGATTGACGTGAACTGTGTTCCGTCAATTGATTGGTTAAAAAACTTTGTCGGTTTAAAAAACACAATGAAATGCAAAAACCCCCCTTCAAAGAAAAGTGTGAAGCAAAAGCAATGACAAAAACGTTTGCCAAAAAAAGATTTATTTAAGCTGATCAAATGGCGTTACCATGGCCAAACACGACCAAGCTCCCGTTAGTTGTAACTATGGTTCTAGTCAGCCAGGTCCCCAAGTGATTCTGTGGCATTTATGCCGACCAAATAGCGTGGACATGGTTCGGGTTCGACCAAGCCCCCAAGTGATTCTGTGGCCTTAGGCCGATCAAGAGGCATGACTGGTTCAGACATGACCAAGTCCCCAAGTGATCTGGTGGCTCTCACCTATCAAGAGGCATGGTATTGGTTCGGACACGACCAATCCTCCAAGTGATATAACATGATGCTTTTAGCAAAGCGAACTCAAGGGGTAAACCGGAGGCCGCTTTAGAGCACCTCCATGTAACCTCACATGATGTAAAAGAACAGATACCCCGCTTTAGCTGAGGTTCCGGTTTATTATATTTAATCATAATATATACATTGTCGTAATATGTACATAAGTATAGACAATGGCTCAGGTATAGTAAGGACGAAGATGAGCTATATTCCACGGCCTGTTAGTCTCCTCCTCTGATGTATGTGAGTCCTTATGCTCTCGAATATCGATCAGATAGTACGACCCATTGTGCAGATTCTTGCTGACCACGAAAGGCCCCTCCCAAGGTGGGGATAGCTTATGCATATCAGTCTGATCTTGGATGAGCCGAAGCACCAAATCTCCTTCCTGAAAGGCTCTGGTTCTGACTCGGCGACTGTGATAATGACGAAGATCCTGCTGGTAAATCGCCGATCGGGCGGCTGCGATATCACACTCTTCATCCAACCGGTCCAAAGCATCTTGCCGTGTTGTCTCGTTGTTTGCTTCAATATAAGCTGTGACACGAGGTGAATCATGACGGATATCACTGGGGAGAACCACCTCAGCTCCATAAACCATGAAGAACGGTGTGTATCCTGTTGATCTGTTGGGCGTTGTATTGATGCTCCATAACACATATGGTAATTCTTCTACCCAACAACCCAGCGTTCTCTGCAAAGGAACCATGAGCCGGGGCTTGATGCCTCTCAAGATCTCTTGATTAGCTCTTTCTGCTTGACCATTGGACTGTGGATGTGCCACTGATGAAACATCGAGCCGGATGTGCTCCCGTTCGCAGAACTCCTTCATAGCACCTTTGGACAAATTGGTACCATTATCTGTGATAATACTGTGCGGAAAGCCAAACCGGAAAATCACCTTTTTGATGAATTGAACTGCCGTGGCCGCATCACACTTGCTAACAGGTTCTGCCTCCACCCACTTTGTAAACTTGTCAACCGCCACCAGGAGGTGGGTCTTCTTATCTTTGGACCTTTTGAAAGGCCCAACCATATCCAGCCCCCAAGTCAGAAATGGCCAAGTAATTGGAATCCTTCTCAATTCTTGAGCCGGTACATGAGCATGTCTTGAAAACCTTTGGCAACCATCTCATCGTCTGACCAGATCCTCTGCATCAGCATGAGCAGTTAACCAATAGAAGCCATGGGAAACGCTTTAGCCACCAGAGACTTTGAACCGGCATGGTGACCACAATCTCCTTCGTGGATCTCACACAAAATTTCACGGCCTTCTTCAGGAGACACGCAACGTTGAAAAGCTCCTGATACACTGCAATGATGCAACTTGCCGTTGATGATAGCCATGGACTTGGATCGCCGGGTAAGGAAGCGTCCAATCCGGAATAACATGAAGAACTGCCACCAATTGAGCCTCCGGATCAGGAATAGCCAAATCCTCTTCACCAGGGATCTTCACCGACGGGGTGTGCAGCACATCCAGAAAAATATGGGGCGGGACCGGTTTGCGCTGAGAGCCCAGCCGGCTTAAAGCGTCCGCCGCTTCATTTTTCCGCCGGTCCACGTAGTCCACCTGATAGCCTCTGAAATAACCTGCAACAATATCCACCTCACGACGATATGCTGCCATGAGTGGGTCCTTGGAGTCCCAAGTGCCAGATACTTGCTGAGCCACAAGGTCCGAGTCACCGAAGCACTTAACTCGACTTAGATTCATCTCCTTAGCCATCCCGAGACCATGGAGCAAGGCTTCATACTCAGCTGCATTGTTAGTACAAGGGAACATTAAACGGAGAACATAACAAAACTTATCACCTCGTGGGGAAGTTAATACGACTCCAGCCCCCGAGCCTTCCAACTGCCTGGATCCGTCAAAATGGATGGTCCAATACGTTTGATCTGGCTTTTCTTCAGGTGCTTGCATTTCCGTCCAATCATTGATGAAATCAACAAGTGCTTGAGACTTAACCGCTGTCCGAGGCACATACTTCAAACCGTACGGCCCCAGCTCTATGGCCCACTTTGCAATCCGGCCAGTTGCTTCCCGATTCTGGATGATATCTCCCAAAGGAGCAGAACTGACTACCATAATTGAGTGCCCTTGGAAATATTGTTTAAGCTTCCGGCTTGCCATAAAAACTCCATACACCAGCTTCTGCCAATGCGGATACCTTTGCTTGGACTCAATGAGCACCTCGCTGATATAATAGACCGGACGTTGAACCGGATGCTCCTTACCAGCCTCTTTTCGCTCCACCACAATAGCAATGCTGACCGCCCGAACATTAGCAGCAACATATAGCAGTAACGGCTCCTTGTCAACGGGAGCGGCGAGCACAGGCGGATTGGCCAATTGCCGCTTTAAGTCCTCAAATGCTTCATCAGCAGCAGAACTCCAGATACACTGATCCGTCTTTTTCAACATCTGATACAAAGGGATTGCCTTCTCACCCAGGCAACTGATAGACCGGCTTAGCGCAGCAATCCGGCCTGCTAGGCGTTGAACATCATTGATACACTTCGGTTTAGCCAAGGAGGTGATAGCCGTGATCTTCTCCGGATTAGCCTCAATTCCCCTGTTGGACACTAGAAAACCCAATAGCTTGTCCGCCGGTACACCAAAGACACACTTGTCCGGATTAAGCATCATCTTGTATGTTCTCAGGTTATCAAAGGTTTCCTTCAAATCATCAATCAGAGTCTCCTTCTCCCTGGATTTAACCACGATATCATCCATGTAAGCATGTACATTACGGGCAATCTGCTTGTGAAGACAATTTTGTACACACCGTTGGTAAGTTGCCTGGGCACTCTTGAGCCCGAAGGGCATAGACACATAGCAGAAGGCTCCAAAGGGAGTTATAAATGTTGTCTTCTCCTGGTCCTTAACTGCCATTTTGATCTGATGATAGCCAGAATACGCATCCAAAAAACTTAAACGCTCACAACCCGCCGTGGCATCAATAATTTGATCAATACGGGGGAGGGCAAAAGGATCTGCTGGACAAGCTTTATTAAGATCTGTGTAATCCACACACATGCCCAGGTGCTGTTTTTCTTGAGGACCAGCACCGGATTGGCAAGCCACTCGGGGTGAAAAACTTTAATAATAAAGCCAGCTGCTAAGAGCCTGGCTACCTCTTCTCCAATCGCCTTGCGTCTTTCTTCGTTAAACCGGCGGAGGAACTGTTTCACCGGTTTATATTTAGGATCCACATTAAATGTGTGCTCAGCGAGTTGCCTCGATACACCTGGCATGTCGGAGGGCTTCCATGCAAAAATGTCCCGATTCTCACGGATGAACTCGATGAGCGCGCTTTCCTATTTCGGATCCAAGTTGGCACTGATGCTGAACTGCTTGGACGAATCGCTAGGTACGAAGTCAACAAGCTTAGTTTCTGCTGCCGATTTGAACTTCAGGGCCGGATCATGCTCCATAGTTGGCTTCTTCAATGGAGTCATGTCCGCCGGATCAACATTGTCTTTATAGTACTTCAACTCCTCTGTGGCACAAATCGACTCTGCATAAGCCGCATCTCCTTCCTCGCATTCCAAAGCGAGTTTGCGGCTTCCGTGAACCGTTATTGTCCCCTTGTGACCCGGCATCTTGAGCTGCAAATACACATAACAGGGCCGAGCCATAAACTTGGCGTATGCCGGTCACCCAAACAGGGCATGATATGGACTTTGGATTTTCACCACTTCAAACGTCAATGTCTGCGACCTGGAATCATGATCATCCCCAAAGGCCACTTTGAGAGCTATCTTACCAACGGGATATGCTGATCTGCCAGGCACTACACCGTGGAATACTGTATTAGACGGTTTGAGATTCTTATTTGTTAGTCCCATACGACGGAAGGTCTCATAGTACAGGATGTTAATGCTGCTCCCTCCATCCATGAGCACCTTGGTGAACTTATAACCTCCCACCTGAGGCGCCACCACCAGAGCCAACTGACCCGAATTATCGACCTGGGGTGGGTGATCCTCTCTGCTCCATATGATTGGCTGTTCAGACCAACGTAGATAATGGGGTATGGCCGGTTCAACAGAGTTGACTGCCCGCCTCTGAACCTTCCGGTCTCGCTTGTCCAAGCTAGTGGAAAAGACATGGTACTACCCACTACTCAACTGCTTTGGGTTGCTCTGGTAACCTGACTGTTGCTGCTGTTGGTTGTAACCACCCTGGTTGTTCTGACTATTTTGACCATTATGTGCACCCGGATTACTATTAAATCCTGAACCGGAACTTCCTCCACCGTAACCCGGCCCGGACCCTGAGCCACCGCCAGATCCGTGATCATACCGAAAATTATTAGAATTCTTGAACTCCTGCATAATAAAGCAATCCTTCCAAAGGTGGTTTGCTGGCTCCTCCTTCGTCCCATGTCTTGGACAGGGCTGGCTTAGCAGATAGTTTAGGCGGTTTGGGTTAGGGTTGGGTGCTCCACTATGATTTTTCGGCCTACCCTTGCGTCGCTGGCCATTGTCCTGTGCATTGGTATTAGCCACAAAATCCATGTTACCATCCACTTTACGCTTGCCTCCTCCGCCATTGCCTACCCAGTGATGCTACTGACCTTTAGAGGTGCTGTTCTTCTTCCCTTTCCCTGTCTTGTCATCATCAGATTCGGGATCCTTGGTACTATCAGAATCAGCATATTTCACCAAAGCGGCCATGAGGGTCCCCATGTCGGTGCAATGACGCTTCATCCGTCCCAATTTCAACTTCAGGGGCCCAAACCGGCAGTTGCCTTCTAGGGTTAATACTGCGGTGTCAGCGTTGATGTGGTCTGATGAGTGCAACACTTGTTAAACCCGGCGCACCCAATGAGTCGTTGATTCTCCTTCCTCCTGGACGCATGTAGCTAAGTCCACTATCGACATAGGCTGTTTACAGGTATCCTTGAAATTGCTGATAAACCGGGCTCGTAATTGGGCCCATGAATTGATAGAATTAGCTGGCAAGCTTTTTAACCAAGTACGGGCCGTTCCTTCAAGCATCATGGTGAAGTATTTCGCACACGCCGTGTCATCCACATCAAGCATCTCCATGGCCATCTCATAGCTCTCCACCCATGTCTCTCGAGGTTGATCCGCCGTGTAATTTGGTACCTTGCGCGGGCCTTTGAAATCCTTGGGCAGGCGCACGTTGTGTAAAGCGGGGATAAGGCAAGGCACCCCCAAAGAACTAGAAGTAACACCAGATTCGATTGAGATGGTTGGACAAACCGGCGTGAGCTGCCGAGCCTGATGCTGTGCGGCTAACTCGGCCTCCCTGCGTGCTCGGGCCTGGTTCACCACTTCCTGAGCGTCATCAGCACCACCCGTCGGGTTGTTGCCACGGGGTGCTCCACGTCGTTCATTACTCGACACTGCCGGTTCATCCATATGTCTGCTATAGCTCCGGCTTGGACGGGGGGTCGAGTGGATCCGGTTGCGACTGTACGAGTACGCCTCCTATTGGGCCAAAGCTGTCCTCAGAAGTTCCTTGACCCGTCGTGTCTCTACTGCCTGCGGCGAGTCACCTTCAATTGGAATGGACTCCAGTCGTGCAGCAGCGGCAACAAGATTGCCCATTGGGTTGGAGTAGTGACCTGGAGGTGTTAAAGCATCCTGAGGTATAACGGTGTTTTGACGTGGCGGGTCCATCTGACGAGGCTGAACCGGTGCACCGGTCCCAGGGGCTTCTGCCCGGTTCCCCTCCAGCGGATTGCCAGCTCTTGGTCCTGGAGTGTTGAAAAGGTCTCTGGCCTCGAAAACCGGAGGTAAGCGAGATCAGTGCTTCCTCCTCATGACTTCATGCGACGCGCTCTGGTCCAACATAAGCCTGTAGGCCTGTGCGTCTAAAGCGGCCCGCTCTGCGGCCGTCCTGGTGTCCTCAGCCGCCAGATCCGTCTTGGCTTGGGTGATTTGTTCCTTTACCTTCGCAATCTCCGTGTTGTGAACGTCCTGATCTGGAGGATTAACTTCCGCCACAAGCACAGCCAACGCATCAAATAGTTCTGATAGAACCTGAGCCGGCGGGCGCACAGGGCCTCCTGCCCCGTCAGTCGTTGCCGCTGCTGAACCGGAGATCGTTGCCGCGGCTGTTGAAGAATGAAGCGCTGCTTGTGTTCCGGTCATGAATATTCCAACCCGGTTAGGCAGATCAGAGGGGTCCGGAATACTGTCGCCATCGGAACAACTCTCAATCCGGCCATCTTGTAGCTGATAAAGAGATTCAATTTCTCTGGTCGAAGATTCGTCACCGGAACAAACGACAGTCGCGCCGCGAAACTCCGATCCGTCCTCATAACTTCCTCCATGGATCACTCCCACGAAGGCAAGCTTCATGGCCAGTTTAACCCGGGCGGATTGCGCATGCTGAGCCGTCTCGACGAGGTCGGTGCAGATGTCCGGCTCAGGGCCCGGTTCACCGATCTTGCCAATGAAAACGTGAATGCTACCAAAGGGGACCCAGTACCCGTACTCAATTGAGCCGGCCTCGGGGCCCCAGCCTGCGTCGTTGATGTAGAGCTTGCCGCGACGACTCTTAGTCATCCGGCCTATAGCGTAGCCCTCGAGTCCTACAAAGCGGCCCTCCAAGAACCGGAAACCATCGTGCGATAGCCCCACGGTGGGCGCCAACTGTCGTTGTTTTGTCACGGCAGATGTCCTAGAGAAAGGACTTAGTCGTGGAGCCATCACGACGGCTTAGCTTGAAGGGGTTAAAGCGGACACAAGGACGCAAGAGAGTTTATACTAGTTCGGCCCCTTCGATGAAGGTAAAAGCCCGCGTCTAGTTGTGATGGAATTGATGGGGTTTCGATGACTAGGGAGCAAACAAGCTTCGCCTATGTCTCAAGTTGTTGTCTGTTGTCCTTGAGCCGCCATCGGGTCGTCCCCTTATATACATGGGTGACGCCCGTCGGTTTACAGAGTCCCAACACCGGCTCATAGATGTGTCCGATGTGGTCTCTACTTATTCCTAACTTACAATACAAGTTACATATTAACGCCGGTTTACGGCTACAGGCTCTCAACCGATTATGGGTCTTGAGCCCTCATCTACCTTCATGGGCTTTAACATACTTAACTACTGATGAAGTTAACCCGGCCCAGATAGGCCGGTTTACGCCTAGTAGTAATATCCCCAACAGGACCCCTCGCATCAATTTCATGGATCAGGCCAAGCTTCTTGAGCTTGCTGCGGCTGACTTGGTCACGAAGGGTAATGATGACCCAGCCAACTGGGTGTTTGGGAGACTGCCTGTGAGTGTTTCTATGCATTATTCTTTCCTGTGTAGTTTAACTTGAACTTCTGGTATTGTCTTGTATATTTTTTGTTCCCATGTTCCTTCATTTGTTTTCTGACGCGTTGACTTTTGTTTTTGTATGCAGTGGAAGACACAGGCTGAGGTTGTGTTCTTTAGGGTTATTGAACGTCTTGTTCTAACTATGCCTCATTCTGCCGGCCTAGGGAGTGGAACTTCCCCAAGATTTGAATTCTCCCGGGATGTTAATACCGGTGCCCCCTGTAGATCCAGGAGGTTCTTCTGCTCGTGTGAGTGCTGCAGGTGGCGTTTCTTCCGAGAATTTGTTTGAAGCTGCCAATGTTTCTCTGGTTAGGATTGACAGTCTTCTTGAAACTGTTTGTGGGGAGTTGGCTCGTGTTCCTTCAACTGCTAAGCGTCTTAGTCGCATTGATGGGATTCTTCCTCCCAGACACGGATTTGATGCTGAGTCTTCGAAGGGGGTCTTATCTATTGAAGCTAAATTTCTTGAAGAGCTTCGTCAGAGCACTTCCCACCTCTGGACTAGCATTGGGCTGTTCAAGGAAATGCAGGATGCTCGTTGCAAGACTTTTGAAGATGTGGCAAGTGTTGTTGTGAGACAAATTCAGAGGCACGATTCTCTTTGTTCGGGTCATGAAGGAGGCCACGCGGAGCGTAGCAAAGAGGTTTGTTTATGTTGGCTTTTGATATTTCTTTCCAGTAATGTTTAATGTTAGCTTTCAGTTATTACTATTTGTAGTCATAGGCGACCATTATTGATTTCATGTGTCGTAAACCGTTTCTTTTTAGCACTAGTGTTCCTATGTGACCTTCTCTGTTTATAGAACCTGAACTTCAACTGCTACATCACCTGAACTTCCATGACTGGCCCTTTTTTGTTCCCTTTTGTATCTTAGAGTAGTTTGATATCTGACCTGCTATGTTTACTGTATTTGGACTTCCATTATATGTCAGTTGTGATAGCTGACCTTCACTGGTTATGCAATCAGTTGATGTTGATGCTGTACATGCACAACCAAATGTTTTTCTTGTTTCAGATTCTTCAGTTGCTCCAGCTGCTGCTAGTGTCCTTCCCAACGACGCTGCAACATCTACTGGAGACGATGATGAAGATACCGAAAGCGATAGTTATGGAGAGGAGGTTGATCATTCTAGTGCTGCCACTGGTCTAGGCAAGGATCCATGAAGAGAGGAGCATGCTTCTCTCTTCTTTCCCCATCACCTTCCCTCTTTGTTGTTTGGTTTAGTCCATGATATCCCCTGTGAACTTCCTATGTGGTCTAAGTTGAACTTCTGGTTTTGTTGTTTGTCGTGTGGGTTGTAAAGAATGTTACGTGAACCTGTTTTGTATGTGGGTGGAGGTTTGTAATGCATGGGTTGTGATGTCTATGATGCTGTGGTTTTATCTTTTCTGATGTAGCAGCTGAGATGTGCTTATGTTTTGAATGTTTGTGCTTGAATGTTGGTCTTAATTGAAACTGTCATGAATCTATGTGCTTTGAGTGTTGCTGTTAATTGCTATTTTCTTTTTGGTGAGCAGATAGCGACCTTGCTGTCGTCCGAAGGAAGGTTGATGCCTTTTATTACAGTGTAACTAGGCTTAGGAATGATCGTTCCAAGAGGTGAGTGCAGCTGCTCAATATTTACATCATCCATGTACCCCCTGTGAATTGCCTGTGGTTTCTTACCTGAACTTCCCAACTCTATGTACCTGAACTTCTTGTTTTTTTACTTCTCTGGTGCTGAACTTCTGGCCTCTTTTGCACTGCAATGCCTTTTGTGATATAGCTGAACTTCTATGCTAACATGTGTTATGAACTTCCTGAGTTCCTGCTGCTGAACTTGTTTTACTTTCTATTCGCTTGTTTTAGGAAAATGATTATGTTCCGCAACAAGGAGTGTGAATCTTCTGTTCAAGAAGTCGCAATATCTTTTGGTCCTCGCAGAATGCTTACATCTAATGTGGCTGAGTGTGCACTCTACTGTCTACATGCGAAGTACCAGGGATCGGATAAACTCATCCTGCCGTATTGGGTTTGTGTAAGTCAACCATACAGTGATTTCTTTTATGTTCTATTCCTTACCATTTTAGTTAAAACTTGTTTGTCTCATTTTTTGTATTTTTTCATATGTTGGTGTTGTCTGCATTATTTTAGGACAAGATTTTCAGAGGTCAATTTGATTCCCATGTGAGGAAGTACTTCATGGCGAGTGGTCCAGATAGCATGGATGCACATGATTTGGTATGCAATATCTTTTTCTTTGCCTCTGTATTAGTTTTGCAGTGCGATCCACTGTGTTAATATTTGTTTTATTTTTCTTTTGTACCATTCTGATATTAATTCTCAGTTTTTAATGATTCGTGTGTTTATGATGCTTCAGGTTGTTTTCCCTACTTTTGACCCGCCTGAGATTCCTGCTTCCATGGGTGGTGTCGGTCATTGGGTGTCAGTATTCCTTGACCTGAAGAATTCAAAGTTCTAGCTTCTCAATTCCTACTATGGACCAAAAGATGAATGTGCCGTACGCCTATTTCGGCGGATGACCGACAACATCAAGAGGCTTTGGAAGGATGCCAGGAATGACAGGGATACACCCTTCAGTCCTCTTAGCATCGACCATTTCCCTCTAGATCGGATTGATGTCCCCCAGCAGCAAAACAAGTATGAGTTTGACTTTTTCTCTTTATCACATCTGTTTAACTGTAGTTGTACTTAAGCTGCGACGTGTTTAATTCGTTGGCTTTCTTTTTCTGTCCTAACACTATTTCTTTTACTTTGTTTGATGGCAGTATCGACTGCGGATTCTTCATGCTTACAAATGTTAATTCGTATCATGATGGGGTTCTTGCAAATTATTCCCATGAGAATATCGGGGATATCGAGAAGACGTGGTTGTACTCAATCGCTTCTTCTAACCTGTTTGAGACAGACTTCCAAGCTCTGTTTGGCTACTACACACGTAAGTACTTTTGGAACTTGTACTGCTTACCTGCACTGCATCTTTTATTCTACCTGAACTTCATATTTTTCTCTGAACTTGGACTTCTGCTTAAGGTCTGGCTGGGCTACTGGTTTTGGAAGGAGAGGAGCATTTTCTTTGTACATGAACTTCATTTCTATCTTTTTTAATTTTGCTTGTGTGTTTTGTTTCAGTAATTTCTGTCCTTCCATTTCTTAAATGGACATGAGCATTTTCTTTTCTAATTGAACTTCAAAGATGATGATTTCCAGTTCATCGGTTTATCTTGAACTGTGCCTCTGGTTGTGCCTGAACTTCATTTAGTTTTTTACTGCAACTAATTTTTTTAGGTCAGCTTGAGTAGTAACCATGTCATCTTTATTAGTTGGACTGCACATTGTGATGTTCCTGAACTTCAGTTGTATTTTAATGGTGATGTTTTCTCTTCCTTTTTTCTTTGACACAGGATCCGTTGGAGTTGACCGATTACCACTACTCATTCCTCGGGTCATAGGAATACCAGCCTAGGGAGGAACCGATGAGTACAGCTCTGATAGAAGATGATAGACCTCGGACCCTCATTCCTTCCAAGTTGGGGAAGCAGGCTGGTGGTATTCGTGGTACTCCAGAAACCCCTTGCTACAGGAAGGCTATAGGATCGGAAGTATGTCTAGAGGGGGGGTGATTAGACTACTTGACCAAATAAAAATCAACCCTTTTCCCAATTTTAGTTCTTGGCAGATTTTAGCTATCTTAGCACAAGTCAAGCAATCTCCACACAATTCAAGCAAGCATGCAAAAGAGTATATGATCAGCGGAAAGTAAAGCATGCAACTTGCAAGAATGTAAAGGGAAGGGTTTGGAGGATTCAAACGCAATTGGAGACACGGATGTTTTTGTCGTGGTTCCGATAGGTGGTGCTATAGTAAATCCACATTGATGGAGACTTCAACCCACGGAGGGTAACAGTTGCGCGAGTCCATGGAGGGCTCCACCCATGAAGGGTCCACGAAGAAGCAACCTTGTCTATTCCATCATGGCCGTCACCCGCGAAGGACTTGCCTCACTAACGGTAGATCTTCACGAAGTAGGCGATCTCCTTGCCCTTACAAACTCATTGGTTCAACTCCACAATCTTGTCGGAGGCTCCCAAGTGACACCTAGCCAATCTAGGAGACACCACTCTCCAAGAAGTAACAAATGGTGTGTTGATAATGAACTCCTTGCTCTTGTGCTTCAAATGATAGTCTCCCCAACACTCAACTCTCTCTCACAGGATTTGGATTTGGTGGAAAGAAGATTTGAGTGGAAAGCAACTTGGGGAAGGCTAGAGATCAAGATTCATATGGTTGGAATGGAATATCTTGACCTCAGCACAAGTGTAGGTGGTTCTCTCTCAGAAAATGTGTATTGGAAGTGTAGGTATGTTCTGATGGCTCTCTCCACGAATGAAGAGTCGGTGGAGGGGTATATATAGCCTCCACACAGAATCCAACCGTTACACACAATTTGCCAAACTCGATGGGACCGAATGGTTAAACTCGGTTGGACCGATTCAGCAAACCTAGTGACCGTTAGGATTTTCGGTGGGACTGAGATGCAACTCGGTAGGACCGATATGGTTAGGGTTAGGGCATAACGTAATCTCGGTGTGACCGATTACACAAACTCGGTGGGACCGATTTTGGTAATAAGCTAACCAGAGAGTTGGTTAGGTAAACTCGGTGGGACCAATTCGCTCATCTTGGTGAGACCGAAATGTTACAAAAGGGAAGCAGAGAGTATACATTGCAATCTCAGTGGGACCGATCGCTCATCTTGGTAAGACCGAAACGTTACGAAGGGAAACAGAGAGATTACAATCCCATCTCGGTGAGACCAAGATCCCTATCGGTGAAACCGATTTGCCTAGGGTTTGTGGCAGTGGCTATGACATTTGAAACTCGATGGCGCCGGATAGAAAGAATCGGTGGGGCCGAGTTTGACTTTTGGTTTAGGTCATATGTGGATGCGGGAAGGTAGTTGAGGGTTTTGGAGCATATCACTAAGCACTTTGAGCAAGCAAGCCATTAAGCAACACCTCATCCCTCCTTGATAGTATTGGCTTTTCCTATAGACTCAATGTGATCTTGGATCACTAAAATATAAAAATGTAGAGTCTTGATCTTGAAGCTTGAGCCAAACTTTTTGTCCTTAGAATTTTGAGGGATCCACTTTCCTCATCCATGCCATGCCATTCATTGGGCTTTTTCCTGAAATATTAATCTTGGAATAATGTTAGCTCAATGAGCTATATGTTGTTAGGAATTACCAAAACCACCCGGGGATAGTTCCACTTTCAATCTCCCCCTTTTTGGTAATTGATGACAACATATAGATCAAAGCTTCGACAAATGATAATAAGAGTGAAAGATATTGCCGCTTTGAGAAGTATGTGAAAAGCAAGAGCTCCCCCTAAATTTGTGCATATCTTAAGATTTGCTTTGGACTGAAAATGCACAATGAGTTAGGATCATGGGTTACTCTTCCATGTCACATACATCTTGGTGGAGCTCTCAAAATGATAAGAATTAAATACATGCACTCATCACCAAGCAAAGTGAATGATCATATAAGGATAAGTAAGATAATATCATCTAACAAGCATAAGTGTAGCTTATGATCAACCACATGATCATCAATGTCTCACAGATAATAGCGTAGTATCTCAAGCAATCAAAAGCAAACAAAGTTCAACCACCAAAGCAAGAGAGAATAAAAAGAAACGGTCTCTCTCGAAGCCTATGATCTATACATTTTCTCCCCCTTTGGCAACAAGTTACCAAAAAGTTCATAGAAAATGCATAGCACTAGAACGTCTCTCAGGCTTGGTCTTCTGGTGGTGGTGTCCGGAGAACACCGAGGACGAAGGCTTCAGTTGAAGTAGATGGAGCTGCTGGGGTAGGTGCTAGAGCTAGTTGCGTTGGAGCTGTAGCTGGTGCAGATGAAGTGGCTCTTGTGTCTGGTACAGGCACTGCAGCAGATCTCTGAGCTCGAGGCACTCTGGCAAATGCATCAATGGTTGTCTTGCCCTTCCTCTCCTGCATGTCATCCTGTAGCTGCTCCACAACAGATTGAATCCCAGTTACTTTGACATCTAAATCATAGAATTTTTGTTCCACGATTCTTTTCAGGCTCTCCTGGTTTTGAGTTAGGGTGGCCAACCCCTTCTCAATCCTCAGAGATGATGCTATCAAGTAACCAAGCTGGTCCTGCTTGCTTTTTAAAAAGTACTCACATGCCTCCTCTTGAGTTGGCATCTTGGCAGCCTTCTCCATCTTTGCCTTCTCCTTCTTTGCTTGTGCTTGCACTGAGGAGGGTTCATCTTCATTCATCACAACTTGGTTGTCCTCGAAGTCAGGATAGATAGGCAAGTGTTCCTTGTCCAACAAGTATGTGCTTGTGCCCATCTTTGAGTTTATCAACTCCTGGATCTGTGGGGCATATCCACAACTTTTTTTCTGGTCAGCTGCAGTCTTCTTGATAGTCTCAACTATAAGGCTCATGACCTTGAACTTCTGTGGCACATCAAATATGTGTAGCAAGTTAATTGCATGCCCTCTGATCATGTTGTGGTCACCTGACTTGGGCAAAAGAGTGTGCCTTAGGATCCAGTTGATCGTTGGCAGTCCTGACAGAAGAAAATGGACTGACCCAAACTTGAAAGTCTCAAGAGCATCTTTAGGAATCTCCTTGTACATCTGTGACATAGAATTCTGATCCATCTTTTTCTTGGCATAAACATCCAAGTCATCTTCACTTTCCTTTGGGGCATTGATCAGATTGGCCCATTCCTTAATAGTTGATTGGTACCTTGTACCTTCAGACATCCATACTATCCTGCCATCTGGATAGAAGTGTGATGTGGAGTAGAATTGCATTATGAGCTCCTCATTCCACTTTGTGAGCCTCTGCCCAACAAAGTCTGCAACTCCACAAGCACGGAAGCTATCAAACACACCAGGATAGTGTTCCTCATTTTCCTTCATGTAGGTCCCGTTGACCCACCTCATATCACACACTATAGGCTTCTTGTCCAGCAGCACTGTCTCATAGAAATCCTGCTGTTCCTTTGTGTGGAACCTGTAATCAACAGCAGTCCTTCTCCTTGTAGCATATGGGTCTTTCTCTCTCCATTTCCTCAGTCCTGAGTCTCTCTTGATGTTCACGTTCTCAGCCACAGGATGAGCATCATTGTGGTCTGGATTTTTTGGCTTCAATTTTCTCAGAACATGCTCTGCATCTTCTTCTTCAGCAACAGTCTCAGGCACTGGGGCCTTGTTCTTCTCAGCAGCCGGTATGTTTCTGGTATTTATCTTTGGTGCAGTCTTGGGCTTGGAGGCAGCTTTGGGTGCTTCTTTGGGCTTTGATGATGCAGCCCCTGTCCTGATAGCATCACCCATAAGCTTCTGTGCCTTGGGTGCTGGTGCAGCAACCTCTTCTTCCTCTTCTTCTTCCATCATGGAAGCCTTTCCAATCACTCTGGCCATGGTCTTCTTGACCCTTTCCTTCCTTTTCTTTCCTTCTGTAGCAGGCTCTTTGGGTTCAGATTCCAAAGATGCTTGAGTGGATGCTCTAGCCTTAGACATTGGTTGTCTTCCTGCTAGCCTTTTGATCTTCATCCCTGGCTTAACTGCAGCTGAGCTGTACTCCTTATTAACCACTTTCTTCTTTGATGTGGCCTCATCCTCAGTGGCCACATAGTCTTCATCCTCAGACTCTGAAGTTTTCTTCTTGCTTGCTCTAGTGGCACCCTTTTGCAAATTGCTTGGGGTGCTCCTGCTACCATCGTCTGAACTGCTAGAGGGACTAGTGCCCTCACTCAGGTGAACCTGCTCCTCTGACCTGTTCTGGCTGTCACTCTGGTCAGACATGTTGCAAACACTAACTGCAGACCCTGTGAATAGATTGTAGATGAGATAGAGTGGATGAGCATCACAAAATGCAGAGGTTTTTGCAAAAGAATGAGTCAAAAACTTAGTTTTAGTTTTCCACAGAAAGCATTTCGGATCAACCGATTTGCAAACTCGGTGATACCGAAGCAGCTGTTGGAACCTAAACTAGTGAACTCGGTCAGACCGAGTCACAGTTCGGTGGCACCGAGACTGCTAGGGTTTCACAAAATCCTGAACTCAGTCACACCGATTTGCAATTCTCGGTCAGGCCGAGAACCACATGTGCAATGCCCATGGCCGAATCGGTGGAACAGAGTTCTGCAACCCGGTGGGTCCGAGATGGTTTCGGCGGAAACCTAACCCTAAATTTTTGATTCAACTCTTATCTACATAGTGTTTTGACTGGATAGAAGCGTTTCAATCGTGGTAAGAATCATAATGAACACAATGTGCTAGGAATCGGACGGGGATAGCACTGTGATCGAGTCCATACCCTAGTTCAACAATGAACTCGCTATGGCGGCAACGGCGGGGAAGAATTCCGTTGATGGCGGCGGAGACCAGCGACAGGAGGCGGTTGGCGACGAGGAAGACGATCCGGAGACCTGGGAGGCAAAGCGAGCTATGCGCGGGCGAAGGGGTTTCGGAGAAATTTCCAAAATTTTGCCCGTGAGTATATATAGCCCGACCCTGTCGGTGTGACCGAGTGGAACAACTCGGTGGCACTGAGATGCATAACTGTTGACAGTTACAGCAACTCGGTGTGACCGAAAAGTTCAAATCGGTTGCACCAAGATTGAAAACCTAGATCGACTTAGTGATCTCGGTATGACCGAAATGGAGGAATCGGTCAGACCAAAACACACAAAGAAGTTTTGGAAGTTTAAGTCTATGACGAATCGGGGACTCCAAGTGCTCCTCACACAGAGTGGTTCGAATCTGACTTGATCAAATTTTGTGATGTAGCATGAATAGAGTTTGAGACGAGAAAAGCATAGATAGCTAGAGAGGGTTCTTAGGCATGCTTGTCCATCCACTTGGCAAAAGAAAAAGAAAACCAATCAATCAAAACAACAAGTGGATGTCCTCGAATGAGTAAAATATGCAATCAACATGCTCACACAATAAAATGGCAATTGAAATATGTGGCAAAGCATGGGCAACCAATTCTAGCATCTATCAAACATTTTGTGATGACTAGGTCATCTATATATGAGTATATTGACTTAGGAGTCAAATGAGAACATTTGATCATAGGTCATACTCATCGTTTAAGCACAAGTGGGGTTACCACTTTTACATAAAGCATTGTTGTGTTCACACCATTAGAGTTGCTTTAGCTCAATTATCAGAGTAAAGCTCCCCCTAGATGTGAGATCCCCCCTAAGAGGGATGAACTAACCTTGGGTTTTGTCGATGATGACTTCATGTAGATGTTGAAGATGTGGATGCTCAATGTTGATGTCGATCATTTGGAGCTATCCATTGGAGTGAGTTGCACTTTCAATACCTACACGAGTTAGTCCCACAAGGAACAAACAAGGATATCCATAGACATAGAGTGATGCACACACAAGATGATGTCTATGAAAGCTTTTAGGTTACCTTGTCCCTTGTCTTACCAACAAGAGGGTTTGTGACTCCTTGAACTAGTGCAATATGTGGAAGTTGATTGCACTTGTTCTTGCCAAGATGATAAGAGTGAAGTATGTTGGCGGAGTCACCCTCAAGAACTCTCTAGTTCTTCTTCTTCTTCGGGATCCACAGCATCTTGATGGGAATCCTCGGTGTTGTAGTTGTACTTGAAGAAGTGGAACTTGAAGTAGTCTTGGGAACCCACTTGACCAAGGCCTTAGGAGCTTCTTCAAATGCAGCAATTTCCTCTTGAAGCTTGTCCTTGCCTTTTTGCTTGTGGTCTTGTGGTGGAAGATCATCTTGAGCTTGTGTCCCTTTGCGAGAAGTAGGATCATACTTCTCTTGTTGGGGAACAAACTTCGTCTTGGGGTATTGATCTTCTTCCCACTCAACTCCATTGGCATTGAACTTTCATTCAAAACCAACACCTTTATTCTTCCGGTGCCTTCCTTGCTCGCATACAATTTCCTCGAATTGCTTACTTCCGGCAAGGCTCTTGTAAACACCTTTCTCTATAATTCCCTTCAATAAGCTATTTTCTTGCTCAAGTGTAACTTGGCTAAGAGAATCATTAGTGGAATCAAGAGAACTACTAGAAGCAATAATATTGGATTTAGCATGATTATTGTTACTACTAGAGGAAGAATCTTTCTTGTTCTTGTTACTAAACTTGACTTGAGGCATGTAAGTGGATAAGAGTAAACGCTTGGCAATGTAAGAAGAACTTTTCTTGCGAAGATCATCATTGATTGCTTTTAAGAACTCATGCTCTTGCTCAAGGTTGAGCTTTTCAAAGCGCAATTTCTCATGAGTCCTTAAAAGTTCTCGATGATCTCCTAAAATAGTTTCATGAGCTAACTTAAGAGTGTTTAGTTCTTTAGTTAGAGACTCAATCTTCTCCTTATCATTGTCATTCGTTTTATCTTGATTAGCATGATTAATTGACGTTTCATCATAGTATTCATCACTAGAGTTGTCAACAAGTAAATCGTCATCACCTAACAAGTCATCTTCATCACTGTTGAAATCAACATACTCGGGGTGTGATACCTTTGGGCCTTTAGCCATGAAGCATGTTCCAACTCCTTCATTTGGTGAGTCAAATATGTCATAGGAGTTGGTTGTCACAAGTGCTAGACCGGCAACACCTTCATCTTGAGTGTATTCGGAGTCAGAGTGATAGCTTCTCTCGGAGTGGTTGTCGGAGTCGGAGCCGGATACCCATTCACCAACATGAGCTTGATGTCTTTGTTTTGTGTAGCTCCTTGATGACTTGTCCTTTCTTTCTGAATCCTTGCTTCTCCGTGAGGGTCTTCGTTCATAACGATTGTCTCTACTCCTTCTTTCTCTAGATGGTGATTCTTCTCTTCTACTTCTTCTCTTGGGAGAATCTTCTCTTCTCTTGTAGGGGGTCGTACACTCATTGGAATAGTGTCCGGGCCTTCCACAATTGTAGCAGTTTTGCTCTCAACTAGAAGATCTTTTGTCATTGTAGGACCTTGACTTGGAGCTTCTCTCTTTGCTTCTACTCTTGTAGAACTTATTGAAGTTCTTCACCATTAAGCTCAATTCTTCATTGAAGGTTTGTTTCTCACTTGATGATGTGGGGGCTTCACATGAGGCTTTGTAAGCACCACTTGATTTCTTGTGAAGTTCCTCTTTATCCTTGAGTGACATCTCATGAGCAACAATTCTTCGGATGACTTCCGTTGGCTTGAGATCTTTGTAATTGGGCATCATTTGGATCAATGTGCACACGGTATCATATTTTCCATCCAAGGCTCTTAGGATCTTCTTGATGATGAATCTATCGGTCATCTCTTAACTCCCTAAGCGGGCAATCTCATTTGTGAGAAGAGCAAGCCTAGAGTACATTTCAGCGACACCTTCACCATCCTTCATTTTGAACTTGTCAAGTTGACTTTGAAGCACATCCAACTTGGATTCCTTGACGGAGTCGGTACCTTCATGCATGTCAATCAAAGTATCCCAAATTTCCTTTGCATTCTCAAGACGGCTGATTTTGTTGAATTCTTTGGGGCACAATCCGTTGAATAGGATATCACAAGCTTGAGCGTTGTATTGTAGCATCTTCAACTCATCCGCGGTAGCTTCACGATTTGGTTCTCTCCCATCAAAGAATTCACCTTGCAAGCCAACACACACAATAGCCCAAACGGCGGGGTTATGTCCAAGAATATGCATTTTCATCTTATGCTTCCAACTAGCAAAATTAGTACCATCAAAGTAAGGACCTCTACGGTGATAATTTCTCTCGCTAGACGCCATACTCTCCTAGGTTGTGAAACCAAGGCTATGACCACCAAAAGCTATGGAAATCAAAGCAAATGGAGATCAAATCTCAGATACCACTTGTAGGATCGAGAGTATGTCTAGAGGGGGGTGATTAGACTACTTGACCAAATAAAAATCTAGCCTTTTCCCAATTTTAGTTCTTGGCAGATTTTAGCTATCTTATCACAAGTCAAGCAATCTCCACACAATTCAAGCAAGCATGGAAAAGAGTATATGAGCAGCGGAAAGTAAAGCATGCAACTTGCAAGAATGTAAAGGGAAGGGCTTGGAGGATTCAAACGCAATTGGAGACACAGATGTTTTTGTCGTGGTTCCGATAGGTGGTGCTATCGTACATCCACGTTGATGGAGACTTCAACCCACGAAGGGTAACGGTTGCGCGAGTCCACAGAGGGCTCCACCCACGAAGGGTCCACGAAGAAGCAACCTTGTCTATTCCATCATGGCCGTCGCCCACGAAGGACTTGCCTCACTAGAAGTAGATCTTCATGAAGTAGGCGATCTCCTTGCCCTTACAAACTCCTTGGTTCAACTCCACAATCTTGTCAGAGGCTCCCAAGTGACACCTAGCCAATCTAGGAGACACCACTCTCCAAGAAGTAACAAATGGTGTGTTGATAATGAACTCCTTGCTCTTGTGCTTCAAATGATAGTCTCCCCAACACTCAACTCTCTCTCACAGGATTTGGATTTGGTGGAAAGAAGATTTGAGTGGAAAGCAACTTAGGGAAGGCTAGAGATCAAGATTCATATGGTTGGAATGGAATATTTTGACCTCAACACAAGTGTAGGTGGTTCTCTCTCAGAAAATGTGTATTGGAAGTGTAGGTATGTTCTAATGACTCTCTCCACGAAGGAAGAGTGGGTGGAGGGGTATATATAGCCTCAACACAGAATCTAACCGTTACACACAATTTGCCAAACTCGATGGGACCGAATGGTTAAACTCGGTCGGACCGATTCAGCAAACCTAGTGACCGTTAGGATTTTCGGTGGGACTGAGATGCAACTCGGTACGACCGATATGGTTAGGGTTAGGGCATAACATAATCTCGGTGTGACCGATTACACAAACTCGGTGGGACCAATTTTGGTAATAAGCTAACCAGAGAGTTGGTCAGGTAAACTCATTGGGACTGATTCGCTCATCTCGGTGAGACCGAAATGGTACAAAAGGGAAACAGAGAGTTTACATTGCAATCTCGGTGGGACCGATCGCTCATCTTGGTAAGACCGAAACGTTATGAAGGGAAACAGAGAGATTACCATCCCATCTCGGTGAGACCGAGATCCCTATTGGTGAAACCGATTTGCCTAGGGTTTGTGGCAGTGGCTATGACATTTGAAACTCGGTGGCGCCGGATAGAAAGAATCGGTGGGGCCGAGTATGACTTTTGGTTTAGGTCATATGTGGATGTGGGAAGGTAGTTGAGGGTTTTGGAGCATATCACTAAGCACTTTGAGCAAGCAAGCCATTAAGCAACACCTCATCCCTCCTTGATAGTATTGGATTTTCCTATAGACTCAATGTGATCTTGGATCACTAAAATATAAAATGTAGAGTCTTGATCTTGAAGCTTGAGCCAAACTTTTTGTCCTTAGAATTTTGAGGGATCCACTTTCCTCATCCATGCCATGCCATTCATTGAGCTTTTTCCTGAAATATTAATCTTGGAATAATGTTAGCTCAATGAGCTATATGTTGTTAGGAATTACCAAAACCACCCGTGGATAGTTGCACTTTCAAAGGCTGATGCTGTCGAAGCAGACGAAGCAGAAATGATTTCGTCCGATGATGATTTTGAGAAGATTGCTTACCCGAAGAATGTTAAATGTGCTGTTGGTACTGTTGCTGGTAGAGGTGGGAAGAATGTTGTGATTACCAGGAGGAAACAGGCTGTTGAGTCTGGGAACATAACTTCCTCCAAGAGAGCATCAAGATTGCCTTTGAAGTGGCGTTCTCCTATCGCTCCCCTAAAAAAATACAGATACCCTCACCTATCCGAGGCCCGGAAGTTGAAACAGTATGTGCTGAGTAAAGACGGTCTGGAGAAGTATTCTGAGTGGGTTTTCTTCTTCTTTAACTTTGTTGCACCTATCCGAGGCCCGGAAGTTGAAACAGTATGTGCTGAGTAAAGACGGTCTGGAGAAGTATTCTGAGTGAGTTTTCTTCTTCTTTAACTTTGTTGCTGCCAGAGATGCTACTCTGTGTCTGAAACTTCTGTTGTTGTAGTACGTGGGCTTCTGTTCATTTCTCCTTTGTATTATCTGAATTGCCGTTGTTGTAGTATCTGAACTTCTATTTTATGTCTCCTCTTGCCTTTTGAGTTATAGTGTCTGAACTTCTGTTTGTTCTTGTATCTGAACTTCTAATATATATTTTTACCATCCTTTTGTATTCTGCAGGATAAGCTACTGCATGTTTACCACCCTTGGGAATGTGATTGACCTCACAGGACGTGTCCTTTATATGCTTTTCGGTGAAGGGCAGCAGATGGAAGGAGACATAATGGATTATCTCATAAATTTGTGGAAGGATAAGCCGGAGACCTCTGAGATTTTCACTAGTGCTGACAGGGTTGTACTTAGTCCCTACTTCATACAGGTTTTAGT
Source organism: Triticum dicoccoides (assembly GCF_002162155.2). NCBI lineage: Eukaryota > Viridiplantae > Streptophyta > Magnoliopsida > Poales > Poaceae > Triticum > Triticum dicoccoides. The sequence continues at coordinate 242,381,952 of NC_041392.1, read as the reverse complement.
TCTTTGCACCCTTATCTCCTTTTTTTGCCTTAGTTTTGTTGTAGTGGCATCTGGGAGGTGTTTTAATTGTGTTGTGGTGAATGCTTAGTACTGCCTGGAGTATGATTTCCACGCCACAACAGTTCCAAAGTTTGATGCAGGAAAATCTGCTGGTCTCCTCCCAATGTTTGTTCACAAGGAAGAAGACCTTCTTAACGCAAAGCTGATTAGTTTTTCATAACTCTTGCTTTTTTTAATTACATGTGCATCCTTTTGCTGAGTTTGTCAAGAAGTTTTTGTTCATGCCGGTTCTTGAGTAAATATGCTTTATAGTTTGTGTTCACCGGTCCTTTCATTCTTTTGCAAGTTTTCTTGATTCTATTCAAGCCAATTGGCACAACGGCGCACTATAGTGTGTACGTGGTGAATAGATATCGTGGGACCATTGACATCCTTGATTCACTTTCTTACGCTAATATGGAAACATCGCGAACGAGTTTCCACGGGGACTGCCAAAATATCGTGAGTGTTTCTTAGCCTGAACCTCCTTTCACATTCTCTTGTTTGACATGAAGTTTATTATGCCTTGTGTTGACAAAATATGTTGGTGTCTCTGTTTTGATAATACTGCTTGAACTGACTGTCATTTAGAAGTTGAACTTCTGCTATTTTGTTTAGGTGGATCTTATGCAAGTGTCGCTTTTTTATGTACCTGAACTTAACTATTTTGGTTAACATGTTTTTGACTTCATCTAATTTTGTTATTTCTGGCAGATGAAGAGATTTGTTGGGTTGCTCGAGGAGGTGTACGGCAAGGCTACATACAAGGCGAGCAAGCAGCCTAACTGGGTGACTATTGCAAAGAGGTCGACTTTCATTGATGTTCCGAAGCAGAAGAGTAATGGTTGTGGTTTCTTTGACGTGAAGTTCTGCTCTTCGTATGATGGTGATGAGGTTGTTGAAGATTTTGGTGATGTGGAAGTATGTTCTGTCTTTGTTCTTGTCTCATCATCCTTTGATTATTCTTGTGTGTTTTTGCTAAGACGCTCCTGCTGTGGTTTTAGATATCTGTTACTAAACCATCATTTTCACCTTTCTTTGTTTGCAGGCTGCTGCAGATGACTGGAAGGCTGAGTTCATGCACACTCTGATTTTTAGCGAGAAGAATGAAGTCGTGCGTTCAAAGCTCCCTAAAGAGATCCAGTCCTTTGGCCCGTGAATTCGTAGCATTAGTTTCATTGTAGATTTGATTTCATACAGATTTTTAGGTTTGATAATGATTGGAACAATTCCGTAATGATTTGGTTGTAAGAATGTTTTTAGTGATTTGTGTATCTATAGGTGCAGCACTATTACTTATGATATTGTGGACAAATGCATTTGGTGTGAAGAATGATTTGGCTTTGTGAATTTCAATGTACTGCGTCGTTTTTCAGTATCCATGTGTTGAATGTTTTTGCCCCAATAGATGCACCTGAACTTCTGCCTCGGTTTTTGGTTGAACTGCTTGATTTTTTTGTGTTGTTTATTTTTGGGCTCCCAACATATGATCGTAGACTTGAACTTCTGCTTTGAGATGTGGATGGGCTTTTGCGTAGAATCTATATTTGTTTTTTTGTGTTTTTTCAAGTGCGGACGTATTTCATATGTAAATCTGTGCAGAAATATTGTTGACGTTTCTTTATCTTTGTTGCATTGTACATGAACTTCTGCATGTATCCAAGCAGAACTTCACATTTGAACGCGTCGTCTTAGGCTTGCTAACCTTAGTTTATGCGGTGAAACTTTATTTTTTAAGCATATTCTTTTCCTACATCGATTTTACATACCAGAACTTCTTCTGTAAGCTGACATGAACTTCAAAACTGTATGATTATTTTGCTGGTTGCTCTTTCATGCAATACGGCACCAGCACATCACTTCCTGCCATAACATACCAGGACTTCTACAGTAATATTACATGAACTTCATAGTGTATGTTTTTCAATTTATTATTGCTTGCTCTTTCATGCAATACAACACCAGCACATCACTTCCTGCCATAACATACCAGGACTTCTACAGTAATATTACTTGAACTTCACAGTGTATGTTTTTCAATTTATTACTGCTTGCTCTTTCATGCAATACAACACCTGCACATCACTTCCTGCCATAACATACCAGGACTTCTGTAGTAATATTACTTGAACTTCATAGTGTATGTTTTTCAATTTATTACTGCTTGCTCTTTCATGCAATACAACACCAGCAGATCACTTCCTGCCATAACATACCAAGACTTCTGCAGTAATATTACTTGAACTTCACAGTGTATGTTACCAGGGGATGACATGATGTTCTGCACATTGACATGAAACAAGTTTGCATTGTGTTAATTGACCTATTCTAACTGTTCATGAGCCTTGCGCTCCTCCTAGGCTTTGGTGGTAGAGGTTTTTGCTTGACATGTACCTCTTCCTCTTCATCGTCCTCTTCCTCTTCATCGTCGCATTCCACTTCCTCTTCCTCTTCGTCTTCCTCTTCTTCAACGGTGTCTTCATCTTCGTCTTCCTCTTCATCTTCCACCACTTTCTTGTTGTTGGCTCTAGGTCTTGCTTTCCGTTTCTTCTCTGGCATTTTGCTTGTCTTTTCAGCATCTGCACGCTTCGGGCATGTTCTTGCATTATGTGGTTCATACTCCTTGCATATGCTACAAAGTCTGCTGCTTGCTTTCTTTGGGTGTGGTCCCTTCTTTTGTTCCTGAACTTTGGGCTGCTGTTTTTGAGATTTGGTTTGCTTGATCTCCTCAGCATTGTTTCTTTCCAATAGTGTTGGACAGGTTAGCTTGTTGTGTCCCGCAACCTAGTTGCACACACTACATTTCCTGTGTCCAAGTGGCACTCCGTTCTCATAGTGCACGACGACTCTTCCTGCAGGTGGTGCCTTCATTTGAGCTCTCTTGTCACTTTTCTTTGCTGCAGTAATTTTCTTCCTACCCTTTGTTTCAGAATACAACAAACATTTCATCGTCTCTTGCTGTTGCTGCTCCATTGATTGACCATCACCCTGCTTGCATTGGTTGGCTTCAGTGGTGGCATTGAGCATTTCAGCTGCATAATAATGAAGGTCATCTTCAATTTCAGCGTCCTCTTGAGCCATCCTTTCGTCAGCATCCGCTTGATTTGCTGAATGTATTGCATCAAGCTCTTCCACAAGCCTCTTGAGAATATAGTAGGCTCTGTCATATTGCTGGTCACATCTCATCGCTTTCTTGTTAACCATCAAATTCAGATGCAGCAAGATGTATTGCTTCGATAGCCTTGAGCTGCCATCCGATGCGGTTGTGTTGTAGTCCCGTGTATCAAAGGTTGGTTGTGATCTTGCAGTCTTTCTGTAACGTTTGAGGATATACTTGTTTGGAAATTTGTCAGGCTTGATGTAGTCCAGTATGTTCATGATGTGAAGGCAGAACAGGCCTGCATTTTTGTGATGAATGCAGAATACATAGTTTGTGAGCCAGCAATGAGTTTCATAAATTTTGATATGATACTACTAGTCTAGCTATTTAATGATCTTGTTTTTTCTCTCACATGTGTGTGTCCAGAGCTTGCATTCACACTCGTATATTTCCTTCTCTAGGTTAACTACAACCTGGAATTCATGCTTTGACCAGGAAAATCTTTCTCCATCATCATTTCCAGGCTTGTTGTGGTAGTACACAAGGTACTTAGTGGGCTTTGTTGTACGCTTTGCGCGAAATAGCGTGGCCTTTCTCATCCTATTCCTCATCTCAGTGTACACGGCTCTGGTGTACTTGATAGACATGTCTTCCTCGTAGCCGTAAGTTGTTTTTGTCACAGGATTGGTCTGCACATGTCAAAAAGTGAGATATTAGTCGAAGCAGAGTCATGGGTTTCATTTTTTAAATTCAAAGTGCACATGTTGAAGGTAAAACAAAAACATGATGGGGGTGTTTTGTACTTGTCATCATACCATGCTGGTCATTGTTTACTCATTCTCCTTCTGCATCCGAGTTTGTATGCAAGCATTGACCCGCCTAGCAAACTTGTGTAGGTTCTGGGTCCCCTTGACAAACCCTTTCTTTAGCACGTGGTTCATGCTCTCGCTTCGTTGTGTGGAAGTCATTCTAGCACAGAAAATGTTCTTGTAATATGCTGAAATCCACATCTTCCTATCACTCCAGAGCTGCATCATCATCTGGTCGTTCTCCAGGTTGTAGTTGTGCACGAGTTTAGCCCAGGCATCTTCAAACTCCGTTGGCATCAATGGCCAGTTTAATATAGCTGTGAACTCCTCTTTGAATGTTTTATACTTTTTGTACAACAACGCGAGGTATTCCCTGTACTTCTTCATGATGTGCCAACGGCATAGCTTGTGGACGGTGTTTGGAAATGATTGTGGTATAGCTTTCGCCATCGATGGGCATTGGTCTGCATGAATTAAAAAAATGAAACTTGATTCTTTTTTTGTACTGATGGTGAACTTATGTTGTACAAGTACTTGAACTACACATCTTGGTAGTATGGTATCTAAGAATTTCACATGTATTTTTTCTTTACAGCAGCGTTGCTAAACTTCTTTGGTATCAGTGCTTGAACTTCACAGTTAGTACTAGGACACACTAGTAGCGTCGCAATCAAAATTTTTCTTAAAGCATTGTTGTTGAACTTCTGTGGTGGCAGTGCTTGAACTTCACGTAAATAACTATATTTTTCTGAACATGCTACATATATTTATCTTACAGCTTTGTCCTTGAACTTCTATGATTCATGTATTTGAACTCCACATTCATAACTAATTTTTTTCTAAGCATGTGACAGATAATTTTTCTTTCTTGTACTACTAGTTGGACTTCTATGCTTACAGTGGTTGAACTGCATTCTTTACATTATTTTCAGACAAAACCAATGTACCCAACCAACACAGACCCATAGACTGAAAAAGATGATGAAACTTGAGGAGTTTTTTTTGAACTCACCTATTAGAATGCAAGTTGGGTGCTTGTTGTTCATGCACCATAGAAATGTATAGAACAGCCACTTGAATGACTTTGCATCTTCGTCTCTTATCAGGGCAACATCAAATATCGTTGACTGCAAGTGATGGTTTGTTCCAACAAACACTCCCAGGGGCATATGAAATCTGTTGGTCTTGTAAGTCGTGTCAAATGTTACACAATCGCCGAAGTCTTGATAGGCTCCTCGGCAGCTTGCATTGGACCAGAAAATGTTTTTAATTGACTTTTCCTTGTCCACTTGGATGTCATAGAAAAACTCATCATTTATTGCCTTCATGTCTTTGAAGAATGAAACAAGTTTCAATACATCATCCAAATCATCTTTCCTTGCATTCATGGCTTTCCTGCAAATCACATGCAAACATGCATTTGTTTATTTTTTGCTAGCAAAGGGCTGTGAGCTAGGATGCTATTTTACATTGCAGTATGTGTGTGTTTGAATACTTACTGGTTTAGCAGGTCTCGTCCGGTCATGCTTAGGAAGTAGCTTCCATCTTCATTTTCAGATAGCATGGACATGATTGTTGTGTGCTTGACATCATGGTACTATAGGAGCTTTACGTACTCCAAAATAGTGGGGTCATAATTCTTGTGTGAGTGCAAAAATACCAGCATGTCATCAGTTTGCATGAGCTAGTGATTATGATTGTACTCAATGTCCACTGCCACGCATGTGCCATCCTCCTCCACCTTCACCCTCATTCTTGCATTGCAGCCCGTCCTCTACGATGTTTTGTTTTGCTTCTTGTTGGCCTCTAAAACAGAAGATGTGTGTATCCCTTGGAAGGCGCAAACAAAATACTTGTGGTTGTCATTTCCACCCGTCTTCCTGATTCCAAAACCAGCGTGTCTGGCGTATCTGTTATAAAATTCCCTTGCTTTCTCTACATCTTTGAATCACATCTTTAGTCTTGGTATTAGATAATCCGGTAGATCTGGCGTCTGCAGAAAAAGAAAAAATAATAATCCAAACAACACCTTAAAATGCAGTTTATGAACTTGTTATGCTGGAGGGAGAAGAAAATGTGCAGATAATACAAGATGCGTATATAAATATTTTTTGTTTCACTTATGTGCGTGTATGATCGCAACTCCGCCGGTGTCAGCTGCTGTCCCTCTGGGATGGGGCATGGCGGAGTAATCATAGCAGGATACAGCAGTGGATCACGAGGAGGAAGGAGGGCTGAAGATGGCCTCTCTCTTGTTTGCGTCCTTTTTGCTTGAGGTGGTTGTGGAGGTAGTGTGCAGTAGCAGCAGGATCTACCTTATGCCCCGTAGAATTCTAACCTGTAGCAGCAGCAGCAGGATCAAACGGTGGTAGTGTGCAGATCACTCTCCTCCGTGTGTGTGTTGCTGTTGGATTTGTCTTGGGATCCGGTTTAGTTGCTTTGCTTTGGCATTGATGATGCACACCAGGATAACCTCCAGAGTTACACGTAGGACTTGAGCTAACCCCCTCCTCCATCGGCGTGCTTGGGAGACTGCTGGTGGATACAAAGAATCCGCGGGGGATTTCTGGCGTCACCCAATCAGGTGGAGGCGCAAACCTGTGCGGATAGGGCTGTGACCCAGCATCTTGGAAGTATCCGTGTGTTTCGGGTGTCATCCATTTTTGGTCTGGAGCAGGTTGGTAATGCTGTTGGTGTGTTTGAGGTGTGACCCATTGAGGGGGTGGTGCAACGCGGACATGCTTTGGATTGTGTACTTGCTGCTGGGAACTTCTAAGCTTCTTCATGCGTCTCTCGTCTTGCTGACATAAAAGAAAAAAATGTCTATTAGCACACAAGTTATATCTGCATATACCTTTGTAACTGAACTTAGCATTATTCATAGCCTGAAGTTCTCATATAAAAGAGGTGAGAGCCATCACACTATGCACTGAGCTAAGCATCTGCCAATGCCTTTGTACCTGAACTGAGCACCCTTCATAGAATGAACTTCACATCATGTTTTTTAATTCTACAATATTTTATTACTTATATGTACCTGAACTGAGCACTCTCCACAACCTGAACTTCTTGTTTTTCAAGGGTAAGTACTGTCTACAGTTAAAAAACCTGAACCTTCATGAGTTTTTGAATGGTTGGACTGCTAGTGCATACCAACCTGACCTTCATGTCATATCACATGCATGTTCTATTTTCCTGTTATTTTTTTTGCATAGAACCAGACACATACCAACCTGCAACCTGAACTCTAGCACACTTACTAGTTGAACTTCACATGGCTTTTGCACATGTGAATGTGAATGCATGCAGATTTTATAGTGTTTGTAGCCTGGACTAAGGCTCGCATACTACCTGAACTTCAGATGCCTGTAAGCAGGCAGGCAGATTTTACAATGCTATTCTGTAGCCTGGACTGAGGCTCATACACTACCAGAACTTCACACGTTTGTAAGCAGGCAGGCAGATTTTAAAAAAGCTTTTGTAGCCTGGACTGATGCTCACACACCACCTAAACTTCACATAGCTATAAGCAAATAACAAACTGAAGGAAGGATGAAGTTCAACCATACCCTGGCTAGAAGGTCGGCCAACCTTTTTCCAGCAGCTGATAGGCCACCTTGAGAACAATTCGTCGTGGAGGTATGAGAGGAATTCAATGGCAATCCATGTCTTGCAGAGGGCACGAAGTTCATCTGCACAAAGCAAGAAGGTCAGAGAAGGCAAGATTGAAGAAGAAGGCAAAATTGTGAGGAAGTTCATGTACTGTTGCCGCTGAATTTGAGGTCGCAGCAGATGCCGCCTCCGCGGAGGAGTTGCTCCATTGGTCGCGCTGCTCGCCGTAGCTTGCGTTGGGCCGGTCATCTGGTCTGCCAAGGCTTCAAGCGGTGGTGATGGGACGAGGATGCGGCTTCCCGAAGTCCATGGCGGCTTCGCCGCGTCCAGGCGACGCGGGCTCCCTCGCGCCGGCGTCCACCGTCGCTCGCTCGCCCGCGCTGGTGGCCGGCCAGGAGCTGGATACGGAGGGGAGGCGGAGGACCCGGCCGGCCAGGAGCTGGGGAAGGAGGGGAGGCGGCGGATCTGACCGGCCAGGAGCTGTAGACGGGGCGGGGGAGGTGGCGGATCCGGTGAAGATGGGCGGCGAGGAGGGGAGGAGGTCGGGGATCGAGTGGAGGAGCGGCGAGGAGGGGGTGGGTCGGCTCGGGATCGGGGGATCAGGTGGATCCTGTCGGGGCGGCTCGGGATCAGGTGAGATGCTGTCTTGTTGGGCTGGCAGTTCAGGGAAGTTCGGGAGGGGTCCATCAGGCCCTATATAGGGGCTGCTGTGATCCAAATAACTATTCTCATCCTGGGAATAGAATAGTGACGTCCTATATATATATAATTGTGTGTCGTGTCTGGGTCTAATACTTCCTATACGGTGGGTAACGCCACCACCATAATAACTTCGAAGGATTTCATGTGGCGTCATAATTGCATAGTCTTCGCATTTGATTTTTTTTCAACATTATTTTAACTTCAAGGTTTATCTTCACAATGTTGTATATATATATATATATTCTGTCCTCTACAGCATTCACTTATAGATATGTCTTCATGCTTGAATCTTTCTTGATCTAAGTGAATGTGATCGGTCCCTAACCCCTCTGTGCTTCTATCTCAAATTCTATCTATCCAAATCGTATGCATTCTATTGAAACCTGTCGATTGTCTTCTCTGAATCTTTGTCAGTAGAAGACAAAGTGATAAAAGTTTAAAACGGTTTTAATTCCATATCATGTTTGCCTGAGTACCGGAGAAGCCGGAACGACCACCCGACAATCCAGGCATGCGTGGAAACATGGATCAACTCCCAATGAGTTGCATGCAAGCCACGTGTCCTTCAGATGTGAACCGCCAGGGGCACCTGCGTAATTATGTTGTGGTGTCCCTTTCCTTATAAATACATGACTCACTGCGGTCATTATCTTTTCTTCCACCTCGTCACCTCACACAAACCCTAGCGCCTCCGCTAGCTTGCGTCGACGCCGGAGACGAAGCGCTTAGCTGCCACGACTTCTTCGACACCGTCCTCACGCTGGCCGCGGACCTCGTCTTCTCCGCCGCCCTGTAGGTATCTTCCGCCGCCAAGTTAGGGCACGGAAGATTGAACTGCTTGGCCTCTCTATCTTTGACCTCGTCTAGCAGTTCGTAAGCGGTATATAAAACCTACTTTTTACTACCTTTTTTGATCCGTCAAATCCATCCACTTCAACCGAAAGTGGTTTCTCTACTTCCAAATCTGGATTTTCCTTTGTCTGCATCTCATATCATGCCAAGTATATTCACTTATGCTTCATAAATAGTTAGATTCCTCACTTGTACTTATTCATGGATTCGTACAAATCTGGAACCGACTCTCTTCAAATAAGTGAATATCTTCGCGCTATGAGGTCAATGTCTTCAAACTGATTTACCTTCAAAATCTTCTAAGAATGCATATGACCTCTTCCCCTTCCCTCGCACCTTAATGCTATCACATGTACATGTCCGTGGGAGAATCCCTTGGTTCTCATAGTCTGCATTCATTTGCAGAGTTCTTGAAGCGTCACATCAACTCTCCTAAAGCCAGTTCCTGTCTGACAAGCAAAAGGAAGCCACTCACAGTTCTGAAGCCTTTCAGTTTGAATCTCATGGCAACTGAAAAATCTGTCAGGAAGGGCGGCAGGCAGCGTTGTGGGGATACAACTAAGGATTTACCTCCTAATCTGTTTGAAATGTATAAGACAGACCCAGAGGAAACCTACAGCGAGCGCAAGACCCGAAACCAATGGATTCGAAGATATTGGGCTGAGGAATGGTACAAATACAGATTTGCACTGCTGAATATGCTGAAAAGAACACCATCAAGGGCCCCTGGGGAGATATTCTATACAGAAATCTGCAGCCCAAGTCCAAGTCTGAAGACATTGCTCAAGACTTCTACCCTTGCATGTTCTAAGGGCCACAGCCAGAGAATGCCAACCCATCATCACTATTATGATGTCGCGATGACAATCTCTTCAAGCGCAATTATCAATTTGCCAAGGAGTCTGCTGTCAAGAACAAGAAGGACCTGGGACTCGACTTCAACCCTGGTCCATCTGCTCCAAGGGTTGATGGCACCCGTGATGCCAATCCAAATGTCATTGGACCCTTCTACAACCTCGATGGCCTTCTCACTCACATAGCTGTACAGGGGGCCACCGTGGAGCACTCAGCTGATGACACAGATTCTGACGAAGCACCAGCTCCACCAAAGACGCAGAAGAAGAAGAAGAAGACAAAGGCTACGAATCCCTCTTTCCCGCCAAAAGCTTCGCGTGTGAAGCCATTGGCAACTGCACCTCCTAAACCCAGTGTGCAATCTGAAGATCTTTCTCGTGTCTCACAGAAGACGAAGAAGCCCAAGAAGAAACCCATGAAGATTTCTGGGCATGAATTGACTTCAGCTATCGTTCTCAGGAATGAGGAAAACACCATTGAACTGTCAAGTGACGAAGACTTTGGTGATGAAGGCCTTGAGATGCTAATCAAGAGCAAGCAAGAGGCTGAGATCTTCAACGATCTGCCCCTCTTTGATGTGGATATACTAAACAATTTCATTGATGAGTGGTTTGACAACCCGAGCATTAGCATTGATGATCTCCAGCTTCCTGTGGACATTAGGGTAACCTTCCATGGAGCCATTGCCAATGAAGTGGCCCTGGCTCAGAAAATTGTCGAGCTGAAAAACAAGATTGATTATGAGAAGGCATGGTTCAAGAAGAACGTGGCAAAGCTCAGCGTGGCTGATGTTCAAAGCTTCAAGAAGATGTTGCATCAGCTCAAGGAACAGTTTCACAAGAAGCGTGAAGAAGCCAAAGGCTCATGAGAGCGGATGAAATACTTTGCAAAGAAATGTGTTCAAGAACACAATGAGGCTGAGAAGCGCAAGGCTCTTGGCGTCCTAGCATTGACCCCAAGATGGCTGCCAAACAAAAGAAGAAGCCTGCTGCGGTCCGAACTGAAGCACCAAGGTAGGAAGAACCTTGTATTGTATTCCCTGCCAGCATGATAGGCTCGAATCCTAAGGTCCCCTCAGCGGCTTCAGAACTAAAGAAGACAAGGGCAGCTGAAGCCAAAGCCAAGAAGCGCAAGCACAAGAATGCTTCTGATGATGCACCATCAAAGAAGAAATTGAAGAAGTATTTAAAGAAAGAGCATGCTGTGGCCTCTGAGCCCCTTGCGGTTGAGCCCATTTCTGGTGCCCGTCCGGTCTCCACCAACCAAGAGCGTAAACTTGTGATCCACGAGCCTTCTTTCACAAAGGCTCCTGAAGATGAAGAAGTTCCAGCTATTGACCCCATCATAGCTGACGACATTGGTCATGTAGACAATGTTGAAGATGATGAAGTCCTTCCTCAACTCGAGCATCAACTGGTATCATCGCCTATTCTTATGAACAACGAACTCATCAGCATTGGTCGTCCTTTGACGCCAATTTCTCAGGATTTTCGTGGGCAGATCGCCCTCAAGAAGACACCCCCATTCATGAAGACACACCCAGAACTGCAACACCTCAAGTCACCACTCCGGTGCTTGAAGATGATAGCTACATCGTACAGACCACTCCATCTCCACAGGCGTCACCCGCTTTCCGCAGGCTTCACAAAGGCCCCAGGCCACAGGTCACCATGTCGAGCATTCCAGAAGGGGAAGTCCAACATAGCTCAGTAGCACGTCAAGTGTTTCCTGAAGCCACCCCAACTATGAATGTCTCTGAGTCTGAAGCAAAAGTTGTTGAAGACATTCCGGCTGTATCAGCCGATGAAAATCAAGAAACAAGAGAAGAAGAAGAAGAAGAAGAAAGAGTTGCTACACCCCCTCCTACCGAACCAGTCATTCTCGGGGAGAATGAGTCTGTGCCCGACCCTCCTCTCATTGAACAGACGGAGGTTGAAACTACCGAGGCGGACACAAACACTGATGCTGAAGCCAATGACACTGTCATGGCTGAAGACCATGTGGCGCCTGAAGCTAATATGGCATGTGAAGCCAATGTGGAATCTGAATCTCATGTGATGCCTGAAGCTCAAGTACATCCTGAAGCCACTGTGCATGCTGAATCCACTGTTCCATCTTCAGGGCCTCACACAATTGAACGGGCCTTTGATCATGGACAGCTGGTCACTATGAAATGGCCTGTCATGGTGCCTCCCACTTCTCCTGGACCTCAATATGACTATCATGTGGAGCAGAGGCCCTAGGTTCAGAAGCCAAAGCCCAGGCTGTCAAGGCTTCCAGGTGTTGCAACCTCCCCAGGATCGTTCAGTGTGAACAGCTTCAGGGCACACAATACTTTCTTTGACAGTGCCAAGAATCCATACTCAAAGCCAAAGATCTCTTCTGATCGCTTCTGGAGCTATCAGCAGCGCAGCTACTACTCATGCATCCTATACAATCAAGAGCGAATCTTTCAACACATGCGTCTTGATTGTGAAGCCATTGCTGGGCTAGCCTGTCTGGAAGAAGCCCTTGATTGCTTCAGGGAGGTTGGTCTTCTACACTTCATCACTGATAAGGAGCACTGGAATGAAGAGCTCTTGCTGCAGTTCTATACCACTCTTCACATTCGTGGCTACAACAGGGATCCGAAGACATGGATCTTTGAGTGGATGTCAGGCGATGTGCATCATGAAGCCAAAGCTCAAGACATTATTGAGCTTACTTCCCTGCCCACTCCAGGTGACTTGTGTGAACCTGGTTGTCAGCTTCACAATAATGAACTGCAGAGTATCTTTTAGCGGCCTGAACCAAATATGAGTCAGATGCTCAGCATGATGAAGCCATTGCCTCAAGATGTTTAATATACCAAGGAATTCTTCGTGAAGGACCTCGAGTACTTGCCCCGCACAGTCTATCACATTCTGAGGCGTACTCTATGGCCGATCAAGGGATACACTAATGAAGCCAAACTTGAAGGACCATGAAGACTTTGGTGTTTTACATCATCAATGACATCACATTCAACTCCCAGGATTTCTTCATCATACAATTGTTGCATCTTGGATTGATCTGTTTGGCCTAAAGTTTCATGCTCCATGGGTGATGCGCCTAGTGAAGCTCCACTCCTCTATTGACTATTAGCCCTCGGCGTGCAACCATCTTGTATTTCTGCCTGAGGTTGATCTGTCTGTTGAAGCCATCTACCCAGAGCCTACCAAGGAGCCACTATATCTTCACAATATTGATCATCAAAGCTTCACACATCCCATAGAAGGGATTCATGTTCCAAATGCTGCTACCCCTGCTTATCCTCTGGCTAGCAATATGCGTGTGCCCCATCGTGCAAACACCGAAGCCACTAATAGTACGATTGCCCAAAGGCCTTAGAAGCGTTCTCGTGTTCTCAATAACCGAGAGCTTATTGTTACCTTACATCAGAAGCAAGATAAGCATCACGACTGGCTTAAGTGTCAGATGCAGAGTATCTTGGTGGACGTCAATCACATCAGAAACTTAGCCACCAAGAACTCATTCGTTGCCCATGAAACCTGTCGACGGTCTTGGAAGAGTCTCACACTCCTATGCCCTGAAGATCTTCGCGAAGATGGCTTCACATTGGGCTTCAAATTTGATTCCAGGCCTCCATAGAATGCAAGCTGGCATCGGACTCCCTCCAGAGAAGACTCTGAGTATTCAGCTTCAGCTACAACTGTTGTTGCGAGAGTCGTCGATGAAGACGACGACGCCACTTCACCAACCATGGCTTCACTGCATCTCGACACTGCACCAGGCCCTTCTGTACCACCGAACTCCAACATCGACCCTGCACCTACATCTACTCCTGATGGGGACGAGTAGATACTCTATGTCTTCAAACCTTTTTGGTCATTACTGACAAAAGGGGGAGAAGCACATGAGTTGATAGTCTTCAAGCGGGTCCTTATGGGTGGTTGCCCTACTTTTGCCAAGTGTTTACAACTCTCGTCTTTTGATACATTTGGTTCTTTGGGTTGTAACACTTAAACTCGATGGTCGTCTGCTACTTTTTCTGCTACTCTGTGATGCGATGATAAATTCCGCATGAAGTCATTCCGCATACGCCCATTTTTCATTATGCATGTCATTATCTTCATTATATCTTTATATGCATGATGAATTGCCTTCATAAGTTGAAGAGGATCTCCACAAAGTAAAACCTGCCATGTGCATTTGCATTCAAAAGCAAACTACTTATATGCACATCTTCAGGGGGAGCCTTTTTCTACTCATGAAGACAATGCCGTAATTCTCAACTTTTACATACTTTATCCTCGTTGAAAACTTCAACCAATTTTTCGTCAATCACCAAAAGGGGGGAGATTGTAAGTGCATCTAGTGCCACCCTGTCGGATTTCGGGTTCCGACAGACCCTTGAGGTTCAAACACTAGGGTGCGCACGGAGATTTCGCCTCCTACCTACCTGCACCCCTCCTCCTCGCTATGATCTAAGCTATGGAAAGAACAACAAAAGAGACACAGGGTTTATACTGGTTCGGGCCACCGTTGTGGTGTAATACCCTACTCCAGTCTGTGGTGTGGTGGATTGCCTCTTGGGCTGATGATGATGAACAATACAAGGAAGAACAGCCTCGCGAGGGTCTGCTCTTGGCTGGGGCAATGAACTGCTGGGAGGAGTTCAGTCACCCTTCTCTCTCTCTCTGATTCTCTAATTCTTGATTCTTTTCATTCTCCTTTCTCTCTGCCCTCTGATTCTCATTCTCCCGATCCCCCTTTGCCCTGTGGGTGGCTGGTCCTACTTATAGAGGCCCTGGTCCTCTTCCCAAATATCAAGCGGGAAGGGAGCCAACACTGGCGGGCTAATTTGAAGGGGGACAGCTAGTACCAGCTATCTTGACAAAAGTAGTCTTCGCCTGCACAAAGCTCTGGTAGTGACGCCGTCTTGGGCTCCATGATGACCTCCGTCTTGCAGTCCTCCTGGTCTTGGTCTTGTTGCACCGAAATGGCAACCTTTCCCTGATGCCTCGGTACTCCGCGGCTGCGCTTGCTCCCTTTGCACCAAAGAGGAAAGGAGGACACTGCGCGGGCTAGCGCCTGCCTGGCGCCCTTGGTCGTCATGGCTTGCGTCACGGGAACCTCATGAGGTACCCCGCCTTGATCTCTCCGCCTCCTCGCGAGCCAGCCTGGTGAGGCCGTGCCTGAGGAAGCTCCGCGCCGTCCGCCCCGCGAGGCTTGGCCCCTCGCGAGGGTCTTGGGTCTGTGTTGGTGAAGATGGGCCGTGCTGGGCCCCCTTTGAGCCACGCCGCAGGCCGTAGGCAGGCAAGTCTGGGGACCCCCGTTCCCAGAACACCGACAGTAGCCCCCGAGCCCAAGGCGCGCCTGGACTTGGCCGTGCAGGGAGGCGGAAGGGCAAGAGCGAAGCGCCGCGGGCCCTAACAGCCTGCGGCCTTGGGCGCCGCGTGGCGGTTGATTGGACGTGGGCGCCTTAGCAACCGTGCGAGTTGATAAAGGTGCGGCATCTGCCTTTGCTTTCCTTTTTGCTTTCTCCGGTTGCTGCTCAGATCCCCTTTCTTGCGCCTCTCCTTTCTTCCTCCAAAATTTCTAGATCTACTCCGACCGCGTGACCTAGGAAGCCATGGCGCCTCGTCAGCCCCCGGCCGTAGCTTGGTACTCGTCTGCCCTGGACTCGCCGAACGTGTCGGAGGCGAGCCTCGCCCGGTTGCGCCGGATGGCGGCGGCGCGGGGCATCGACGGGGCGAAGGTGTTCAAGGCCGGCTCCGCCACCCCTGAGGGTTAAGGGAGCACCTTCTATCCATTCTTCGTAAGTGTCATTGCTGCTGGCCTAGTGCCTCCCTTCCTGGTTCGCACTCTTGAAGATGTTGCCCTTGGCCTTGGCCCCATGGCCGAGGCCGAGGCGCGTGTCCTGTCTTCTGCAGTGCTGACTCGGGTCCTCACCCACATCTACCTTCACGATCCCGGCATCGACCTCGACGGCCTGCTGGAGCCAGTAAGCAGCGAGCGTGCCGCTGCCGCTGCCGAGGCCGTGAAGGGTCGCGTGGAGGCTCTGCTGGGGAAGTTCCGGGCCTTCAGCACCAAGCCGAAGCAAGGCGCTGCCGACCCCACTGCTCCATGAGGCGCACCCACTCCACGCTGCTCCACTGCCGACAAGTGACTCCGTTGTGGCTCTTGTCCTGCCTTTAATTCCTGCACATGTATCATGCCTCGGGGAGGCGTTTAAACTTGCGTTTGGCATTGAGACAACAGTGTGGACTGTGATATTTGCATTTGAATTCCTTGAAATTTGCGCTTTTCCTTCCTACTTGCTTATGTTCTACACCGGCAGAGCCCGGCCCCGCGCATACCTCACCCAGCGTTAGTCCCGACCAGAAACCAGGACGGGGCCAAGGAGTGAGGGGCTACATGACAAGTTAGGCTCCTGAGTCGCGATGCTCAGGAGTCCCCCTTGGCGCACGAACAGCAAGTAGGAAGGTGTGATGTGGGTGGATCTACCGTTCTATGTCTGCAGAGCCCGGCCGCGCGCATACCTCAACCGTCGTTAGC
This sequence comes from Triticum dicoccoides, assembly GCF_002162155.2. Lineage (NCBI taxonomy): Eukaryota > Viridiplantae > Streptophyta > Magnoliopsida > Poales > Poaceae > Triticum > Triticum dicoccoides. The sequence goes on along the minus strand of NC_041392.1, from coordinate 242,365,443 downwards.
CTTTTGGAACTAAGGAGTGAGGGGCTACGCGACTAGTTAGGCTCCTGAGTCGCGATGCTCAGGAGTCCCCCTTGACGCTCAAACGGCCTTTGTACCTTGGCTCCGCTCGGGGAGAGACACACGACGAACCAGGCCCAAGGAGGGCCTGGCTGGGCGGCGTGCGTCTGGGCATGACCCAGGCGCAGCCCCCGTGCCCAGCCCCCTCGCGCGGCACTCCCGAGGGGAGGCGTTACAATGAGGCTAGACACTAAGCTCTGGGCTCCCTGAGGTTGATGCGGCCCGGGGGCCACCCTCAGTTGTTTATCACCAGCGCGGAGCATAGCGCTTCCGTATGTGTACAAGCATAGCCGCTCCTCAGCAGTGTCGTCAGCCAGCACGGAGCATGGTGCTTCCACTGGTACGTGGGAGGGGGCCCCCCTCTGGGAGGAGCCCCCGGGGCGTGTACAGCCCCGCCCTGAGACGTGGCTGGCAGGGTAGGGCCTGGCGAGGTGTATCTGGGCACCCGTGGGCCAGTGCGGGACTCATGGGGCCCTACCTCTAGGCGGGTTGCGCCTGGCACTGGGCCTTGTCTTGTGATGTGTCCCTGCAAATTTGGTTAGATGCCGGCACTCTATGTCCTCGGGTCCCGGCCCTCGAGCTGGTCTCAGCCGTCGCTGGTATGCCAGGTCACGATGCCGTGGACAAGGCCAGAGGGTGAGGGCTGGAGAGCCAGTAAGCCCTGAGTTGCGATGCTCAGGTACCCCCCCTTTAACGTGCAAGTGGTCGGCATGGAGAAGAAGAGGTGCCGTGGACCGGCATGAAATAATCAAGCATGCTGGGTATAACGCATAACCAGAAATAAATGCAGATGAGATACATGCCGCTGGGTCTGGCCCGAGCGACTTGGGGATGATGCAGCCCGAGGGGCGCCCCCAACAAGGTAAGCTAACAACATGAAATAAAAGGGATACATGCCGCAGGGACGGGCCCACGCGGCCTGGGAATAATGCAGCCCTGGGGGGCGCTCCCAGCTGGAAGTGAAACTTGAAAGATGTCACATGATGACGTTGAGGATGAAGGGGTGTTGGTGTAGCAGACTCGGTGGGCTGCGGAAGCCGATCCTCACGAGCCCCCAGGCCCGGGGGCCTCGGGAGGCTCCGGAGGTGCTGGCGGCTCCCCGCGGACCATCTCCATCTCCGCCAGGGCTGCGGAACGCCTGGCCTCTTGTGCCTCCATGATGCCCCTCATGAGGCGCTGGTACGTGGCAGCCGCGTTCGGCAAGCCGTAAGGCATGCGAACGTAGCTGTGGGGTGGACCTCCGCAGCACCCCACTCGCAAGGCCAGAGGCGCTCCAGAGAGGCGACTCGGCTGAGCCCTGGTATGTCGATGCAGATGCGCAGCCCACCATCCTCGCCTGGATGGGGAGCCACTGCTGGTAGACGGCGGCCGCCTTTCATGACCCTTGACTCCTGTAGCTCCTGAATGGCCTTGCTGACGAACTCCTGAGGGTCTGGCTCTCCTTGCCTTGCTCCTTCTTGAGGGAAACGTGCTTCGAAACACGCCTCCATGTGGTGCCCAAGCGCCTCCCTCGTGACCCTAGCCAGGTCGGCGGCCCTCCAGGGGAGAGCCCCCGAGCCCTGCCTGAGGAGGGCGCCGGGCGCTCTTTCCTATGCGATGGAAGGAGGTTCCCCCTGGGCAGGCACGGGCCCAGAGGGACCTGCCTCCTGAGGGGCCGGGCCGGACAATGTCTTCTTCTTGAGGGCGATCTCGGAAAGCCTCCTGCTTCTGCGATCCGGGTCTTCCAGTGACGCGGCCTAAAAGGCTCGTTCCAGGGAACACACGGCGTCCTTCTCTTCACAGGGCACCGTGATGACTCCGCCACTTCCTGGCATCTTGAGGACGTTGTAGCCGTGGTGAGTTACGGCCATGAACTTGGCCAGCGCCGGGTACCCAAGGATGGCGTTGTACGGCAGGCGAATGTGAGCGACGTCGAAGTCGATGAGCTCGGTGCGGTAGTTGTCGCGTGCCCCGAAGGTGACAGGGAGGCAGACCTGCCCAATCAGGACCGTGGAGCCGTCGGTGATTCCGTAGAAGGGCTTGGTTGGCTGAAGCTGGCTGTAGGGCACTTGGAGATTGTTGAATGTTTCCACGGAGAGGACGTTGAGCCCTTCCCTGCCATCGATGAGGGTCCTGGTGACCACCACGTTGCTGATGATTGGGGAACAAAGCATTGGGAGGACTCCGGCTGTAGCCGCACACTTGAGCTGATCTGCTGAGCTGAACGTGATGGCGCACGCCGACCACCTGAGAGGGCGCGTGGCTTCAAGCCTGGGGAGGACTGCATTCACTTTGCGAGCGAACTACTTGAAGATGCGTTGAGAGGCTGGGGCCTGAGCCCCGCCCAGGATGCAGGCGATCGCGCGCGGCTCCTGGAAGCCGCCAGCCCCCTCGTCTTGGTGGCGATCCTCGTTTCTCCTTGGCAGCGGCGGCGGCGGAGGGAGGCCTGCGTTGCCTTGCGGGCGATCCTCGCGAGGCTGATCCCTCCAGTCTCCCTCGCGAGGCGGGTCTTGCCAGCGATCCTCGCAAGGTTGATCGCGCCACCCTTGGCGCGGGCCACGGTCTTCCCAGCGTCATGCGTTCCTTCCTCCTCCACGACCGTAGACCCGGTCACCGCGGTCGGGGCGACGGCCGATCCTTCCTTCCTGCACGGCTCGGAGGTCTTGACATTCGTTGGTGTTGTGGGTGTGGAGGTCGTGGTACACACAGTACCGGCTGCCCTTGGAAGGTTCGGGCTGATCTCTGCCCCGCTTGGTGTCTGGTTCTGCTGCGAGCACGGCAGCCCCCTTGCGCTTCACATCCTTGGCCTTGGGCTTCTTCTCTTCTGGGTCTGCGGCAGGCAACTCGAGGAGGGAGAGACGCCCTTCCTCAGCCCTGGCGCACTTGGTTGCCAAGTTGAATAGCTCCAAGGAAGTGCACAGGTCTTCATGCATCGCCAACTCCTCCTTCATCTTGACATCACACATGCCGTCGGAGAAGGCTAAGATGATGGCCTCCTTAGTCACCTTGGGAATCATGAGGCGTGCGTTGTTGAAGCGCTGGATGTACTTCTGCAGGGTCTCCCCGGGTTGTTGCTTGATGCGGCGCATGTCACTCACGGCGGGTGGCCGGTCGCGAGTACCTTGGAAGTTGGCGATGAAGCGGGTGCGCATCTCGTCCCGGGAGGACATCGTGCCTGGAGCCAGGTTCAGGAGCCAGGTGCGGGCCCCGTCCTTGAGTGCCATGGGAAACCAGTTCGCCATGACCTTCTCGTCTCCGTTAGCAGCTTCGATGCCCAGCTCATAGAACTGGAGGAACTCCGCAGGGTCAGTTGTGTCGTCGTAACGAGGAGGCAGGTCTGGCTTGAACTTGTCGGGCCACGCGATGCTGCGTAGCTCGGTGGTGAAGGCACGGCAGCCTGCTGTGGCCACGGGAGGCCTTGGGTGACGGAGAGCTTGGTCTTGCATGTCCCCACGCGCTGCAGCTGGGTCTTGACGTGCGGGAGCAGGAGCATGGTCGCGACGTGCTGGAGCAGGGAGCGTCCGGGCAGCTTCTTGCGGGCGAGGGACTTCCTGGCAGCTCTGCTCTTGCTGCGCTGGCACCTGACGGAGCGGGTTCCGCCCAGGGGCCACGCGCCTTGGAGCCATGGCGCCTTCTTGAGGAGGAGGCGGCCGGGGCGCCGCCGGAGCTTCGTCGCCCGCGCGGGGCGGGGTGCGATGCAGCGGAACGGACGGCACAGGAGAGCCCCCTGCGGCGCGGACGAGCTCGGCGACGCGGTCGAGCCATTCTTCGTAGACGTTGTTGACGGGACGGTAGCGCAGGAGCTCGTTTGCCATGATGAGCGCAGCCCGAGCCTCCATGGTGCGCGGAGCGCGCGGGACGAAGAACCAGCTGGGGTGAGCGAGGGAGTTGTGGTGCGGCCGTCTTGCCGCACGGACGGATGTTGAGACGATGCTTGCTGCTCGTCCCCCGCCGGGCCGATGGCGGCGTTGACGGCAGGTGACGGGGAACGGCGAGGACGCCCGCCGACAGGAGCCGTCTGGGCGACGCGGGAAGCGAGAGAGGCCCGGCGCTCGGCGCGGGCCCAACGAGTGTCAGACATGGGCGTGATGGTCGGAGGAGAACGGGGTGGTGGAAGATGAATTCCGGCGCACCCCTACCTGGCGCGCCAAATGTTGGATTTCGGGTTCCGGCAGACCCTTGAGGTTCGAACACTGGGGTGCGTGCGGAGATTTCGCCTCCTACCTACCTGCACCCCTCCGCCTCGCTAAGATCTAAGCTATGGAAAGAACAACACAAGAGACACAGGGTTTATACTGGTTCAGGCCACCGTTGTGGTGTAATACCCTACTCCAGTGTGTGGCGTGGTGGATTGCCTCTTGGGCTGATGATGATGAACAATACAAAGAAGAACAGCCTCGCGAGGGTCTGCTCTTGGCTGGGGCGATGAACTGCTGGGAGGAGTTCAGTCACCCTTCTCTCTCTCTCTCTCTCTCTCTCTCTCTCTCTCTCTGATTCTCTAATTCTTGATTCTTTTCATTCTCCTTTCTCTCTGCCCTCTGATTCTCATTCTCCCGATCCCCCTTTGCCCTGTGGGTGGCTGGTCCTATTTATAGAGGCCCTGGTCCTCTTCCCAAATATCGAGTGGGAGGGGAGCCAACAATGGCGGGCTAATTTGAAGGGGGACAGCTAGTCCCAGCTATCCTGACAAAAGTAGTCTTCGCCTGCACAAAGCTCTGGTGGTGACGCCGTCTTGGGCTCCACGATGACCTCCGTCTTGCAGTCCCCCTGGTCTTGGTCTTGTTGCACCGAAATGGCAACCTTTGCCTGATGCCTCGGTACTCCACGGCTGCGCTTGCTCCCTTTGCACCAAAGAGGAAAGGAAGACACTGCGCGGGCTGGCGCCCGCCTGGCGCCCTTGGTCGTCATGGCTTGCGTCACGGGCACCTCATGAGGTACCCCGCCTTGATCTCCCCTCCTCCTCGCGAGCCAGCCTGGTGAGGCCGTGCGTGAGGAAGCTCCACGCCATCCGCCCCGCGAGGCTTGGCCCCTCGCGAGGGTCTTGGGTCTGTGTTGGTGAAGATGGGCCGTGCTGGGCCCCCCTTTGAGCCACGCCGCAGGCCGCAGGCAGGAAAGTCTGGGGACCCCCATTCCCAGAATGCTGACACACCCCTAGTTGGTTTTGGAGTATTGACGACAAACCTGGTTGAGGGACTAATGTGTTTGTGAGAATTGCAAGCTAACACAGGTAGTAGTCCCTCATTGATTCGGTTTACCTACCAGAGATGACCCCTAAAAATGTGTGAAGACATTGAAGACAATGGTGGTCTGTGAAGAGATTCACATTGAAGGCTATGACATGAGAAGACATCGTATGAAGACTATGGAGTACGAAGACATAGTTGTTTCATAGTTTCCTTTTCTTCTTTGTTGAGTCATAGGAACCACCGTACTATTAAGTGGGGTCCAAGTGAACAAAGTCAGAGTGACCGAAGTGATGCTCAACCAAATCCTATGTCTTCGAGTGAAGACAATGAGAGCAAATCTCATCTAGAGCTGGATGAGTCGGCTTTACTTGTAGCCCAAGTCAAGCTGCCGCGTGTGTTTGAAATCTGACCATTGGACATGTGTCAGTTCCTTAGTGACCCAGGGTCATTTCGGACAAATCAGGTCGGGTTGCCTCCTGGCTATAAATAGCCCACCCCTACACCATAAATGCATGGCTGCTCAGAGTTAGTGCATGGATTTCATCGTTTGAGAGCAACCCACCTCCGAAGCTTTTGAAAGAGAGAGATCCTTGAGAGGACAAAGCCCAAAACACCCAGAGCCAAAGATAGTTAGGCATCACTAAAGTCTTTCTGTCTGCGTGACCTGAAGACTTGTTACACTTGAGGACTGTGAATCCTCCAGCCAGTTAGGTGTCGTGTTTTGAGCGTCCAAGAGTCATTGTGGATCGCCGGTGAACGAAGTCTGTGAAGGTTTGGAAGTCTACCTTGAAGATTTACCAGAGTGATTGGGCGAGGATTGTGTGTCATTAGCTCAAGGGGAATAAGGTGAAGACATAGTCTTGTGAGTTGAATCTCAACCTCCCTAACCAGACGTACAGTTGTCACAGCAACTAGAACAGGTCTGCCAAATCCTTGTCTTCATCAAGCTACTGGTTCTATCCTTCACTTCCCTTTACTTTATAGTTTGTCTTCATGAAGTCATTGCATGCATGTATGATCTGATTGACTTCACTAAGTGAAGACTCTTTCCTGTTTGGCTTCATACTATCTTCCATCCTGATCCTTACTCCCTAGCTGCTGATAGTCTTCGTGTTTTCACTTCATTTCTTACTTGACTATGGCTTGTCTAGTGTAGTCTACCTTCCACTGCATATCAATAGGTTCATTTCTATCGTTTGTCTTCAAAGCCCCCGTGTTTTGAAGACTTTCATAAAAATCGCTTATTCACCCTCCTCTAGTCGATAACTAGCACTTTCAGAGGGCAATAAATATTGCTCCTAAATGTGTTTGATCCTTTAGTGTAAGGGAAAATAAGCGTTGTACAAACTTGTGATGGAAAAGTAATAAAAGTGACAGACTACATAATAAAGGTTGATATCATAAGGGTCAATATAAGGTGACGTTCTTTTGCGTTAAGAGATTGTGCATACAAAACCAAAAAGAGCATGACAACCTCTGCTTCCCTCTGTGAAGGGCCTATATCTTTTACTTTTATGTATTTAATTTTTATGCAAGAGTCAAAGTATTTTCCCCTATTTCTTTTTATTTTCTCTTTGGCAAGCATCATGTGGCGGGGAAATATCTAGGCACAGATACCCAGTTGTATATGAGTGAGCATGAGTTATTATTGTTGACATCACCCTCGAGGTGAATAAGTTGGGAGGCGAAACTATAAGCCCCTATCTTTCTATGTGTCCGGTTGAAACTTTTTTCTCATATATATGTTGTGAGTGTTAGCAATCATCGAAGTTTAAATGATGGTTGAGTATGTGGACTTGCCAAAAGGCTCCGATACGAGACCCTTCCTGCAAATATGATGAATTGTAGTTGCAAAGTTGACTGAGAACATAGTTTGTTGATTTTCAATAAAGTTTATGCTTTTTACTTCAATGTTATGATGAATTGTCACTTGTTCATGAGAAGTTATGTGATAAATCTTTATGATAAAACTTGTAGTTGTTATAATAATAAGCATGATGCTACTATGTATGTATTTTGTTTTTATCGACACCTCTCTCTCTAAATATGTGGACATGATTTTTGATATCGGCTTTCGCTTGAGGACAAGTGAGGTCTAAGCTTGGGGGAGTTGATACGTCCATTTTGCATCATGTTTTCCTACTACTATTTATAATGTTTTTATGCATAATAATACTTTATGGAGTAATTCTAATGCCTTTTCTCTCATAATATGCAAGGTTTACACAAACAGGGAGAATACCAGCAGCTGGAATTCTGGACCTGAAAAGGCTATGCTAGAGATACCTATCTGCACATCTCCAAATGAGCTAAAATTTTACGGAGAATTATTTTGGAATATGTAGTAAATATTGGAGGAAATAATTACCAAAGGGGGCTGCCAGGTGGCCACAAAACACCAGGGCGCGCCAGGCCCCCCAAATGCACCCTGGTGGGTGGTGGGTAGCCTATCCCACCTCTGGTGCCCATCTTCCGGTATATAAGGTCTTTTTACCTAGAAAAACTAAGGGGGGGGGACTTTCGGGACGGAGTGCCACCGTCTTGAGGCGGAACTTGGGCAGGAGCACTTTTTCCCTCCGGCGGAGCGATTCGGCCGGGGGAACTTCCCTCCCAGAGGGGGAAATCGAAGCCATCGTCATCACCAACGACCCTCTCATCTTTGTGAGGAAAATCTTCATCAACATCTTCAATTGCAACATCTCATCTCAAGCCCTAGTTCATCCATTGTGTTCAATCCTTGTACCGGAACCTCAGATTGGTACCTGTGGGTGACTTGTAGTGTTGATTACATCTTGTAGTTGATGATATATGTTTTATTTGGTGGAAGATTATATGTTCAAATCAATTATTCTATTTAATATCCCTCTGATCTTGAGCATGAATATTATTTGTGAGTATTTACCTTTGTTCTTGAGGTCATGGGAGAAGTCATGTTGCAAGTAATCATGTGAAGTTGATATTTGTTTGATATTTTGATGATATGTATGTTGTGATTCCCTTAGAGGTGTCATGTGAACATTGACTACATGAAACTTCACCATCTTTGGGCCTAAGGGAATGCATTGTGGCGTAGTTATTATATGATGGGTTGCTAGAGTGACAGAAGCTTAAACCCTAGTTTATGCGCTATTCCATAAGAGACTGATTTGGATCCATATGTTTAATGGTATGGTTAGATTTTATCTTAATATTTCTTTCGTAGTTGCGAATGCTTGCGAGGGGGTTAATCATAAGTGGGAGGCTTGTTCAAGTAAGAACATCACCCAAGCACCGGTCGACCCACATATCAAATTATCAAAGTAGCGAACGTGAATCAAACCAACATGATGAAAGTGACTAGATGAAATTCCCGTGTGCCCTCAAGAATGCTTTGCTTATTATAAGAGACCGTTCTAGCTTGTCCTTTGTTATAAAAAGGATTGGGCTACCTTGCTGCACTTTATTCATTGCTACCGTTACTTGCTTGTTACAAATTATCTTGCTATTAAACTACCTATTACCGACAATTTCAATGCTTGCAGAAATTAACTTGCTGAAAATCACTTGTCATTTCCTTCTACTCCTCGTTGGGTTCGACACTCTTAGTTATGGAAAGGACTATGATTGATTCCCTATACTTGTGCCTCATCATCAACCGTCTCCCAACCATCCTCGAGGAACTGAACCTTGGAGGGCATCGCTGATACGTCTCCAACGTATCTATATTTTTTGTTGTTCCATGCTCTTATATTATCATTATTGGATGTTTTACAATCATTTTATATAATTGTTTTGGGACTAACCTATTGACATAGTGCCAAGTGCCAGTTGTTGTTTTTTGCTTGTTTTTTACATCGTAGGAAATCAATATCAAACGGATTCCAAATGTAGCAAAACTTTTTGTGGATTTTTTTGGACCAGAAGACACCCAATGGGTCGGAGAAGCACCTAGGTGTGCCCCGAGGGGGGCACAACCCACCAGGGCGCGCCTGGCCCCCCAAGCGCGCCCAGATGGGTTGTGCCCACCTTGGTGGCCTCCCGCACCGCCTCTTTGCTCTATAAATATCCCAATATTCTAGAAACCCTAGGGGAGTTGACAAAAATCCATTCCAGCCGCCACAAGTTCCAAAAACCACAGATCGAATCTAGTCACCATCACTGAGGGGTTCATCATCCCCATTGGTGCCTCTCCAATGATGCGTGAGTAGTTCATTGTGTTGGGGAACGTAGCATGCACTTTCAAAAAAATTCCTACGATCATGCAAGATCTATCTACGAGATGCATAGTAATGAGATGGGGAGAGTGTGTCCACGTACCCTCATAGACCGAAAGTGAAGCGTTATGTTAACACGGTTGATGTAGTCGAACGTCTTCATGATCCAACCGATCCAAGTACCGAATGTACGGCACCTCCGTGTTCAGCACACGTTCAGCTCGATGACATCCCTTGAGCTCTTGATCCAGTAGAGGGTCGAGAGAGAGTTCCGACAGCACAATGCTGTGGTGACGGTGATGGTGATGTGATCCATGTAGGGCTTCGCCTAAGCACTATGACGCTATGACCGGAGGAGTAATCTATGGAGGGGGCACTGAACATGGCTAAGAGAAATCTTGGTGTGCCTTTGGGGTGCCCCCTCCCCCATATATAAAGGGAGGGAGGAGGAGGCCGACGGCCAGGAGGGGCGCCAAGGGGGGTCCTACTTGGACTCCTAGTCCAAGTAGGATTCCCCCCCTTTCCTTTCTCCATTGGAGGGAATAGGAAGGAGAGGAAGAGGGAAAGGGGGTGTCGCCCCCTCCCCTTAGTCCAATTCGAACTGCCATGGGGGGCGCGCGGCCACCCCTTGCGGCCCTCCTCTCTCTCCACTAAGGCCCACTAAGACCCATTATTTCCCCTTGGGGTTCCGGCAACCCCTCAGTACTCCGGAAAAATACTTGAATCACACAGAATTGTTCCGATGTCCGAATACTACCTTCCAATATATGAATCTTTACCTCTCAACCATTTCGAGACTCCTCGTCATGTCTGTGATCTCATCCGGGACTCCGAACAAACTTCGGTCAGCAAAACACATAACTCTTAATACAAATCATAATCGAACGTTAAGCGTGCGGACCCTACGGGTTCAAGAACTACATAGACATGACGGAGACATATCTCCGGTTAATAACCAATAGTGGAACATGGATGCTCATATTGGCTCCTACATATTCTATGAAGATCTTCATCGGTCAAACCGCATATGTTATTCCCTTTGTCATCGATACATGCCTGAGATTCGATCGTCGGTATCCTTATACCTAGTTCATTAGTCACATTGCTTGCCAGGCTTATGGTGACGTGCATTACCGAGAGGGCCCAGAGATACCTCTCCGATACTCGGAGTGAAAAATCCTAATCTTGATCTATGCCAACCCAATAAACACCTTCGAAGACACCTATAGAGCATCTTTATAATCACCCAGTTACGTTGTTACGTTTGATAGCATACAAGGTGTTCCTCTGGTATTCGGGAGTTGCATAATCTCATAGTCAGAGGAATATGTGTAAGTCATGAAGAAAGCAATAGCAATAAAACTTAACAATCATTATGCTAAGCTAACAGATGGGTCTTGTCCATCACATCATTCTCTAATGATGTGATCTCGTTCATCAAATGACAACACATTTCTATGGTTAGGAAACTTAACCATCTTTGATTAACGAGCTAGTCAAGTAGAGGCATACTAGTGACACTCTGTTTTGTCTATGTATTCACATATGTACTAAGTTTCCGGTTAATACAATTCTAGCATGAATAATAAACATTTATCATGATATAAGGAAATATAAATAACATCTTTATTATTGCCTCTAGGGCATATTTCCTTCAGTTTCCCACTTGCACTAGAGTCAATAATCTAGTTCACGTCACCATGTGATTTAACACCAATAGTTCACATCGCCTTGTGACCAATACCCAAAGGATTTACTAGAGTCAAAAATCTAGTTCACATCACTATGTGATTAACACCCAAAGAGTACTAAGGTGTGATCATGTTTTGCTTGTGAGCGAAGTTTAGTCAATGGGTCTGGCACATTCAGATCCGTATATATTTTACAAATTTCTATGTCTACAATGCTCTGGACGGGGCTACTCTAGCTAATTTCTCCCACTTTCAATATGTATCCAGATTGAGACTTAGAGTAATCCAGATCAGTGTCAAAGCTTGCATTGACGTAACCCTTTACAATGAACTTTTTGTCACCTCCACAACCGAGCAACATATCCTTATTCCACTAAGGATAATTTTGACCGTTGTCCAGTGATCCACTCCTGGATCACTACTGTACCCTCTTTCCAAACTCATGGTGAGGTACACAATAGGTCTGGTACATATCATAACATACTTTATAGAACCTATGACTGAGGCCTAGGGAATGACTTTTCATTCTCCTCTATTTTCTAACGTGGTCGGGTTTTGAGTATTTACTCAACTTCACACCTTGCAACACAGGCAAGAACTCCTTCTTTGACTGTTCCGTTTTGAACTACTTCAAAATCTTGTCAAGGTATGTACTCATTGAAAAAAGTTATCAAGCGTCTTGATCTATGTCTATAGATCTTGATGCTCAATATGTAAGCATCTTCACCGAGGTCTTTCTTTGAAAAACTCCTTTCAAACACTCCTTTATGCTTTCCAGAAAATTCTACATCATTTCCGATCAACAATATGTCATTCACATATACTTATCAGAAAGGTTGTAGTGCTCCCACTCACTTTCTTGTAAATACAGGCTTCACCACAAGTCTGTATAAAATCATATGCTTTGATCAACTCATCAAGGCGTATATTCCAACTCCGAGATGCTTGCACCGGTCCATAGAAGGATCGCTGGAGCTTGTGCATTTTGTTAACACTTTTAGGATTGACAAGACCTTCTTATCACATCATATACAACTCTTCTTTAAGAAATCCATGAAGGAATGCAGTTTCGACGTCCATTTGCTAGATTTCATTAAATGCGGCAATTGCTAACATGATTCGGACAGACTTAAGCATCGCTACGAGTGATAAAATCTCATAGTAGTCAACACCTTGAACTTGTCAAAAACCTTTTGCGATAAGTCGAGCTTTGTAGATAGTAACACTACCATCAGCATCCATCTTCCTCTTGAACATCCATTTATGGCTTGCCGATCATCAATCAAATCAACCAAAGTCCATACTTTGTTTTCATACATGGATCCCATCTCAGATTTCATGGCCTCAAGCCATTTCGTGGAATCTGGGCTCATCGTCGCTTCCTCATAGTTCGTAGGTTCGTCATCGTCTAGTAACATGACTTCCATAACAGGGTTACCATACCACTCTGGTGCGGAACGTACTCTGGTTGACCTACGAGGTTTGGTAATAACTTGATCTGAAATTTCAAGATCATCATCATTAACTTCCTCACTAATTGGTGTAGGCATCACTGGAACTAATTTCTATGATGAACTACTCTCCAATTCGGGAGAAGGTACATTTACCTCATCAAGTTCTACTTTCCTCCCACTTACTTCTTTCGAGAAAAACTCCTTCTCTAGAAAGGATCCATTCTTAGCAACGAATATCTTGCCTTTGGATATGTGATAGAAGGTGTACCCAGATGTTTCCTTTGGGTATCCTAGGAAGATGCATTTGCCCAATTTGGGTTTGAGCTTATCAGGTTGAAGTTTTTTCACATAAGCATCGCAGCCCCAAACTTTAAGAAACGACGGCTTAGGTTTCTTGCCAAACCGTAGTTCAAACGGTGTTGTCCCAACGGATTTAGATGGTGCCCTATTTAACGTGAATGCAGCTGTCTCTAATGCATAACCCCAAAATATTGGTAAATCGGTAAGAGACGTCATAGATCACACTATATCTAACAAAGTGTGGTTATGATGTTCGAACACACCATTACGCTGTGGTGTTCCAGGTGGTGTGAGTTGCGAAACTATTCCACATTGTTTCAAATAAAGACCAAACTCATAACTCAAATATTCACCTCTGTGATCAGATCGTAGAAACTTTATTGTCTTGTTATGATGATTTTCTGCTTCTCTCTGAAATTCTTTGAACTTTTCAAATGTTTCATACTTATGTTTCATTAAGTAGATATACCCATATCTGCTCAAATCATCTGTGAAGGTCAGAAAATAATGATACCCGCTGCGAGCCTCAACACTCATCGGACCGCATACATCGGTATGTATTATTTCCAATAAGTCAGTGGTTCGCTCCATTGTTCCGGCCGGAGTCTTAGTCATCTTGCCCATGAGGTATGGTTCGCAAGCATCAAGTGATTCCAAAAGCCCATCAGCATGGAGTTTCTTCATACGGTTTAGACCAATATGACCTAAACGGCAGTGCCACAAATATGTTGCACTATCATTATGATCTTTGCATCTTTTCGCATCAATATTATGAATATGTGTATCACTGTGACTGAGATTCAATAAACCATTCACATTGGGTGTATGACCACATAAGGTTTTATTCATATAAATAGAACAAAAATTATTCTCTGACTTAAATGAATAACTGTATTGCAATAAACATGATCTAATCATATTAATGCTCAACGCAAACGCCAAATAACATTTATTTAGGTTCAATTCTAATCCTGAAGTTAGAGGGAGTGTGCGATGGTGATCGTATCAACCATGGAATTACTTCAAACACACATCGTCACCTCGTCCTTAACTAGTCTCTGTTTATCTTGCAACTCCTATTTCAAGTTACTACTCTTAGCAACTGAACCAGTATCAAATACCGAGGGGTTGCTATAAACGCTACTAAAGTACACATCAATAATATGTATATCAAATATACCTTTGTTCACTTTGTCATCCTTCTTATCCGCCAATTATCTAGGGTAGTTCCACTTCCAGTGACCATTTCTTTTGCAGTAGAAGCACTCAGTTTCAAGCTTGGGTCTGGCTTTGGGCTTCTTCATGGGAGTGACAACTTTCTTGCCATTCCTTTGAAGTTTTCCCTTTCTTTCCCTTGCCCTTTTTCTTGAAACTAGTGGTCTTGTTAACCATCAACACTTGATGTTTTTTCTTGATTTCCACCTTTGCTGATTTCAGCATTGCGAAGACCTTGGGAACCGTTTTCGTCATCCCTCGCATATAATATTTCATCACGAAGTTCTAGTAACTCGGTGATAGTGACTAGAGAACCCTGTCAATCACTATCTTATCTGGAAGATTAACTCCCACTTGATTCAAGTGATTGTAGTACCCAGACATTCTGAGCATATGCTCACTAGCTAAGCTATTCTCCTCCATCTTGTAGGCAAAGTACTTTGTCAGAGGTCTCATACCTCTTAACACAGGCACGAGTCTGAAATACCAATTTCAACTCTTGGAACATCTCATATGCTCCATGTCGTTCAAAACATTTTTGAAGTCCCGGTTCTAAGCCGTAAAGCATGGTGCACTAAACTATCAAGTAGTCATCATACTGAGCTTGTCAAACGTTCATAACGTCTACATCTGCTCCTGCAATAGTTCTGTCACCTAGTGGTGCATCAAGAACATAATTCTTCTGTGTAGCAATGAGAATAATCCTCAAATAACGGACCTAGTCCGCATCGTTGCTACTATCATCTTTCAACTTAGTTTTCTCTAGGAACATATCATAAATAAAATGGGGAAGCTATACGCGAGATATTGATCTACAATATAGATATGCAAATACTATCAGGACTAAATACTATCAGGACTAAGTTCATGATAAATTTAAGTTGAATTGATCATAGTACTTAAGAACTCCCACTTAGATAGAAATCCTTCGAGTCATCTAAATGATCACGTGATCCATATCAACTAAACCATGTCTGATCATCACGTGAGATGGAGTAGCTTTCAATGGTGAACATCTCTATGTTGATCATATCTACTATATGATTCACATTCGACCTTTTGGTCTTAGTGTTCCGAGGCCAAATCTGCATATTCTAGGCTCGTCAAGTTTAACCCAAGTATTCTGCATGTGCAAAAGTAGCTTGCACTCGTTGTAAATGAACGTAGAGCTTATCACACCCGATCATTACGTGGTGTCTCGGCGCGACGAACTGTAGCAACGGTGCATACTCAGGGAGGACACTTGTAACTTCAAATTTAGTGAGAGATCATCTTATAATGCTACCGCCGAACTAAGTGTCAGTGTCAAAACCGGCGGATCTCGGGTAGGGGGTCTCGAACTATGCGTCTAGGATCGATGGTAACCGGAGACAGGGGACACGATGTTTACCCAGGTTCGGGCCCTCTCTATGGAGGTAATACCCTACTTCCTGCTTGATTGATCTTGATGAATATGAGTATTACAAGAGTTGATCTACCACAAGATTGTAATGACTAAACCCTAGAAGTCTAGCCTATGGTAATGAGTATATGTGTTGTCCTTTCCGGACTACCCCCTTCGGTTTATATAGACATCGGGGGGATCTAGGGTTTACATGGAGTCGGTTACATAAGAAGGAATCTTCGATCACTAAGCTTGCCTTCCACGCTAAGTAGAGTCCAATCTGGACATGATGCAGTCTTCGGCCTTCATGTCTTCACAGCCCATTAGTCCGGCCCAAAGGATAATAGGCCGGACGCCCGAGGACCCCTTAGTCCAGGACTCCCTCAGTAGCCCTCGAACGAGTCTTCAATAACGAGGTGCTCGACACACATACTGTCTTCGACATTGCAAGGCGGGTTCTCCCTTCGACGATCTCCAAGTATGTATTCGGCCATTGATCCAATGTCACCTCCTTGACTTCCACGCGTTGAATAGTCTTTGTCCTCCACGTGTCGAGTGATTGTGGAAAGTCAGGGTATTTTTTGCGAATAACACCCCCTTCATGCGAGGAAGAGAGCCTATTTAAAGAGATTGGACCCCAGATCCATTCAGCGCTACGTAGAAGAAATCCCCAGAGACTGCTTTAGGAGAAACCATTCCGGCATGGCTAAGGCTCCCAGCTCCTTCGCTCGTCCCGGCCCAGAGAAAGGCGAGTGGGAGAGGTGTTCAGTGTCTCATAGTCGTTTGACGAAGTTGCAAACGCAGGGATTCCTTCCCCATGCAGATCTAGTCCATGTTCGAGCAGGGGACTCGGGCAGAGGACTTCCCCAATCCGTCCGGGGGGAGCGAGTGTGCTTTGTCCCCTAGCTGCTAAGAGGCGCCGGATTTCCAATCCATCCGTTCCTCCGAGGGCTTCCGGAATATTACGGCCTCCAGCTGCACAACTTCACTCCGGCCTCTATTCTGCACATTGCGGGTTACGTCACTTTATGTGAACTTTTCCTGGGCATCGAGGCTCACTTCGAGTTGTGTAGGAAGTTGTTTTGCCTCGTCCCACGCAATCACGAAGGGTCAATATTTGAAGTGGGCAGAGCCGAAGTGTGGCGCGTCGCCGATACCGGATATCCATCCGGCACACCAAGGAAGGCACCTGGTGAATGGCCCTCCGAATGGTTTTATATAGAGGACGTTGCGCTTCCTGACCCGATTCGGAAGGGTCTTCCTGAATTTGCTCATCTCCCGCTGAAGAAACGCCACAGTTGGTGTCCCCGGAGTCTTGAAGAGGAAGACGGCGCGGAGGTTCCTCAGCTGATGAGCAGGATAAGAGAGCTCACTCAGTCCAAACTCACAGTAATCGAGGTTATGGCGATTTCCATAGCACGAGGGCTTCAACCGCTCCAATACAGAGGGCTTCCCATGTGGCACTATAATGGGGAGGACGACGCTTCTCGCTGCAGCCGGAAAGGTCCAGATACCCCTGCCGCTTTGGCTAAGATATTAGCCGAACTGTTCAAAGGGTAGGAAAAGGAATTCCTCTGCATCAAATCTAGAGACGGGTACTCTATGTATAACCCTCCCAGCTGGGTAAGGCCCGACCCCTCCGTTTTTTTACTTCTTCCATCTCCAAATTGCTTTTGATAAACTTCCGGCTTCTTTGCTTATGACAACACTGGCGAAAGGTCACCGAGGGATTTTATAGTCCCGCCCCACAACCGGAGGACCACAACCGGGAGCTAGGTCCCGGGTTCGAAGAGGACACGGATATATTTGTGGTGCTTGCGGAGGGAGTGTTCTACCAGACCAGCTATGACAACACAGAAGTGGCCATCACCGTAGACTATCCAAGCCTACTTCCTGCTTCTCGGGTAAATAATTAAGAAATCGCCTTCTCTAAAAGAGTGCTCTTACTCCATCTCACCCATCGCACCGTATCATGCTTCACAGGGGAGACGTCCGGCTGCTTCAAAGAGATCGGCTCCCGCGCCGGACAATCCTTACATGAGGAAAGCAAATGAAGACACAGTCGCACCTTCATCGAAGAGGTATGAATTCGCCAACCTACCCCTGAGCAGTCACGTCCAACCATGACCTTCCCGTTTTCCATTTGTCAGGAGGAAGGCACATCGGACTGTATCCGTAGGTCCGAGCGGCCGTACTTCCCACAGCCAGGATTCAAATCCCGCCGTGAAGATGGGGGCTGATGCAGGGGCGACACCGGACTGTCCTCCGGCCGAGGATTCAGAGGATGTATCGGTCACCAACTCGGAAGTGGAGAGTGCTATCAATCAGCGGCACCGCCGGGCCATTTTACAAGATCCTGGCTTTTCGGAAGAGTCGTTTAACGCCTTCAACGCAGCCGATGCATACATCTGGGCTACTCGAGATGGGATTAGCAGGGCCGCAAAGCAACATCTAAAATATGTGCAGGTAAATTTGCTTTGTCTGACTATGACAACCATATGCCAGTAGCCCCCGAGACTTAAAGGAGTTGAATCAACTGATTTAAGGATCAATGTACAACAAAGTTCTTACAGAGAAGAATACCCAGCTGGCTCGGGAACTAGAAAAGTGTCAGCGCCAGCTGCTTGCTGCTAACACCGAAATGGAGAAATACAAAGCATCTCCAGGTAATATTTTCCTCCATAAAAAATTCATAAGGCTACATCGATAGTGTGAATTTGGGTTCTAATTTTTGTGTTGGGTTGTTTAGACCAAGTACAAGAGCAGCTGGATGCCGCTTGAAGCGAAGAACGCGGAGCCAAAAAGCTGCTAGTTGCGAGCGAGCGTGTATTGACAAAGCTCATTGAAAAGAAAAGGAAACTCCAGGATTCGAACATCAACCTAGGCGAAGAACTAAAAGATGTGCGAGCGCAGTTAGCCGACTCTGTGAAGGAGAACAAGAAGCTCCGAGGCGGCATATTCAGTATGTGGCCGCTTTTATCTTACAATAGTTTGGAGGTAGCGTAGCTGATATAGCTATAATTGCAGGTTTTTTGACGAACCGCCCCGAAGAGGAAGTATCAAGATCATCAAATGATCTTCTACAGGAGCTGTCGCAGTTGCACGAGCAAGCTCGACAGTCTATGCGGGGTGTAGCCAAGGCTTTATGGCCATCCGACTCCCCTCCAGGATGCATGGAGAAGCTGGTAGAGCTATTCAAGGGAGCACGGCGGCGTATCCGGCTATGGAAGATATCTGCCTGCCGAGAGGGTGCGCGAGAGACCTGGGCCATGGTGGAGACACGCTATACCAAGCTGTATCCTAATCACATGGCTCGTGTCGGGCCGGTGGGGCCGAATGGGGAAGAAATTCCCTTTAGTATAGTATATGACCAAGTAGAAGTGGCCGCCAAATATTCTCAACAGGATTGTAAGTTAGACTGCCTATTGGAAGGTCTAGAGGAAGAGGTGTTCGAGTCCAAGTGACTCTGTACTTTTCCTCATCTAGCTGAATTGTATATCATTTGTCATGGCAGACCTTTTCGCTTCAACCTCCGGACTCTAAGGTGCAAAATGTTTCCAAATACTGTCGCGGTCGAATAGGCCGGGGTATGCTTGGAAAACTAGGCGTAGGGGTCATGGTTGCTTGAACAGACAAGTTGTATCCGGCTAGCTATGTTATATTACATGGATATCGTAAGAAACATTTTCCAGGGAGAATAGTTTCGTTAAGGGTTCCTTTCCCTGGGTGTGCATGCATTTAATGTACATGTCGGGATTGTGATGGGGGCACCACAGTTCGTATAACTTCTGGGGGTGCACAATGGAGTGTGTTTAGAAAACATCTTTAATTCACTGACCGAATATTCCCTTAAGAACGCTAGCTTTCGACTTCACCCAGTCTGAGGTACACATCCGGATGACCCGGCAGTAACAATCGCAGAGGTGCTCCCTTTATGCCCTAGCCAAACTAAGGGGAATGTAGGGCATAAGCACAGGAGCCAGGCAACCCAGCTTGGCCAAAACTTAAGTCATATCGATGCATATAGTGCCGAAGAAAAGGTACATATGGAAAAACTCATATGTGAGGAGCTTGATGCTCAAGGAATGACAAGAACTTCTGTCCGAGAAGCCCCCAGGTACAAGTGGCGTACATGTTTGAAGATGTATGTGCCAATGGTGTGCGGTCTAGCCGCACTAAAGCTTTAAAGCGAGAAAGAAGAAAGTACTCGAAGAAGAGAAAAAAGAAAAAAACAATGGAAAATATAGGGGAGGAGGAGACGAACAAGGGGTTTAGTGCTAGGAGTAGAATCTTCGGAGTCTGGCCGCATTCCAGGGGTTCGGCTCGAGGCGATTGTCTGATGCATCGCGAAGACGGTATGCTCCTCCGGTGAGAACTTCATCAATTATGAAGGGACCCTCCCATTTGGGCTTGAGTTTGTCCTTTTTCTTCTCCGGGAGTCGTAGAACGAGTTCACCAACGTTCTATGTCTTGGACCATACTTCTCTGCTTTGATATCTTCGAGCCTGTTGTTGGTAAACTGCTGAGCAGGCTTTTGCGACATCGCATTCCTCCTCTAGGGTATCTAGGCTGTCCTGTCGATCGAGCTCGGTGTCGGTGTCAAAACCGGCGGATCTCGGGTAGGGGGTCCCAAACTGTGCGTCTAAGGCGGATGGTAACAGGAGGCAGGAGACACGATGTTTTAACCAGGTTCGGGCCCTCTTGATGGAGGTAAAACCCTACGTCCTACTTGATTTATTCTTTATGATATGAGTATTACAAGAGTTGATCTACCGCGAGATCGGAGAGGCTAAACCCTAGAAGCTAGCCTATGGTATGATTGTATGTTGTCCTACGGACTAAAACCCTCCGGTTTATATAGACACCAGAGGGGGCTAGGGTTACACAAGGTCGGTTACAAAGGAGGAGATATACATATCTGTATTGCCTAGCTTGCCTTCCACGCCAAGTAGAGTCCCATCCGAACACGAGACGAAGTCTTCAATCTTGTATCTTCATAGTCCAACTGTCCGGCCAAAGGATATAGTCCGGCTGTCCGGAGACCCCCTAATCCAGGACTCCCTCAATAGCCCCTGAACCAGGCTTCAATGACGATGAGTCCGACACGCAGTATTGTCTTCGGCATTGCAAGGCGGGTTCCTCCTCCAAATACACCACGGAAGAATTTGAATATAAGGATAGTGTCCGACCCTGCAAAATAAGTTCCACATACCACCGTAGAGAGAATAATATTTCCACAAACCTAATCTCCTGACATGTTTCGGCAACATGACATCATGCCATGGCTCGGGTGATTATTCGAACCGTTTTTCTTTAACTAGCCCCGCACATAACACGAGGTAGTTGCTTGACACGTCTTGTCAAAGCAGAGATCATGTCCCCCTTATTACAGGATTCTCATCAATACAGTTGTGGGTAACCCAACCACGCCTAGGACTCCTAGATTTTAGGCAAGTCCCAAATGGCCAGGAGGAGGACGCTTGATATTCACCCTCTTTTTAAAGGGTCAAGGATTTTACTTTTTTCCTCCCGTGCTCAATCGAATCCCTCCCCCGCCTTGAGTTCTAACACTCAAAGCCTAGGTCAGGTGCTTCGGATCTTCAATCATGTCCGGATCCAGCCTCCAGGGCCGGTGGATGCCCTCCTCCGTCACGGAAGAGGATATCAAGAAGTTGAGGGAGGCAAGATACCTGACCGCCAAAGTCTCACATCGGCTGCCCGCCCGAGGGCGGGTCGTCCCTACTCCTGAACCCAATGAAGATGTCGTGTTCATCTCCCACTTCCTCCGAGGACTAGGCCTCACTCTGGATCCCTTCATAAGGGGTTTGATGTTCTATTACGGGCTTGATTTCCACGATCTAGGCCCGGATTCCTTTCTCCACATCTCGACATTTATTATCGTATGTGAGGCCTTCCTCCGCATTACCCCTCACCTCGGCCTGTGGCTCAAGACCTTTGATGTGAAGCCAAAGATGGTGGAAGGGTAGTATGCAGCGTGCGGGGGTGCATTAATAAGCAAGATTGTCGGAGGTCCGTGGACCAAAGGTTCCTTTCCAGAGGTGCCCGGATTATGGTAATGGGAGTGGTTCTACATCACCGCTCCCAGAAGTGCCAAGTGGGTAGCTTCCCTCGCCTTTTGCTTGGGCCCTCCACCACAACTGATGTCATGGATCGGCAGGGGGCTGAGCTGGGGTCCAGCCAAGGATGTGCCCATACTGCAGAGCCGCATCCGGGATCCCTTCGAGGGAGATTTTAGTTTATTTATGGTAGTGCAAGTCATGCTGGTTCGTCAAGTCCAGCCTTGCAAACGTCGGCCCCTCCGCTTGTGGGAATTCAACCCAGAAGGGCCGCGCACTATTCAGAATTTCCTCGGCCTGACGCATGAGGAGATGTACAAGTCGTTCTTCGGACCCCAAATAGAGTGTCCGGACACCTCCGAGGATGTGGGCCTGAGCAGAACCGCACCGCGGTCCAAGTAAGTAACACTCTAGCCGAACACACTGTCTTTCATTTATCATGACATCATTCTGAAGACTCGCTTTTTGACCAGGACTGGATAACAAAGGCAAAGATGATCCGGTGTTCAGCCCCCCTTCCCGAAGGCTTGGACAATCCGGTGCTGGAAAAGATGCTCGAGCCAGCACCTTGCCTGGTGCCCTCAAAGGAAGATGAAGGGGGAATAAAGAGTGCGAAAGCGGTCCCCCACCGCTACCTATTCCAACCAAGGGAACGGGCGCCTCCATGAGGGAGGATAACCAAGGGAAGGAATCGGACATTCCCTCGCCCCGGGGGAGGAAGAGGACTACCTCTGATGACCCGGAAACCAAGGTTTCCAAACGGGAGAAGAAAACTCCACCAGAGGGTCTCGCCTCAGAGGGTGCTCTTGCCGCACAAAGTCCATGCGGGGATCAGCCCTCTAACGAGCTATAAGTAATCAAAAAGTACTTAATAGTGAAGATATACAACCTTACTTCTGAGGAAGATAACCGAAGCATCTATCTTGCAGTTTGGATCTGAGCCCTTCTCAGCAGAGCTCGTCTTCAGGGGATCTTCTTCCGTAGATGATGGAGAGCGAAACGCCTCCTCTGGACTCCCTGGCTCAAGAAGCGGGCAACCTTGAAGTGCCGTCACGGAGAGTTTCTCCGGATCCGGCAAGGCCAGAAGGTAATCCCATGGTCTCCCGAAGCCCTCAGTATCCGGCTCTTGAAGAGAGCAATCAAAAGAGTCCGGCACCACTTGGTATGCGGTCGGATGTACTGAAGGGTCTGCTAGAGCGAGCGACTATCTCAGAAGAGCACTGTACATTAATGTGTACGGTGATTGAAAGGATTTCGTCCGCCGAAAACGGGTTGCATGAACCCTTTATGAGTCTACTGACGGGCTTTGAGGTACCTGGAATGATATGCGTTTGTGGTAGTACCGCACATTTTTAGGTGCGTCTTGTGTAGATAGTAGCCCCTGAGACTCTGGTTGTCGTCGAGAACGGCGGCGAACAGAGGATCGTAGTCCCAGGTAATGACCAGACTGCCGTTATGTGCAGGTGTCTGAAGCTCCGGTGGCTAGCCAGACTAATGGGGTTGCCGAATTAAAACAGCGACTAGATGCGGCGGATGCCGACATCGAGCTTGTTAACAAGCGGCTTGACGAGGCATAGGGTAGGTGATATTTATAGTGAATTTCACATAGTAAGAGAAGCGTGATGGCAGTATCTTTAATATGTTGTGACTGCAGATGGAGCTGCCACCGTGGAGGCCCTGCGGGCGGAGCTTGACCGAGCCAAGGAGCAAGCAAGGAGTAGTAATGCGACCGCTTTGAAGGAGGCGGAAGAGTTGAAAGCTGAGAAGGCCGCTCATAGTGAGAGTAAAGTGTCACATCCCTAGCTCTGACCTGTCCTGTGCTTGCTTCCATCTGTGCATCATGTTTAAATTTTTAAAAACTTGAACTGAGGAAGTCAGAAGCCTCAAAACCCTAAATTAAAGAAGGGCAAAAACCCTAGAAATCTCATTCATTGCTCCAAAAATGCTCTTCTTAAATGTTTGATAAATTTTGGTAAGGGCTCTGGTCCCAACCAAAATATTGAACATTTTTAAGGAATTATTTTTGGGACTTTGGATTTAATTCATTAGCTATTTGAATTTGAATTATATTCATATAATTAGAATATAATTTCAAATACCCCCTGAAATATTTCATAAGCTTTTGGAAAAGTCCCTCTAGCAATATAAAATATTCAGAGGGTTTTTTGGCATTGTTTGAATTATTTTAAATTCAAAACAGTGGCAAAATAAATTAAATAAAACAAAACAAACAGAACGGAAATAAATAGAAAGGGAGAGAAGGCCACCTGGGCCACCTACCTGGCGCCACTTACCTGGCCCAGCTCCCCCAACGGCCCAGCCCACCGCCGCCCCCCCCCCCTCCCCTGTCGTCTTCCTCCCTGCCAGGAGGACGGACACCGCGACGCCGCCGCGCGCGCCACCTCCACCCTGCTCGGCCACCTCCTGCTTCCCCCGGTCTCCCTAGCGACGCCACGACGACGCCTCGTGTCCCCTCGCTCCTCTTCCTCCCTCGCTGCTCCCTCTCTCTTCCCCGAACACTCTCCCCCTCCTCTGTTCTCCTCACCCGAACGGAGCCGCCGCCACCGACGAGAGCCACCGTGGCTACCGGCCACCCCACGGCTCACCGACGCCCCAGGAAGCTCCGCCGGTCCTCCCTCTACCTCCTCAACGAGCCACGAGGCCCCGGACGTGCCGCAACACCGCCCTCGATGTCTTCTTAAACCTCGGGACCGCCGGCCATCTTCGTCAAATTCGTCGGCTCCGGACCGCCCCCGACCTCGCCGAGCGTTCCCTCGTCATTGCCGTGAGCCACTGACCTTCTCCCCTAACTCAACATGCTCTCCTTCGTGCCGTAGCACCGTTCCTCACGAGCTCCGAAGCCACCGTCCGTCATTGCTGCTGCACGCATAGCCTCCGTGCTCCCCTGGCCTCACTGAGCTGCTCTTAGTGCTCCCCATGTCTAGCAGGTGCTGCCCAGCCTCTCCATTTGCTCACTGATGCACCGTAGCGACGCGCCCGAGCACCACCGAACACCATCGCCGCCAAAGCTCGTCGCCGGCATGAGTTCCGGCGACCCCACGACCTCCCACTTGGTCCTCTGGATGCGCGAGAGCAAGGGCCATCCCCTGGTGCCCTCAGCGCGCCAAACTGACGCCTCTAGCGCAAGTCCGGCGTGCCCCCGCCGTGTTCTGTGGTCGCCGTCGGCTGGTCTCCGGCGTGCTGACGTGGCGTCGTCGTTAGGGGCTAATGACCCTGCTAATTAACCCTGTGACACTGACAGCAGGGCCCCACCTGCTAATTAATCCTAGATTAGTTTCTGTTTAGTTTTTAACTAATCCTAGTGGCCCCACGCGTCAGCTTTGACTAAGCTGACGTGGCTGTTGACTGGGCCCACATGTCAGCGACACTAATCAGCCCCAGTCACTGACCAGTGGACCCCACTGGTCAGGTTTGACCTGGGGCGCCCAGTTGACCCTGCTGACGTCACTGTGACGTGGGGCTGACGCAATAAGTATTTTCTGGATTTAAAAATAATCAGGAAATTCCAGAAAATAGCTAAAACTTCAATAAATCATAGAAATTCAACCGTAACTCCAAATTAAATAATTTATATATGAAAAATTATCAGAAAAATTCAAGGAACCCATCTGTACCATTTACATGCATGTTAGAACAACTTATCACTACTGTTTAGGGCAAATGAAGTGAATGACATTTAAATAACCACATATGGAGTTTGAATTTGAATCTTGGATTCAAACCAACTTCATTTAATCTGGTTTTAGATGCATTAGCCCAAAACACATTCATTTTGCCATGTCATGATCATGCATCATATTGTGCATTGCATTGATTGTGTTCCCTTCTGTGTTGCCGGTATTTGTCCCCTCTCGATAGACGTGATACCGATGATGTGATCGTTGACACTGATGAAGACTCAATGCTATCTTCAGAAGTGCCAGGCAAGCAAAACCCCCTTGTTCATTCCGATACAATCCCACTCTCTCGCTCCTGCTCTCTTTTACTGCATTAGGACAACAACGACATATTTGTTACTTGCTGCGGTAGCTGAACCCCTTTATCCTTTGCATGACCTGTCATTGCCACAGTAAATAGATGAAACCCACTAGCATGAGTAGGAGTTGTTTGAGCCCTGATGTGCCTACTCATTCATGCTTGTTTGTCATGCCTGCTACTGCTTAGAGTTGAGTCAGGTCTGATTCATCGGGGATGAATCAGAGGCGTGTGAACATGTCCTACTGGGTGTGAACTAAGTGTGTGAACACGATTTGGTAAAGGTAGCGGTGAGAGGCCATGTAGGAGTACATGGTGGGTTGTCTCATTGCAGCCGTCCTCAGGAACTGAGTTCTGTGTTTGTGATCCATGATCAGTTACTACCACACATTGGGCTCCGGGCGCTCCAAGCCCTCTCGACTTATTAATCAACTTGATCTCTGTCCAGGTGTTGCAACTAGTTTCTGGTGTTTGTAGGTAGTGTTAGTAGTCTACCAAGTGGCACCCGGTACAGGTGGGCTTGGGACAGACTAGGCACAGTGGCACGGTGTACCAAGTGGCACCCGGTTGGTGGGCTTGGGAACCCTGCACACATCGTTTGGGGCCGTGAGCGACACCCCGGCCGGATCTCCTTGCGGATGGAACCCGAATAGGCGATAAACCTGGACTAGAGACTTGTTCGGTTAGTTAGGTCGTGGCCGACTCCCTCGCCCGGCTTCCGCTTGAAGGTTGCCGAGGTACATGACGTGTACAGGGCGGTAAGTGGCGAGAGCATGTGTGAAGAAGTACACCCCTGCAGGGTTAACCTCATCTATTCGAATAGCCGGATTCCTCGGATATGGAAACTTGGACCCCTTGCATAGTTCATAGACAAGTGAAAGTGGATACTCTAAAATACGCAAGATAAGCGTGAGTGCTATGGATGGCGTTCTCGTAGGGAGACGGGAGCGGATCCATAGTGGTGTATTGATATGGTGAACATGTGGACTCGTGTGCGCCACCTCAAAAGAGTCGCTTGCAGTCGTAGTTTAGGATAGCCACCGAGTCAAAGCTGGCTTGCTGCAGTTAAACCCCACCATCCCCTTTGTTGATAATGATGCATATGTAGTTAGTTCTGATGTAAGTCTTGCTGGGTACATTTGTACTCACGTTTGCCTATTTTATGTTTTTGCAGAGAGACTTCGGTCTCACTAGTAGTTCCACATGGACTTCGACGTTTAGCTTGTTACCTCAGCTACGATCTTGTGCCCTCGGCAGGATCTGGTAGATAGTCAGGCTTCTCAGCCTTTTTCATTTATAGATGTCTGTACTCAGACATGTTAAGTTTCCGCATGTGCTTTGACTTGTATGCTCTGATTGTTGGGTCATGAGACCCATGTTTGTAATATCTCGCTCCTCGGAGCCTATTGAATAATAACTACTGAGTCGTAGAGTCATTTTGTGATGCCATGTTGTATTGCACATATCGAGCATATTGTGTGTATGTTATTGAAATGCTTGGTACGTGTGGGATCTGACTATCTAGTTGTTTATCTTTAGTAGCCTCTCTTACCGGGAAATGTCTCCTAGTGTTTCCACCGAGCCATGGTAGCTTGCTACTGCTCCGGAACACTTAGGCTGGCCGGCATGTGTCCTTCTTCGTTCCTGTGTCTGTCCCTTCGGGGAAATGTCACGCGATGAATACCGGAGTCCTGTTAGCCCGCTACAGCCCGGTTCACCGGAGTCCTGCTAGCCCAGTGCTACAGCCTGGATTCACTCGCTGATGACCGACACGTTCGATGCTGGGTCATGGATGCCTGTCCCTGTAAGTTTGTGCCACTTTGGGTTTACGACTAGCCATGTCAGCCCGGGCTCCTTATCATATAGATGCTAGCGACACTGTCATATACGTGTGCCAAAAGGCGCAAACGGTCCCGGGTAAAGGTAAGGCGACACCCGTGGGAATACCGTGCGTGAGGCCGCAAAGTGATATGAGGTGTTACATGCTAGATCGATGTGGCATTGAGTCGGGGTCCTGACAGCGTTGGTATCAGAGCTTGACTGCCTGTAGGATTACCAAGCCAAACTGGTCGAAGTTGAGTCTAGAAATGCTTTAGTTATTTAAGGGAATTGATTGTGGGATGGAACGTAAGGCTCTTTTTACTCCTTATACCTCATGGCCTTCTGATCTGAGTCAACCTCTTCTCTTCTACGGGGATTAAGAACTAGGCTGCTCATCTATCTACTAGGATGACGAGTTACTATGTTAGAGACTTATAGGATTGATAGTTTCAAGCCTCAATTCAGTTTCTACCTCTGTATGCTAACTATTGATCTCGGAACCTTGATATTGTGCCTCTGAGTGGCTATGCCACCATTTTTGTAGCATGTCTCCAATCTTTCGAGCATTTACAGTCGTTATGCTGCCTGAGTCATCCCAGGTTTCTAAAATAGTCGGATGCATTTGCAAATCCCTTCCTTCTGTTTCCAATGTGCCTTTGGTCAGATTAATCACACAAATCAGTGAGTTGAGGTACTTTATTGCCTTGACATATATGTTGGAGCTGGTATTATGACCCTAGGTGTCTTAGGGGATCATCTAGTAATTTAGCCATGATTTGTGTCCCAGTGTGATGATTCTGGCCATCATTCTTGTAAGCATCCCGTGATGCCACTTAGTTAGTAGGCATTTCACTTCTGGGTTTTGAACCCGAGATTCACTCTACTTACTTCATGTAGATAGTGTTTGCTAGTTCCTTTAGGATATTAGTAACCTTTGCGATAGTCCTTGAAGGCTGTGGTATCTTCTTCTTCCAAATACCATGAACTACTTATGGCAGAAGTTCCTCGTTGAACTGAAATATCACAACAGGAGTGCTCTCGATGGGTTCTCCATTCTATATTGTGGCTCTGCCAGTTCTACCTTTCTGCATGGGTTATCCGGAAGAAATATGTTGAACTTCGTTCGACATGCTAAACCATGCATCCACAACTCAGAAAATCGTATGTTCCTTTGAGTTGTCCATCTTTAGTTGTTTTCTGGCCCTTGTATATCAATTGATATTCAGGAGTAGTTATGCATCCGTGTTCATCGTTGCCACTGCTCTTGTGGTCCGTCAAGCCATTCTGTCCTGAATGACTTGGAGAAACAAACTCCAGTACTTCATCCATATTTAGGATTGGGTCAAAGTAGTTGTGTTCCGCAGATCAAGTTACAATCCAGCTTCTGGTCTTCTCTACCCTGAAGTATTACCTTCTTTATGACAGGAATTTCATGAGAATTGCACCACCTTTTGTGAATTCTTGACATAGTGATACTTCTCGCCATCCTTTTTCATTCCTCGGTTCCATGTTGTTGCAGCCGGAGTGCCGACAAGTGAATCATGGTGTGTGAAATCAATACTCCCAGCAACCTCGTTGCTTGGTAGTTAAAGGACAATAATTTCATTCTTAGTGTGTTGGTTATTGAATCATCATTCTAAGATTGATCGTGCTACCTAGTCCATTCTCCTGGTTCACTCCTCGATCGATGAGTTAGGATTATTTCAAATCCTTGCTCTATTGATCATATCGTCTTGCCCTGAAAAGCAAGATTGTTCTCGAGCTTAGTAACATACCGGTGGTTCGTGACTTTCCAAATATCTTCTTGGAAGTGTTACCGAGTTGTTTCCTGACTGTTATGTTGAGCTCGTGATCAAGTTGGTTTCTTGTGAACCACCCTCTCTCCAAGATCGGTGTTGGATACCCCCGAGCTAGTTGGTTAAGCTAGACAACAACTTGGAGAATTGGAAGATAAAAGCTTGCCTAACTTAGTTCGTTCCAACGGGATATTCTTGTGTAGTGTGTGTTGAAGAAAGATGATATCTTCATCGATTGGTCCCTGTGGTCAGTTGCTGGACCTATTGTCTTATCAATCCTTTGATTCGAGTGTGGGCTATCATCAATCAAATCAGTACCAACGATGCTCGTAATGTTGTCTTACTCGTGGTTGATCCCTCGAGCATAAACCATTACATCTTTTGGTCTGACCAATACTATCACCGTGTTCACATGATGGTGGAAGTCCAGTGATATGGAAATTCCGATGAGTTGTTGTTGAGCCCATCAGCAGCATTTTGTCTCCCCCATGACTCATGTTGAACATCAACCTAGTGTTGGAAACTTTTATAGGCATTTTCTTCATGCCCCATTCATGAAGTATATGCTGGATGAAAGAAGTGACTTTCTTTGATTCACGTGCATTTGATGTAAGTTGCCGCCGTGGGTTTGAGAAAGGTTTGTTTTGTTTCCTCTGGAATCGTCCCAAGTCAGTCATGCATGTGCAAAGTATACTATGGTTTGGTAGATTAATTACCTCCACTCCATGTGTGTTCCGTAGCACCCCAAGCCACTGACTAATTTGTTCTAGGAGAAGGAGTTCTTTTAAGAGCTAACCCGGGCTTAATCAAGAACTTTGATATCCTCGATGATGGTTCCCAACCAGAACTCGGTAGTGTTTTATTATAAGACTACCATGTGGTCATGCTTGTCTGGGACAACATGTTCACATGTTTGTAGCAGAACCAGCTCATGTTTTGGAGCTTGCTATCGTAGTTCATTTCCCGAGAATCTCGCAACGTCATCTCGTCGATTTGTGTTGCAAACTTTCATTTTTCTTCCTAGACTCGATGAGTCTGGAATATCCTGACACCAACCAGATCTGAATCTCAGGCAGATATGATGGTTGGAACATTTCCCAAGAACTATAATATTGGTCCCTTGATAACCGGTAAAGTGGATGTCGTGGCCAACACACCCAGCCGGAAGACCTATTATTGTAGTATCTTGTTTGAGGAAGTTGGCCACCTCCCCATAAGGATTTCGTAGGATTTACCTCCGTAACTGTTCCTTATGGATTCTATTGCTCCCGAAGTCCGACCTTTACTTGATGTTCTAGTTATCAAACATATCTATGAATGGGATACACTAGCACATCAAGGAGAACATTAGAAGCGGAGTGCTAAATGTCTCTCGGTCGATCATTCAGATTTTGTTTCTTTGGCTTCGCTAAGGTGTAATCTGAGAAGGTGTTATCTTCCTTTGCGTCTGCATCATCCATCATTAGCCATCATGGTAGTATGTTGTGTTGTCAGCACCCTTGACACGGATGTTGATAAAACCTTGATGATTGTGGAAATGCTCAAGTTCTTGAGAGCACGCACAAGTGCTACGTTTGATCATCGGCATTAACTGTATAGTGCTCTCAGTTTCCTCGGTAATGCTATGACCTTTTCAAACAGTGAATTCACTCTCTATTGTTGGGTTCTTCCCCAGTTACCAGAATCATTCCCAGCATTTGCATTTTGTTCCCAGCTTGCACCGCCAATGTGCCATTCTACCATGGGTCTCGTCCATTTCCGGTGATAAGCAAATTCATCCATTACATTGTCTTCAACAAGGTAATCCACATCATTCAAGTCTGAGTATGCCATTCTACCGACCCCCTCCAAACGATTGGTCGAGAATTGCCTTAAATTGGTATAAAGAGTTTCAATGATCTTTGAATCAAAAGTAATTCTTTTTGCCACTTAAGGGGATATATCTACGAGTCACCATCCCTAAGGTGCCCCGTTGTGCTATCATGGCAACTAAAATCCTCGCTACGTTGACAATCGATTACCACCTTCTTAAGTGTGGAATTGTTGTCCACCTAGTGAACCTTCGTCATCCGTTTCTTTCCACCCCTCTTGATGTGTATCTCGTGTCTCAACCCGAGAGATGGTCTTATGTCTCATTCCGTGAGTTGTTCGATCTTCGAGAAGATCGACCCTTCTAGAGTCTCCTTCTTCCCTCCATGTCATGTTGACAGGATTTTTCAAGGCAAGACTTCAAGACAATGATGGTGAATGAATCAACGTTCAACTGAAGTGCACCCTGGATCGTGAAGATTATACTAGTCTGCGTTACCCTTCACCTTACCCTACGCTTGAATCTCGAGACGAGATTCTTGTTTAGTGGGGGTGAGTTGTCACATCCCTAGCTCTGACCTGTCCTGTGCTTGCTTCCATCTGTGCATCATGTTTAAATTTTTAAAAACTTGAACTGAGGAAGTCAGAAGCCTCAAAACCCTAAATTAAAGAAGGGCAAAAACCCTAGAAATCTCATTCATTGCTCCAAAAATGCTCTTCTTAAATGTTTGATAAATTTTGGTAAGGGCTCTGGTCCCAACCAAAATATTGAACATTTTTAAGGAATTATTTTTGGGACTTTGGATTTAATTCATTAGCTATTTGAATTTGAATTATATTCATATAATTAGAATATAATATCAAATACCCCCTGAAATATTTCATAAGCTTTTGGAAAAGTCCCTCTAGCAATATAAAATATTCAGAGGGGTTTTTGGCATTGTTTGAATTATTTTAAATTCAAAACAGTGGCAAAATAAATTAAATAAAACAAAACAAACAGAACGGAAATAAATAGAAAGGGAGAGAAGGCCACCTGGGCCACCTACCTGGCGCCACTTACCTGGCCCAGCTCCCCCAACGGCCCAGCCCACCGCCGCCCCCCCCCCTCCCCTGTCGTCTTCCTCCCTGCCAGGAGGACGGACACCGCGACGCCGCTGCGCGCGCCACCTCCACCCTGCTCGGCCACCTCCTGCTTCCCCCGGTCTCCCTAGCGACGCCACGACGACGCCTCGTGTCCCCTCGCTCCTCTTCCT